>NW_006256686.1:6668054-6673030 GCF_000478725.1 Eutrema salsugineum | reverse complement strand
GTATAACTGATCCTTGTTCAGAACATAGAGGTAGGGCTCATCCAATAGTATCTCTGGACATCTCTGAAGAACTTTTTCCTCTTGTAAGCATCCAATTCAGGAGGCTCCACCCCACATGCAAGATAGTTCACTATATCTGCAAACCAAGGCATCCTCCTTTCTTGAATGCTTTCTACTTCCTCAAATTCCAAGTAGGAATGGAGCACCATGAGAGACTCTTCAGGCAAAGCATCATCTATGGGGACCTTTTCTTCAATCCTCAGCCTTGAGAGATGGTCTGCAGCACCATTCTCAATCCCCTTTTTATCAAGCACTTCCATATCAAACTCTTGGAGCAATAGAACCCATCTCAACAGCCTTGGCTTGGCATCTTTCTTGGTCAT
Organism: Eutrema salsugineum; assembly: GCF_000478725.1. Lineage (NCBI taxonomy): Eukaryota > Viridiplantae > Streptophyta > Magnoliopsida > Brassicales > Brassicaceae > Eutrema > Eutrema salsugineum. The sequence goes on along the minus strand of NW_006256686.1, from coordinate 6,672,647 downwards.
CAAATACCTAAGGGCTGCATGATCAGTATACACAATGACCTTTGATCCCACCAGGTAGCTTCTGAACTTGTCAAAGGCAAAAACTATTGCCAGCATTTCCTTTTCTGTTGTAGCATACTTCTCTTGGGCAGAGTCAAGTGTTCTACTGGCATAGTAGATCACATGCAGCTTCTTGTCTTTCTTTTGTCCAAGTACTGCTCCAACAGCAAAGTCAGAAGCATCTGTCATGACCTCAAAAGGTAGGGACCAGTCTGGTGCCTGAACTATTGGTGCACTAACCAATGCCTCCTTGATCAACTTAAAGGCTTCTTCACATTCAGCATCAAAGATGAAATCCACCTCCTTGCACAACAGTCTTGTTAAGGGCCTGGCAATCCTTGAGAAGTCCTTTATGAATCTTCTATAAAACCCTGCATGACCCAGGAAGCTCCTTATCCCTTTAACTGAAGTGGGGGTTTGCAGATTCACCATAACCTCCACCTTTGCCTTATCAACCTCAATGCCCTTTTCAGAGATCTTGTGCCCAAGAACTATCCCTTCTTGCACCATGAAATGACACTTCTCCCAGTTCAGCACCAAGCTGTGTTGCTCACATCTCTCCAACACCTGTGTCAAATTAGAGAGACAATCCGAGAAGGAGGAGCCATAGACACTAAAGTCATCCATGAACACCTCAACTTTCTCTTCAATAATGTCAGAGAAAATGTGCATCATACACCTTTGAAAAGTAGCCGGTGCATTACATAAACCGAAAGGCATTCTCCTATAAGCATAAGTGCCATAAGGGCATGTGAATGTTGTTTTCTCTTGATCTCTTGGATCTATGGGAATTTGGAAAAATCCAGAGTACCCATCGAGAAAACAAAAATAAGGATGATTAGCTAACCTTTCAAGCATTTGATCAATGAATGGTAAAGGAAAATGATCTTTTCTAGAAGCAGAATTCAATTTCCTATAGTCAATGCACATGCGGTGGCCAGTTATGGTTCTTTGAGCTATGAGTTCATCCTTATCGTTTTTCACCACTGTGATCCCACCTTTCTTGGGCACAACATGAACAGGAGATACCCATCTTGAGTCAGAGATTGGGTAAATTATCCCTGCCTCAAGAAGCTTTAGTATCTCCTTCTTAACCACTTCCCTAAGGTTGGGGTTAAGTCTACGTTGGTGCTCAATAGAGGACATAGATTGGTCCTCTAGGTGGATCCTATGGGTGCAGATGTCAGGAGAGATCCCTCTAATGTCAGCCAAAGAATACCCTATGGCTCTCCTGAACTTTCTTATTTCATTCAGCAATGCACTCTCTTGGTCCTCTAATAGGCTATCATTGATGATGACAGGATATGTGGAGTTTAAGCCTAAGAAAGCATACCTGAGCCCTGTTGGTAGAGGTTTGAGCTCAACAGAGGGTGCATCAGCCTCATTCCAGTCCTGGTCCAAGCTGCTTTGGCTGGTGACTGATTCTTGGATTGCAAAAACCTCAGTGCCATTCTGTTCCAGCTCCACAAACCTTGTTTCAGGACCCAGCTCTCTTGCATTGTCCAGATACAGCTTATACCCTTCACTTGCTTCAGCCAAGAGCCCATTGTCTCCTTGTTCTTGAGTCAGAGTAGCTTGAAGAGGATCCTCTGTGTTCAGCTCCTCAAGCAACTCATCAGCCAACTGATCCATTGTCTCTACATAGAAACATTGACCTTCAATGGTGGGCTTCTTCATCATCTCATTCACATCAAACTTGAGCTTTTCAGACCCAAGTTGAAGCTCTATTATCCCACCTCTCACATCAATAATAGCTCCTGCAGTGGCTAAGAATGGTCTGCCCAAGATAAGAGGATCTACTGGCTCTTCATCCATCTCCAGCACAACAAAATCTGTTGGAACCTCAAAACCACCTATCTTGACAGGTAGATCTTCCAACATACCAACAGGCAATCTAACTGATCTATCTGCAAGGATAAGAGAAATCTTTGAAGGTTTGAAAACTCTAAAGCCCAGCTTCTGTGCTATGGAGAATGGCATCAAGCTGACTGATGCTCCTAAATCACAAAGACATCCAGAGAATAGAAGAGGTCCAATGGCACAAGGGAGTGTGAAGCTCCCTGGATCAGTTAACTTCCTTGGAATGGACTTCTTCTGAATGATAGCACTGCATTCATGACTTAGTACTACCATGCCTTGAAGCTCTTTTGTCTTGTTCAGAATAGCATCCTTCAAAAACTTCCCCATCTTTGGCATCATTAAGAATGCATCAATGAGAGGCATTGTGAGTGGTGTCTCTTTGAGTGCCTTCTCAAATACAGCTCTTGCCTTGTCCACTAGTTGCTTCTTAAATCTCCCTGGAAATGGGAGCTTGGGTTGGTATGGAGGTGGTGGCACATACTTCTTCTCTGGTTCTGGTTCCTTTGCTACCTCTTTACCCTTTTCTGACCTTGGTTTCTCAGCAACTTGATCATCCTTTAAGGCTGCCTCCCCCTCAGGTTGATCATTGTCCTCAATGATCACTTTGTTGTTCTCAATACCAGGTAACTCCTTGCCACTCCTCAGTGTAATGGCTTTAGCATATTCCTTGGGGTTGGGTTCTGGTTTTCCAGGTAGGTGACCTTGGTTCCTTGAGCTTGATGCCTGGTTTGCTTCAGTTCCTTGATTTCCTGCTGCATAGTCTGTTGACCCTGAAGTAGTTGTTGCAGAATACCAACCATATCTGTACCCATCTGTGGCTGCTGTTGAACCATTGGTGGCTGAAACTGTTGTTGAACCGGCGCCTGCTGTTGGAACTGTGGTGGACCAAACCCTGGTGGTGCCTTTGGTTGCTGTGAAGTGTAACCAGTGCCCTGAAATGGTTGTTGTTGCTGGCCAAAACCCTGATTCTGACCAAATTGATTCTTGGGTTGGAATGACCCTTGAAAGTTGTTCTTGGGAGCAAAGTTCTTTGGAGCTTGAGGATTGGGATAGACCTGGTCTTGTGGGTTAGCTACATTGGTGTTCCTGTAAGAGAGGTTTGGATTGGCATTACCATACTGATATCTTTGGAACCTCTGATTGGTGCTCTCTGTGATTTAGGATCTACCATAAACATGATGCCTCTTTCAGTAGCAAAACGTTTAGGACATCACACTTTCAAGCCCACTAAATTTTTTTAGTATTAGCTGATCGTTCTGTTAGACAACCAGTAGGTATCCTAGTAGATGTTCCTGTAGAAATCGAAAAATGTTCCATACCTACCGATTTCGTAGTTCTAGAACTAGAAAAAGAGCCTAAGGATCCACTTATTCTTGGACGGCCATTCCTATCAACAGCCGGAGCCATAATCAATGTTCCTGAAGGAAAAATTGACCTTCATCTAGCCGGCCTAGTTATGCAGTTTGACATGAACAAAAGTTTCGATAAACCAACTTTGGATGGCAAAATTTGTTGGGTTGATGAGTTAGACGGAATTATTGAGGAAGTCTATGAAGATCTGCTTCTAGATGACCCTTTAAGTGTCACGCTTACACCCGCAAAAGACGAACACAATCTCCTTGAAGAAATTTCAAGTGAGTGCGCACGTATGCTTGATAAATCCGAAACTTATAGGAAACCTCTTCACTATCTAGATCTTAAGGACCAAACAAACATTTCTACACCTCCTAAAGACACTTCTGCAGCAATTAATGATCCTTGGAGCGAGCTTAAAGCCCCTAAAGTCGAGCTTAAACCTCTTCCCGTCGGACTTAAGTACGCTTTCCTTGGACCAAATTCTACTTATCCTGTCAAAATAAACTCTGGTTTGACGGAAGAAGAAACCACAATGCTGTTGACTGAGCTGAGAAAGCATAGAAAAGCCTTAGGATATTCGCTTGATGACATACCTGGAATCTCCCCAGATCTTTGTATGCACAAGATAAATCTAGAGAATAATGCTAAAAACTCAATCGAAAGTCAAAGGAGACTAAACCCTAATCTAATGGATGTTGTCAAGAAGGAGATTATGAAGCTTTTAGAAGATGGAATAATCTTTCCTATCTCAGATAGCACTTGGGTTAGCCCAGTTCATGTTGTTCCGAAGAAAGGAGGAGTCACTGTCATTAAAAATGATAAGGATGAAATGATCGCTACAAGAACAGTAACTGGACATCGTATGTGCATCGATTACCGGAAACTAAATGCAGCAACTAGGAAAGATCATTTTCCACTTCCCTTCATAGATCAAATGCTAGAAAGATTAGCTAATCACCCCTACTATTGCTTCCTTGATGGATACTCCGGATTTTTCCAAATTCCTATTCGCCCGGAGGATCAAGAAAAAACGACATTCACTTGTCCATATGGCACGTTCGCTTACAGACGTATGCCTTTTGTATTGTGCAATGCACCTGCTACTTTCCAGCGGTGCATGATGTCGATCTTCACAGATTTTATTGAGGATTTCATGGAAGTGTTCATGGACGATTTCTCTGTCTATGGATCTTCTTTTGAAAAATGCCTAGGCAATCTTGGTAAAGTTCTGCAAAGATGTGAAGATAAGCATTTAGTATTAAACTGGGAAAAATGTCATTTCATGGTACGAGACGGAATCGTACACTCGCACGTTCGTGACGCGAACCCAACTGCGTC
>NW_006256686.1:6161416-6667954 GCF_000478725.1 Eutrema salsugineum | reverse complement strand
CAGTTTTGCAGTTCTGAGGTGGAGAAGAACTTAGATAAGAAGGCTTGCTTGCATTGCTCCCAGGTTTGAATGGAGCCTCTTGGAAGATTCTTCTCCCATTGATGAGCTTTGTCACCAAGACTGAATGGGAATAGTCTTAGCTTAAAGCTGTCTTCTGAAACTCCATTAATCTTGGTCAGATCACACACCTTATCAAACTGGTCCAAGTGTTCCAAGGGATCTTCCATTGCTAACCCATGGAACTTTGAGTTCTGGACCATATTCAGCAATGATGCTTTCACTTCAAAGTTGTTGTTCTGCACAGGTGGTGCCTGAATACCAGCTCCATACTGATGAGCATTGGCCCTGTCATTCTCGCCAACATATATTTGGGGTTGCTCATATCTTCTTTGTTGTGGTTGGAAAGGGTGGGGTTGGTGGTGCACCTGGTGTCTTTGTTGAACATTGGCCTGATGCCTCTGTTGATGAGCCTGAGCTTGTCCCTGGTGGACATAGGCTTGTTGGTGGTGCACCTGTTCCTGCTGAACATTGCCTTGGTGAAACCCCTGACCAATTCCAATACCAGCTCCCTGACCTTGAGCCTGTTGCTCCTGAACTGGTTGTTCTATATCTACCCCGTGATCTCCTTGGTCTGCCATCTCAGTCTGATCAAGTTGTCTACCACGTCTGTCTCTTCTCCTCCTTGGTACCAGAAGGTTGATGTTGTCGTTTAGAGGAAAAGGAGGACCGCAGCTTCTTGATCTAGACCTGGTGTTCATATACCTGAAATCACAAACAGAACTTGAAAGGAATCAGTAAAAACAAGAAAGTAAGCACTTGATCTCAAGAACAGATCAGAGCTTAATGCTAATCAAACCACAATTTGGCAACGGCGCCAATTGATAGATAAGACTTTTAAGGTCTCAGGGCTATCAATCCCCTTGTCAATGTAGCACAAAGAGGTTTATCAATCCAGATGTGGTGTTAGACACTAAGCTATATGATCAAGTTCTTAATTCAAGCAAACAAGAGTGGGTTTTGATTAATCTAGAGACAACTACAAACTTAAACAGGATTAAGGATTAATGAAATACTTAAACAAGAACTAAACAATGACAAATGATGAGAATGTATGAATGATGATAAGAAAGGTCTTAGACATGATAGTGGATTAGGGTGCCTTCAGTGATAAACTAATGAGCTAATGAATCATATGATCAAGCAAGCCATTTAACATAAACATCTCTAACTAAGTTAATCCTCTCATGAAGGCATTAACTCCTATGCTAAATCAGTTTCAAACCCAATCATCATCAGTGAAACATGAGTTAACAAGCATTAAGAATCAGTTTAATCTGTCATTTAAGCATATAAACAATCATTCCCATGATGAATAACACTTAAACCTCTAACAACTTTGGTTCAGGCATTTCATCAAACACTTTTGGTGCATGAAATGCCCAGAATCTAGACCACATATGATTTGTATGGATCTAGCATAGAGAACAAGTTGTAGAGAATGGAATATGCATGATCTAACCCCTAAGCTCGCTAATCTACCACTTAAGCACCCTAATCTACATATCTAAGACCTTAATATGGGATTACTCACTAATCATACTAATCTCTCTTAAACCTTTGCAAGTTGAGAAGATTAGCATGATTAATGATGAGAAATGGAGATAGAGATGATAGATTCAAAAGTAAACAGCTTTAAACACCCAGATCTCTTAAAACTCTCTTGATTAAACACTCAAAAATAGATATTCCTCTTCTTAATGGAGTCTTTTCACAAAAGAGGCAAGAGACAAAGGGAATAAAACTTAGTTCTCCCCCAAAAAACCCTAAAAAGTATTTATACCTTCTTAAAAACGAACCGGGTCAGCCCGGAACAAACCGGGTCCTGACCCGGCTTTAATGGATAAAGTGGGAAAAGCTGCGGGTCGGTTCAGTATGTCCCAGGCCGCACACCTAAGTCGCAGTAGATGAAGACTTGTCTTGTGAGGCTTGAATCGCCTTGTCGGAGCCGCACGCCTATCTAGGAGTAAATTGCGAGTGTTTCTGCGGCATGGTCTCCTTCCTCTCCAACTCGCAGGGCTGAGCCGGTTTCTGGGGGATGTAGAAACTGTGCGGGTTGGTCTCTATTGCACTTAGGTCGCAGGCTCAAGTCGGAGTGAATTCCGAGTGATCGTGCGGCATAGATCCAGGCGCGGATGACTCGCATGCCTAAGTCGCACGATTGTGGACTTAGCATTTCTCTTGCTCGGGAGCTCCAGACCTCTTCCAGTGATAGTTTACCCGCACATTTCAACTCGCAGCATCAGCATTCAGGCGTTCATCTTCAGGCCTGCGGGTTAACCAAGTCGCAAGACCATCTCGCAGCATCCAGAGCAGCTTAGATCACTTCGCATTCCGGAGAGTGTAACTTCTGTGATACTTGTCCGAATTGAATGATTTCGGTTGCGGAAGACAGAGGACTCATTTATCTCCAACTTTTGTGAAGGAAGTTTCAGTGCTTGGGAGGTGGAAGGCTTCCTGGAGGGCACATCTTTGCAGTGCATGTATACGACCAGAGAGAGGCGTCTAGACATGTGTCCATTCCGGAGGCCGTATCTTCCTGCTCATAGATCCGAATTGAATGCTCTTGGACGTTCTGGAAAGAAGACTCAAATGTCTCTGATTCTCATGAAGGACCCGGAAGCTGAATCGGCCTGGAAGTGCACCGTCCTTCGCATCCTTCAGAACTGATCTGCTCGGTCCGGAATACCTGCGAGACAGGGGTTTCTTCCGACGAGCTTATCTCTCTGCTCACGCGTCCGAATTCTACGATTCCAATTGCTATGAGACCGTGCTTCAATGCTCTCCAACTTCTATGAAGGACCCGCCATCTGAATCGGACCGGAAGGCTCCCCGGACAGGTGATTTCTGAGACTCGTTCGCACCCGGAGATTTTGGCCGATATACTTAATTCGCGGTACGTGAAAATGGCCGGTAAAGCTTCCCGCGGTACATGAAAATGGCCGGTAAAACCTTCCTGGCCAGCGAGAATGGCCGATAACCTCCATAGACTCAAGTTTTCCACTTTTTCAAGCTCTGCTCACCATTCCACCTCCTGGATTCATCTTTTCAGCTCCATAATCACCTGATAGACACTCAAAACATGCAAAGACTCATTGGGACCTAATGCATCTCCTAAGTTCTAAAACAAACCCTAAGGACCTAAAATACATGAAATAAAACATGATTTGGAATGATTTATGCAACCTAAATGATGCAAATTATGAACATATCAATGTGTTTAGGGTTACCATTTTCTGTGGAAACAAGACATTATGCAAAACAGCAAGAGAGGATGGAACTGTTGATGCCCCCACAGTTTCCAGTCACATTCATGGTGAACCGAGGAGAGCTGACCGCGGATACAAGCACTTCACCCGCAGCCAGGCTCACTTCCAGCGCGGCTCCAAAACCAATACTCACAAATGAATACTTGTAGCATTTGCTTCGAATAATTTCAGCCATCCTAGACTCTTTTAGGCTTTTTGTTATTCCTTTCCTTTCATTTTTTGTTTTTTTTTTTTAAAATGGAAAAATGCCTTTAAATGTAGAATTTTAGGAGGCACAAAATTTACCTTTAAGTTCAAGCTTTTTGAGGCACCATTTTACTTTGATAGATTCTTGATGCTCTATTTTCCCAAGTTTTTTCAGTTCTTCTCTTGAGTGACTGAAAACCATGTTGTTCTTCCCTCTCCGGCGTTTTTGCACATATCTTACAAAAGAGCTAAAGAGAGAATGCATGAAGTTTGAAATGAATGTTTTGGGTAAAGGGTGTGGTACCAGCTAAAGATGAACTGGCCATCTAGGACAACGAAGAGTGATAACAATAAGGTGAAGATTTCCTAGATGTGTATCATGATGCCTGCTAAAACCAAGGATGAGAAAATTAGATGTCAAGATTATGTTCAAGTGAAATGAGCTAGTCTATCCTGGCCGAAAAAGTCTCCATGACTAGAAATCCTCCGGTGGGAGTTCGTAGTACAAGTACTCTACCTACCGCCTAGTCTAGTACTAACCATAAAAGAAACTAGAATGTAAAGTCTATAAGTAAATGGTTTTGTTCCGGCATTCCCATTTTGAAAACCATTTTGAAAACTTTTTATGAAAGATCTTTTATAAAACACAAACTCAAAAAAAACTAAATTTCTTTAGTAAATGATAAACATCCTCCCCTAGACTTAAATCACACTGCCCCCAGTGTGAGAAATCTTTGAGAGGATGGGATAATGATGGAATGAAATTTAGAGTGTTTAAGTGTACTTACCTGGCGATGTTACGCAGCACTTGATGTGATTTCTGGTTCGTGATTTCTGTTCACCTTTTATCCTTCTATCATGATATGCCTTCATCTTTTCCTTGTATACCTTGGAGTTTTCGTAGGCTTTATGGCGGATTTCATCTAATTCTTGCATTTGAAGCATTCTTCTTTCTCCAGCTGCCTTAAAGTTCATGTTCATCTCCTTAATATCCCATTGTGCTTTATACTCAAGCTCTACAGGAAGGTGACCTGCTTTTCCGTAAACAAGATTGAACGGCGTGGTCCCTAAAGGAGTTTTGTATGTTGTCTGATAGGCCCAAAGTGCATTGTCGAGTTTTTCAGACCAATCCTTGCGATTTACGCCAGTTTTCTTTTGTAAAATCGATTTGATCTCTCTGTTAGAGATTTCCACTTGTCCACTTGTCTGAGGATGATATGGAGATGCAACTTTATGCGTGACTCCATTCTTTTTTAGCAGATTTTTGAAGACTTTGTTGATGAAATGGGATCCTCCATCGCTTATCACAATTCGAGGAATTCCAAAGCGAGGGAAGATGATTGACTTAAACAGCTTTATAACTACTTTCGCATCATTAGTAGGGCTGGCAATTGTTTCTACCCATTTAGAGACATAGTCTACCGCTACTAAGATGTATTGGTTTCCGAAAGAAGTTGGAAAAGGTCCTATGAAATCAATTCCCCATACATCAAAGATTTTGACTTTTAGAATGAAGTTTTGAGGCATCTCATTCCTCTTACTGATGTTGCCAATTCGTTGGCATGAATCACAGCGTGAGATGTAGGCGTGAGTGTCTTTGAACATAGTAGGCCACCAAAATCCTGTTTGAAGGACTTTGGAAACTGTTTTTAGGTTGCAAAATGTCCTACATATGCTGAACTATGGCACTAGAACAGTATTCCTTCCATTTCTTCTTCGGCGACACACCTTCTGAATAAACCATCCACACAACTCCTATAGAGAAAAGGTTCATCCTAGAAATAGTGCTGGATTTCTCTTAAGAATTTCTTCCTTTTATAGGATTATAGCCAAAGAATTGTGGAGATTCGATGTCTACAGCTAAGTAATTTGCTATATGCCTAAACCATGGGGTGTCAAAAGCATATGACCGCCGTATAGGAGGTTATGATGGCTTTTCTTGCACGGTAATAGGTATAGTCTCCATAGCGTAGACATTTTCTTCTGGCAAACTATCATTCAAAAGGAGTTTTTCTTCTACTCGAATTCTAGAAAGATGATCTGCTACTCCATTATCTGCTCCTTTCCGATCTCGGATTTCAATATCAAACTCTTGCAGCAGGAGTATCCACCTGATCAGCCTTGGTTTGGCATCTTTCTTAGACATGAGATACTTGATTGCAGCATGGTCAGTATGTACAATGACCCTACCCGACGAGATAAGATCGGAACTTCTCAAATGCAAAAACGACGGCTAAGAGCTCCTTCTCCGTAGTCACGTAATTACATTGAGCTTCATCCAAAGTTCTACTCGCATAGTAGATTGCATGTAATTTTTTTTCTTTCCGCTGACCAAGCACAACTCTAACAGCAAAATCACTTGCATCACACATGATTTCAAATGGTTGTTCCCAATCGGGTGGTTGCACAACTGAGGCGGAAACGAGGGCGTTTCTGTTCTTATGAAATGCTGCCAAGCACTCATCATCGAATTCGAAGTTTGTTTCCTTGCAGAGCAGACATGTGAGAGGTCTAGCAATTTCAGAGAAGCCTTTTATGAATCGCCTATAAAATCTGGCATCACAACAAGAAAACAATCATTTTTCAACGGTTTGTTACGACGGTTTATAAATCATCGCAAATATACAACGATTTTATGACGATTGTACGAGGGAAAAACAAGTCGTCATAAAACCGTCGTGAAAATAAATTGTCGTAACTTCGACGTACAATTTACGACGTTTTACGACGATTATACATCGATAAAGAGAGATTTGATATTTATTGCAAAATCGTCGTAACTTCGATGTAACATTATGACAAATTTACGACGAAAAATATCCGATGTACAGTTACGACTACTTTACGTTGACAAAGAAGGTAGTTGAAAAACATTTAAAACATGTTTACCTAACAAATATCGATGAAATATTTTATCGCACAATCGACGTAAAATCGTCGTAATATGAAAGTTGGATGTAAAAGCGATGTAAAAAATCATCATAAAAGCGTTGTAAAGTCCGAAATATTGTTATAAATACATCTTCATTCCTTCTTTCTCTCATAACACATCATTATCATTCAAACATAAGAGCATCAGCATCCTGGAGACCCATTTTAGGTCTCTAGAGTATAGAGTTGTAAATCCTGATATATTGGGTTGTCCATGGCTGGAAACCCGAATTAGTAGTTATTTCTAGAAAAAAAGAAGTAATGATATTAAAAGGTTTACTCCATTCACATGGCTACACGTGACACAAGAGACCGGATCTCTTTTATTGTCTAAACAATAGAAAGAAATAGTATTTTTGAGTTTATTTCAAGATGTCTATATACGAGCTAAGAAGCTGGATGTATATGCGTAAAGATTCAGATGGGGCTTTGACAGAATAATTCAAGAACGGGTTAGAAATATTCATGTATCAGGCCACAAATATGGAGAGAACGAAAGATAGCAGGAAGATGTTTTGTCCTTTTTTGAAATGCAAGAATACGAGGTATACACTAACCAAAACCGTGTGGACGCATTTATTAAATAGAGGGTTTATGCCGCAATATTTTGTTTGGTATCTACATGGAGAAGGATATGGCAGTAATACTCATGGGAATGCTGGTAGTAGTAGTAATTATCAAAGTCATGTTGATTTTGATGAAGCGAATTATGGTCATCAGCCTAATCAGTATCAATCTGATCAAGTTTTAGATTATGATAGGATGCATGAAATGGTGACTGATGCATTTCATGAAACGCATACTGGTAATGCTGTTGAGGAACATAATGTAGATGCCAAACGATTTTATGATTTGTTAGACAATTCTAATCAGCCAATCTACGAAGGATGTAGAGAATGTCTGTCTAAATTATCGTTGGCAGCTAGGATGATGTCAATTAAAACAGATCATAACTAGTCTGAGGTTTGCATGGATGATTGGGATAATCTTTTGAAATAGTATCTATCGGAGGATAACTTGGCAGTAGCAACATACTATGAAATACAGAAGTTGATTTTTAGTCTTGGTCTACCTTCTGAGATGATAGATGTATGTGTTGACAATTGTATGATTTTTTGGAAAGATGATGATCAGCTGGAGGAATGTCGATTTTGCCAAAAACCAAGATACAAGCCGCAAATTGGTGGGCATAAAAGGATATCGTATCAACGTATGTGGTATCTCCCTATAACTGATAGGATGAAACGACTTTATCAATCTGAAAGAACAATTGCATCAATGAGATGGCATGCAGAACATACACAAGTAGATAGAGAAGTTGTTCATCCATCAGATGCAAAGGCATGGAAACACTTCAATACGGTATACCTAGATTTTGCTAAGTTCAAACGGAATGTCTATCTTGATCTGTGCACTGATGGTTTTAGTTCATTTGGTATGTCTGGAAGACAATATTCATTATGGCCAGTAATCCTAACCTCTTATAACCTTCCTCTAGATTTGTGCATGCAAAGGGAATTTCTTTTTCTTAGTATTTTGGTTCCAGGTCCTAATCATCCGAAGCGAGCTCTCGATGTATTTCTGGAGCCACTCATACATGAGTTGAATCAGTTATGGTATACCGGCGTTCGCACATATGACTTTTCAACGGGAAAAAAATTTACTATGTGGGATGTGCTTATGTGGACAATAAGCGATTTCCCCGCTTATGGTATACTATCAGGATGGACTACACATGGGAGGTTATCTTGTCCTTATTGTCTTCATCGAACTGATGCGTTTCAGCTAAACATGGTAGAAAAACTTGTTGGTTTGATTGTCATCGGAGGTTTTTACCGGGTAATTATCCATATTGGAGGAACAAGAGGTTATTTAGGAAGAAAAAAGTGTACATGTCCATCCACCCGTCAATTTAACAGGAGCTGATATACTTGCGCAAATCAAGCATTGGGAGGCAGAGGAAACAGTAACGCATGGGGGAAACTGGCATACTCCTGCAAAAATGCCTGAAGGTTATGGAGTTCACCATAATTGGGAGAAGAAAAGTATCTTTTGGCAACTACCCTATTGGAAAGATCAACTGCTCAGATACAATCTTGATGTCAGTCACATTGAAAAAAACTTTTTGATAATATCATACATACATTTATGAACGTAACGGGAAGAACAAAAGACAATGGTAAGCCAAGATTGGACTTGCCTGATTTATGCAACAGAAGTAAGTTGCATATAGTGAGTAACGGGAAAGCACCAGTTCCTGTATTTCAGTTGAGTGTAGATCAAAAGTCAGCATTGTTCAAATGAGTTTCATCTGACGTTAAGTTTCCTGATGGGTATGTTTCTAATCTTTCTAAATCTGTTGAGAAGGGGGTAAAGTTTTCAGGGATGAAAAGTCATGACTGCCACGTGTTTATGCAACGATTATTTCCATTTGCATTTTCTGAACTCTTGCCCAAAAATGTCCATGAAGCTGTTGGAGGCATTGGTGCTTTTTTCAGAATCTTAGTACACGAATATTATCAGTTGATGTAATAGCACAACTGGCATCAAATATTCCAATCTTGTTGTGCAATTTGGAAAAGATCTTCCCGCCATCATTTTTTGATGTTATGGAACATCTTCCTGTTCATATCCCTCACGAAGCAGAGCTCGGTGGACCAATTCAATACAGGTGGATGTATCCGTTCGAGCGTTTCATGAACCATCTTAAGGGTAAAGTCAAAAACCTAGTTAAAGTGGAAGGTTCAATTATGGCGGGAAGCTTGACGCAAGAGACTTGGCACTTCACTTCGTACTATTTTGCACCAAAAGTACGAACACGCAAAAGAGTTACTCGTCGATATGATGATGGAGGAGTTGGCCAAACATATGCAGTTGAGGGTGTACCTGACATATTCTCGCCGATCGGACGTCTTAGTGGAAAACTGAAGGAAGTTTGGTGGTCCAATGAAAAAGATTATCACAGTCCACATACGTATATCCTGCTAAATTGCGAAGATTTATCATCGTACGAGAGGTAATTTTTTCCCAGAAGAAGAATACATATACATATATATATATATATATTAATATATATCTGTCAGTCTTAAGTAATTATTAGTTATTATTTCAGCACATTTGTTGATGAGGTTAAAGAATGCATCTCTGGGGTTTCTGAAACTGAAATCAATGATCGTAAAGATCAACACTATGCCCAATGTTTAAAAGCGCAAGTACGTGTATAAAATATAAATTAAGAAATATCATGTTTTGCATACAATATTTTTGCAAAATCAAGAAATTAAAGCAAGATCTTTTCTTATTAGGTGGACCCGAACGATCCGGATGAATTTCCAGCATGGTTCCATGAGTTACTACTAGGTCCGATGGAAAAAATAATGACAGCCTCCATGTATTGAACTCGGGGATATGTTTTTCACACATACCATCACGGTGCAAAGCGGGCCACAACTAACTATGAAGTTTGTGTGAGGGGTGAAATAGATTTTTATGGAGTTCTACAAAAGAATTGAAAGTGTAGTATCCTGGATTGTTAAGGCTGAAAACAGTTCTCTTCAAATGTGATTGGTTTAATCCAACTGTTGTGGGTACGTCTAAACATGTTTGGAGTTGTTGACGTGAACGAATCACGTCGGTACAACAGGTTTGAGCCATTTATATTAGCTTTTCAAGCGGAACAGGTCACATTTCTGCCATACAAACTTGTCTTCTATAACAATTTCGTCTTTTATAGCAATTTCGCTCGATCACTTCTAGGTCTGGTAATTCGATACAACAGTACTCTCGTGGCTCCAATTACTGAGATCAATTTCTAAGCGGTTAGCAATAGAAACATCATAGGAAACAAGAATGAATGAAGGACTCCTAGAAGATTATGAACCCTAAATCGAATAAAGCATATGATCAAGACATGAAATTCCCTTTGAAAATCCATTAAAAACCTAACTGGGAAATTACTCAGACATAGCTGAGTTCAATATTATAAAAGTATTTAGAATTGCAGAGAATTGAAATAGACAGAGGTTAGAAATGAAGAACAGATTGAAGAAGGAGGGCCGATGGTGCCCCTCTCGATCTATAAAAGCGATCTATAAAAATGGTCAAAATCAGGTGTTATCATGATGCCATAGGAAAACGTTCGATCCAGCCGACGGAGTCAGAGGACAAATCGAATGAATCTGTTGGAGCTTGACCCAGAGATGTAGACCTAGGGAGCGTTGGATGGATCACTCTCCTGCCCGAGCAACATCAGCAACCTTAGCATCTCGAGAAATTCACAAAATCTGAGTACCAACATCACCCGAAATGTTTATGAGTCTGCCCATTCCCAGCTAATCATCGAACCAGAACTAGGTAGAATTTCCGTCTCTTATATCAGCTTTGATGAAATCAGTAGCCAGAGGCCGCAGTTTGAGAAATTTTTTCTATATCCATGATCCTCGAGTGCTCTCTTTCACATCCCAAAATGACGCATTCCTTAGTAAATAGTGCTTCGTCCAAGCTACCCAAAGTGAACTAGAGTTTTCAAACAGTCTCCATATAATTTTGAGAGAGAAAACCTAAGATGTGTCACAAAGCTTTCTGATTCCAAGAACCTCCTTCTTTTCTTTGGAATAATCAAATCAGACCACACAACTTTAGCCCTCCTTGTATTATTTGGTTAGCTAGACCATAGGAAAGCAGCACACATGCTTTCGATGGTGTCGAGACATCGCTTGGGTAGCCAAAATGTAGCACATCAGAAGTTGGCAATGCTCGCAATTACTTAATTAATGAGTTGCAGCCTCCCTGCAAAGGATAAAGCCTTACTCGTCCAAGAGACCATTCGTGATTTGATTTTGTCTATTAGGGGCTCTTAATCTGCTTTCAACATGCTCTTTGTTGCAACGGAAGACCCAGGTAGGGATGGGGAGTTCTTCAATAGGGATATGAAGTTGCTGCAGCAGATAAAAGAGCATTGGATGTCCTTCCTGCTATGAAAAGAGAGGATTTCGCAGCATTTATGGTGAGTCCCGATTCACGAGCAAAGTCATCCAGTACTAACTGAGTACCATGCAGAGAATTCTCTGTTCCATCCAGGAATACCATCATGTCGTCCGCAAAGCTGAGATGGGTAATTTTCAGCTCTGCACATCTCGGATGATATCCAATTTTCTCCTCTGCAGCCGCTTTGTCTAGAAGATGAGAAAGCACATTAATAGCTATCACAAACAAATAGGGTGAAAGAGAGCATCCCTGTCAAAGACCACGAGAGCTTGTGAGAAAGCACATTGATAGCTATCACAAACAAATAGGGTGAAAGAGAGCATCCCTGTCGAAGACCACGAGAGCTTGTGAAAAACCCTTCAAGCTCACCATTCACCGATATCAAGAATGCAGCCGTCGAATTGCAAGTTTGAATCCATCCAATGAATATCTCAGGGAACTCCATAGCTTGAAGAGTGGAGATGATAAACTCTCATTTAACCAAATCAAAAGCCTTAGGAAAATCCAGCTTAAAGGCACATCGAGGGGTTACTGAGGACTTGTGGTACAGCTCTGTAGCTAGCAAAACGGTTTCTAGAAGTAGACGAACTTTTATAAAAGCACTTTGGTTGGGAACCTTGGCCTCAAGTAAAACAGTTTTGAGCCAGTTCGCTAGAAATTTAGAGATCACCTTGTATAGGGTATTGCAGCAAGCAATTGGCCTATAATCCTTCAGAGCAAGAACTGTTGCATTAACACCGTGAGGCATGAAGTTATAGAGGATTGCAGTGATAAAATCAGGCCCCACGATTGACCAAGCACCCTTGTAAAACTCTGCAGTAAACCCATCTGGACTAGGGGTCTTGTTAGATGGCATAGAGAATAAAACGTGTCGAATTTCATATGGGGACAGGAGGTGGATTAGAGTATCAGCCATGCTGGGCGGACAGCGGTAAGTGATCAACCTTTCCAGAGAAGCAGCTGAGAGAGTCGGAATCAGGTTGGAGGAAGCATTGATAAACTGTTGGAAATGGCTCACTGCTTCAGCCTTTATCTGCCTCGGGTCAGTTATTTCCTCACCAGCAGCAGAGCAAAGTCTTTTGATGGCATTTTTTCCAGTTCTTGCCTGAACCGTCTGGTGAACGAACATCATGTTATGGTCCCCATGCCGAAGCCAAGTGGTTATGAACTTTTGCCGGAAGAATTGTTCTTCCACACTCGCCAAGTGATTCCATTCCTCAACAGCCATTTTTGTCGTGCCGAAAGTGGCAGGAGAGGGATTTTCCAGAGCTTGATTCTGACAAGCACATAACTGCTGGAAAGAATCTTTGGTTTTTTAGGTGATGTCACCATATCTCTAACGATTTAAGGCTCTAAGCTGGGGCTTGCGGGATTTAAATTTCTTGTGAAATCTGTGAAGAGATGAACGAGAATGGAACAATGCCGGAGTGGTTGTCCATACTTGAGAGACTACCTCCATGAACTGTGGGTGATCAACCAGGTAATTAAAAAACTGGAAGTGGTGCCACTTAGCTGACGGAGAGTCAGATAATTTAACTAGACTTCCGGTGTGACCAGAAATACCATTAGTCTCAAACAAAGCATGGGCTTGAGGAAATGTTGACAAGAAGACAGTATTTACCAACACCTGATCCTGCTTCTTTCCAATAGGATCAGCGTCACGGTGATTCCACCAGGTGAATTCAGGACTAGAGCTAGCCAAATCCATTATTTGAGTGTCCAAAACACGAGACTGAAATCCATGCATCCCTGATTGGTCTCGAGAGTGTTCGGTTGTAGCCAAAATCTCATTAAAATCTCTCACAAGCACCCATGGGACAGTAAGCGTATCAAATAGATTGCGATGGTGGCGCAGCTCATCCCCGAGCACAAGCGGATCATTGTGGAAGTTTGAAGCATACACACAGGAACATAAAAACACTTCTCCAGTAATTAGTGAAACCCGAATAATGATGACTTGAGGACTCACAGAGGCGTGACTGAGACATTATCAGAACAAAGAACCCATATACGTCCCAATCTGTTGTAATCATAATTGGTGGAGTAGTTCCACCCCCGAAAAACATAAGCAGCAATAGAGTGAAAATTATTTTCTTAAACACTTGTTTCAAGAAGGCAGCCAAAGGGCGGTTTTTTGGAACCGACCCATGATCGTACAACATTTTGTTTGCGCATTTCTTGTAGCAAAGTTAATAATGTTCCAAACACTTCTAAAGTTTTTTAAAAAAATTATATTTAAAAATAGTTTTAAAATTATCCTAATTTCTTATAATCTTATTTTAAATATATATATATTTTATTTATAAATTTAATTTTGAAAATTAGATATTAATTTAGATAACTAAAAGATTTTTTAAAATATAAATTATATTTAATTTAAAATTCAAATTATTTATTTTTTTGTAAATAAATTTAATTCTAAAATAATATATTAATTTAAATTACTTTATATTTTCTTAAATATATGTTAGATTTAATTTAACTTTTGAAATTCAAATAATATTTTTAGAATAACACGTATGATTAACGAATATGTTATTGTATATTTGTTTAATCCTATTCAATCAGAATAAAATTTCACATAATAAAATCTGATAAATATTAATATTATATGATAATTTGATGAGATAGGTTAAGTTTTTTTTTATAATTGTGGTTTTATGCGGATAAGGTTTTCAAAACATGTAATATTAAGATAAAAACTATTTCAAAATTATTAAATATTTATATTATATAGTAATATGAACAGATGTATTAGAATTCAGGTTTTATAACCATGATATTTTTCGGATCAATAGAATGAACAAGTTAGAAATATAATTTTATAATAATAATTATTTTTCGATTAATAAAATGACGGAATTAGAATTATGTTTTTATAATCATGATCATAATAATATTAAAAAAAAATAAAAATAAGATATCTAAAAAATATTTATATTTGATGAGAAAAATTATATATATTAAAAAATATTTAATATATTATAAATTTTGATAAAAAAAAATTTCTGTTTGAATTTTTTCGTTAAAGCAGACCCCAAATTTAACCCTAACTGAGTCTATAAAATGCAGAAGCCTCGGTTAGGCGCAGCCACATCTAAACCTAATTTACTAAAGAGAATCCTCCGTCGAAACCATGTCTTCCTTGAACAGCAAATTCTCCGGTAAGTTCTGTCTTTTATCGCTCCTTCGAAATTGTTTGTCTGGTAATACTACATCTGATCGATCTATCTTGTGCTTAAGTTATTTGATGTAATCGATTGTATCAGTTTTTTTTTTTGTTTTGGTATGTTATGAAATCTGATTTTTTAGTAGATTTGATCGTTCTTTGATGTTTCAAATCTTCTTTTTCTAATCCGTCAATACACAATCTGACGCGTATTTTTCTGTTAAATCTCGCAGCGGCTGACACAGGCGTCTTCTGGGACCTACTGGTCTCGGTCCTGATTCGATCTCTGCTAATATCAAATTAGCTCTCGAGAATGTTGGTTATACTGGCAAAGTGTCGATCTTTGCTTATTCTGTTGCGGAGCAGAGCGAAGAAGTAAAGTTTGGATCCGCCGAAATCAAGCTTAAACAAAAGCTAGGTCAATTCCCTTACTTAGACCTTAACACACACACACACACTCTCTCTCTTTTTCTCTCTCTGTCTTTCTCTTTCTCCCTCTCTCTCCCTTTTAATCTCCGGTTGATATGCTATTTCAGGGACTAGAAAAACAAAACTTATGGAGATATATCGGAACCTTTTTATGTGGGGACTAGAACATCGTTATGAACCAACAAATATGATGATAATCTCAGAAGACCTCTTACGAGACGTTGGCTACGTTTCGGGGCTTGTCCTTTTAAACGAAAAAGAAAACAATCTTCTCTTAGCGCACCCTCAAAAAAAATCAAGAGTGCTGCGTGATACTGCAACTTCAATATGGCTTTGGAAAAGCCTATCAACTGGAGGGAGCCCTCTCGATGGCCACAGCATGAGATCAGAATCTCCTCAGTTGTGCCGTCTACACATTGTTCTGCTTGCAGCAGAAGGGCTCTTCGTCTTACCAATAAGCGAAAGAAACGTACGACCAAAGGTTTTCGATTTTTGTTTCGCTTTATATAATGTGTTCCTAGTTATTCCTCTGTTGATGTGAAATCTCTTTGGTCGCTTCCATACCATTCGTTTGCTAAGAGTTGTTTTCTGTTTATTTTGTTTGGTGTGAATCTACATTCTCTATAACTTCGATTATGAAATTGTCTGTATAATTGCGTGATTATTTTGACCTTGTTTGATGAGCTTTTAAGAAAATCAAAGTTTACACGAATCTATAACATTCTTGTAACAATTGAATAATTATACAATGGAAAAACTCAGTGATTCCTTGCCATGTTACAACGAACTAAACATTCATTAAATTACACAATCGATAAGCACTGTGTACATTACTAACTAACCCGACGAGTTATGATCGGGAGAAGATGAATAATGGGCTCAACGAAGATGAAGGCTCAGTAAAGAAGAGCACAGATCCATCGTTTTCATCTAAAACTCGGATTGATCTCGGATCGCTGGCCAATGATGCTCGTAGGAGGAAGAAGCAACAAGACAGCAGAGGTTTCTCTCTGATGACTAAGTAACAGAGCTTACGATCTAGTGCTGCTGATACTAGTTACAGATATGTCCACGAAATGGAGGGTCCATTTTGTTTTGTTTTCTTGTTTTGCACACCACAAAATTTTATGGGAAAAATCACATTTTAAATCTGGATGGACTAAAAAAGTAGCACTTTAAACCTCAGGAGATTTTCACTAACATAATAAACCTTCAATCTAATTTCTCTAACACTATAAACCTTAAAATTTGGAAACTAGACTTGACCCTCTTGATTCGGTATGAAGACTACGGAGGCTGATTCTGGTGAAAGTCCTCCTTCTCAGGTGATAAATTTGAGGAATTGTCGGCTCCATAACACTTGTCCGAGTCTGATGCACATAAGGTGATGGTCTCTCCATGGCTTTTGTCCCAATTGCTCCCAATTAGCCCCAAATGACCTGTACACACTCCAAAAGTGCAAAACTCTCTAGGACCTAATGCAATTCCTAACTAAAGACAAAAACAAAGACAAATATATGTAAAACTACCTAAATGTATGCATGAGACTCAATATTTGGACAAAAATGCAATCCTAAACATGACAAATATGAGTATATCAACTTGCGAAGTGGAAGGCTCCCTAGATTGCTCATCTTTGCGATGCATCAGAAAGACCGGAAAAACAGCTTTTAGACCGATGTCACTTCCGGAGACAATATCTTCCAGACCACAGCTCCAAATTGGATGATCTCAGGTGTTCCGGTAAGAGTACTCAAGAGTTCTAGAATATTGATGAAGGTCTTGTAGACTGATTTGAGCTGGAAAGGCATCGTCCCATGTAATCTTTGAAACCCATCAGATCGGCTCTTGAATGCCTGCGAGACAGGTGTGTCTCCCGGTGGCTATATCTCTCTACTTACTGTTCTGAGATCTTGACTTCATTAGCTCCAACTTTGATGAAGACCCCGTTAACTGATTCGGACCAGAAGATTCCCCGGATTTGCAATCTTTGATGCGCGCAGGTGAAAGTAGGTTTTAGCCGAGAAATGCTTCCCGCGGTAAGCTTTTTAGCCGATAAAAATTCCCATCTTGGTGTGAAACTTCACCCAATAGGATTTTCACCCGGTAATAATTTGTAGCCGATAGATACAACTCGATGTCATTTTCAGCCGATAAACTGATCCAATCGGTACGTGTTTTTTGCCGAGAAATTGCTTCAAGCAGTTTTTAACCCTCTTCTTCACCATTTCAACTCCTGATCACACCTCTTGAGCTCCAAATAGCCTCCAAAGCACCTGATACAGACTCCAAACCATGCAAAACTCTTTGGGACCTAATGCAAACCCTAAATCCTAATTTGATGCCTAAAGACCTAGAATGAATGAGAAAACACATGATTTGGACTCTAAAATGCAGCCTAAATGATGCAAAATATAGACATGTCAACTCCTCCAAACTTGTCATTTGCTTGTCCTCAAGCAAAAAGAGCAAATGAGAGAAAGAAGTTGGATGCAACGAGAGTTCATATTTCCTTTTAGAAAGAAATGATCACAATGAGAATTCAAGTTCATGCTCAATTATGCAGTGCAAAGCCATACTCACATATACTCAACAAGTAATCTCCACAAGTTCTCCTCTCTCTCAACTCTTTCACATTCATTAAGCTTTTATCAGGTGAATCGAATGATGCAATGTTTAAACAAGCTGGCTTGGCTAGGGAGAGGCTATGAGATTAAAATGATCTCATCAGTGTTCTAGCAGGTTTAATGCGGCAAAGGGATCTCTCTATGAACGATCAAACTTCGGCAGAATGCTAAAGGTAAAAGGCAACATATGTATATATGGGCAGAGACTCATCCAACCCCACACTCAACTCAAAGTTTCCTCACTTGCTCACACTCTCAAGAACCTCTCTTTTTACTCTCGTCATCGCCTAACTAGGGGACTCATTTTCTTTTCTCATGCTCAGGTCTCGGAGTCTACACTTTCATTAGCTCTTTTTCACTTTCTTTTGCAATTCCTAGTCTCTTTCTCTTTCTTTTCAAAACGTTTGAGCTCCTTTGCTTCTTTTCACTTCTCTTTTCATTTAGAGGCTAGGTTTTCTTTTTCACAACACCAGAGCTTGCTTCCTTGACTTAAAACTCCAATACCGAATTCCTTTTCTTTCATTCCCCTAGCTATTTCCACTTTCTATTTTCCACTCATCTCACCTTTTTCCACTCACCAACAAGTCTTTTCCCCAACACTTATTCCTCGCCAACACTCTCAGTTCCTTGATGTCGTAACACAGCACTCAATGAGACCTGCACTTGTCGCTCTAAACCTAACATTTTCTGCTAAGTTTGATCCAAGGTGGCCTTCCAATTCACACACAAACATTGGCTTGAAAGAAGGATGGGTTAAAGGTGAGGGAACTGATCCATGATGCGGATTCATCTACTTGAGATAAGGAAAAAGGGTGGTAAAAACAATGGTTCTAGCTCAAGTATGTATGCACCAAAAGATATTTTCAAGTCAAGTTCAAGGTTCTCACTTAATTAGAGTTGAGTTCAATTCAAACTTGCTTCTCAGATTCAGATCGTTTCAGACTTTGCAACCACATAATAAAATTCACAAGCATATTCAGTTCAAGTTCTCAAGGTGATGTACCCTCTAGGAAAACCTATCATTACTCCCATGTATTGATGCAATCCTATATGATGCAACTAGACTCAATCCTAAAATGTGAAATGCAACTAGAATGAACATTTTGTTTTTTGCAAAACTTTTCTGATTTTTCATATGCACTAAGCTACATGCGAATCAAAATGCAAAAGGTCAAAAAAGAACAAAGAAAACAAGATCAGAAGACACAAAGCTCCTCCCCCACACTTAAATAACACAGTCCCCTGTGTTATAAAAGCGTGTGAGAGAAGTAAAAAGAAAACGAGACTAATGCAAGATGATATATACAAAATGCATATTTACAAGGGTTTTGAAGTCTTTACCTCAGTCGCTGAGGTCTGATCCCACGTAGTATGAGGGATTTGATGTTGAACAGGACGGTGTGGGCTCTCTTGGTGGGCTGCTCTCCGAGGACTCAGGCTGGAACACCGAGGCCGGATCGATCCAATCCTCTTTGCCTGGTGGAAACTCGAGATTCCTTGCATTTGAGCTTCCACCAAGTTCTTCTTGTATGACTGGTGCTGTTGAGGTTGCCAAGTTCTTATCAGATGATGAAGGCGCGGTGAGCTGCTTGACTTTCTTCTTTAGCTGCCTCACACATTCCACCAACTTGTGAATTGACTTATCTTGCCAACTTGCACCACTTTTGGAGACCATTAACTCTCGAGTACAATCTCCTTGTTGATAACTGAGGTTTTCAAGGCCTTAATAAGGGTTATCAATCCCCTTGTCAAGGTAGTATAAGGGGTGTCAATCCATATGTGTGGTAGTTAGGCACTAGTTTATAAGACAAGTTCTTAAGTCAAGTGAAACAAGAAAGATTTGGTGACAAGTAACAAGTGAAAATATAAACAAAGAACAAACAATCAATGATTAATGAACTACTAAACAAGCAAGCAAACAAAATGATGATAAAGCAAATGATGAAAGATAAACCTCTAGATGTGATCATTGATTAGGGTGCTTTAGATATTGATTCATGATGCTAAAAACATAATGCAACACTTGCTACTCTTTAGTCTAGGCTTCTTAATCAGATTAATTCATTCCCATGACAATAATCCCTTTGCTAATCACTTAATCAAGTCTAACAACTATTAGATATAATCAAGCAATCAACAAGCATAATGCATCAAGCCTAATAAGTGACCAAACAATCTCTCAACCAAGACCACTGAATCTTATACAGAAAGACATAACAAGCAATCACATGATCTCAAACATTTTAACTTAGAACTCTAATCTAGACTAATCCTCTCATGAAGGCATTAATCTCTACACTAATCCACTTTCAAACCAAATTCCCATTTGTGAAATATGAACTAATGAGCATTAAGAGACAGTTCTAATATGTCATTTATGATTCAAACAATATTCTCATGGCATTTAAAACATAAACCCTTAAGTTAGCTCTTTCAGGCATTTCATCAAACACTTTTGGTGCATGAAATGCCTATGAACCCAGATTTCACTTTCCCAAGGAAATCTGGCATTAGGAGCAGCTAACTAAAGAAATAAAATGAGAATCTAAACCCTAAACATCACAAATCAAACATCTAAGCACCCTAATCTACACACCTAGAAGTTTAAAAAGAAGACTACTCACTAATCATGATGAACACACCATTTCCTTTGCAAGAGGTGATGTTAATCATGATTAGAAGCAAAGATAAGAAGATGAGATGATAAGAAACAGACTTGGAATGATCAAATCCTTCAGATATCTCTTAATCAAAAACGTTTTTACACAAAAAAGGAAAGAAAACTAGAGAGAAACTAAGAGAGAAGATAAGATGTCTAGGGTTTTTCTCCAAAAAGCTATATATACTAAGTGCTAATGAACCGGCTCAGCCCGGAACAAACCGGGTCCTGACCCGGCTTTAGTGGGTAAAGTGGAAATCCTGCGGGTTGGTACAGTGTCTCCCAGGTAGCATGCCCAAGTTGCAGTAGATGAAGAACTTGTCTTGTGAGACTTAAATCGCTTTGTCTTAGCCGCACACCCAAGTAGGAGTGTTTTGCGAGTCTTGCTGCGGCTTAATCTTCTTCTTCTTCAACTCGCAGGACCAAAGCGGTTTCTGGGGAATATACAAACCGTGCGGGTTGGTCTCTATTACACTCAGGTTGTAGGCTCAAGTCGGAGTAGATTGCGAGTGATCATGCGGCTTGGTTCCAGCGTCTCCCAGGTAGCATGCCCAAGTCGCAAGGCTTTCTCGCAGCATTCAGAGCAGCTTAGAGCACTTCGCATTCCGGAGAGTGTAACTTCTAAGATACTTGTCCGAATTGAGTGATTCCGGTTGCAGAAGACAGAGGACTCATATATCTCCAACTTTGGTGAAGGAAGCTTCGGTTCTTGGGAAGTGGAAGGCTTCCTGGAGGGCTCATCTTTGCAGTGCATTTACACGATCAGAGAGAGGCGTCTAGACATGTGTCAATTCCGGAGACCGTATCTTCCTCCTCATAGCTCCGAATTGAATGATCTTGGACGTTCTGGAAAAAGGACTCAAATTTCTCTGATTCTCATGAAGGCCCCGGAAACTTAATCGGCCTGGAAGTGCACCGTCCTTCGCATTCTCCAGAGCTCATCGGCTTGGTCCAAAACAGCAGCGAGACAGGGGTTTCTTCCGACGAGCTTAACATTCTTCTCACGCGTCCGAATTCCATGATTCTACTTGCTATGGAACCGTGATCCAATCCTTTACAACTTTGATGAAGCACTCGACAGCTGAATCGGACCGGAAGGTTCCCCGGATAGGCGATTTCGGAAACGTGTCTGCACCCGGAGATTTTGGCCGAGAGATTCAATAGCCGGTACGCGTTTTGGCCGATAAAGTCTACCCGCGGTACGTGAAAATGTCCGATAAAAACTTCCTGGTACGCGAGAATGGCCGATAACCTCCAAAGACCCAATTTCACCATTTTTCAAGCTTTGATCACCATTCCACTTCCTGGATTCATCTTTTCAGCTCCAAATGGCTCCAATTACACCTGATAAACACTCAAAACTTGCAAAGACTCATTGGGACCTAATGCATCTCCTAAGTCCTAAAACAATGCCTAAAGACCTAAAATGTATGCAAATGAGACAAAATTTGGACTTAAATATGTACATTAAATGATGCAATTTATGAATATATCAACTCCCCCACACTTATCCTTTGCTTGTCCTCAAGCAAAAAGAACAAATGAGAGAGAGGTTGAATGCATTGGGAGTTCAAATTTCCTTTGAAAGAGAAAAGTGACCACTAAGAGAATTCAAGATCATGCTCAATATGCAGTGCAAGACCATTCTCTGATGTATCAACTCAACAGTAATCTCCACAAGTTCTCTTATTCCTCAACTCTTTGACATTCATTAAGCTCTTTACCAAGTGGATCAAATGATGCAATGTTCAAACAAGCAAAGTTTGGCTAGGGTGAGGTAATGAGACTAAAATGATCTCATCAGCGCCTGAGTGGGTTCAATGCAGCAAGGGGATCTCTCTATGAATGATCAAACTTTGGCAGAATGCTAAAGGTAAAAAGCAACCTATGCATACAAGGGCAAGGACTCATCCCACCCCACACTCTACTCAAAGCTTTCTCACTTGCTCAACCTCTCAAGAACCTCACTTTCCACACTCATTTTCCTCTCACTAGGGGACTCACTTTTCATTTTCACACTCAAGTCTTGGAGTTCAAACTTTACATAGCTCTTTTTCACTTTCTTTTGTAACTTCTAGCCTCTTTTTCTTTCTTTTTAAAACATTTGAGCTCTTGGGCTTCTTTTCTTTTCTTTTCACTTAGAGGCTAGACTTTTTCTTTTCAAAACACTAGAGCTCACTTTCTTTGACTCAAAACTCCAAGACTGATTTCTTTTCTTTTTCTATCCCCTAGTTCTCACTATTCTCCTTTTATTTCACTCATCTCTCCTTTTTCCACTCACCAACAAGTATTCCCCCACACTTAGTTCTCACCAAATCTCTCAGCTCCTTGATGATGGAACTTAACACTCAATGAGACTTGCCCTTTTCGCTCTAAACCTAACACTTTCTGCTAAGTTTGATCCAAGGTGGCCTTTCAATCACACACAAACATTTGGCTTGAAGGAAGGATGGGTTCAAGGTGAGGAAAACTGATCCAGATGTGGACTCAGCTATTTGAGCTAAGGAAGAGGATGGTAAAAACAGGATTCTAGCTCAAATATGTATATATGTATCCACAAGCTTATTCAAACAATGCATCACAAGATAATTTCAAGTCAAGTTCAAGGTTTTCACTTATTAGAGTTGAGTTCAATTCAAACTTGCTTCTCAGATTCAAATCATTTCAAGCCTTGCAAGCACATAAGTCATTTCACAAGCATATTTAATCCAAAACCTCAAAGTGATGTACTCTCAAGGAAAGAACCTATCATTACTCCCATTTGCATATGATGCAACCTATATGAAAATGCAGACTAGACTCAATCATAAAATGTGAATGCAACTACATGAGCATTTTTTTGTGAAAATTTTTCAGATTTTTCCATTTTTTTTTGGTTTTGATATGCACTTAGATGAATGCAAAATGATAATCAAAGTGAAAAGAAAAATAAGAGCAGAATAAACATGATTAGTAAACACAAAACCCCTCCCCCACACTTAAATAACACAGTCCCTTGTGTTATAAAAGCATGAGAAAGAGGAAAAATCAAACATGAAATGCAAAAGATAAAGAAAAATGCTAAATACTCATTTATAAGTGTTTGGAGTGATACCTGGTGTGGTTCTTGTGCAAAAGGGGAGTTAGTATCTGCTCCAGATGAGGCCAGACACCACTGGAGATGTGTTTGGCTTGACCTGAACTCCCTTGTGCGGCATGGACTTGTCTTGGACCAACTCGCAGACTTTGGGACATAGATACCTCGGCCTTTCTTCTTTTTGGTGCGGCCTGGTCTCCTTGCTCCCAGCCAGCACACACGCCCAACTCGGAGTAATTTGCGAGTCTTCATGCGGGTTAGCTTCCTTGGGTTACAGGTAGCAGCACCAGGTCGCAGGTTTTTGGACTTAAACACCTCGGCCACTTTTCTTTTTAGTGCGGCCTGGTTTTTCTTTTCCCAGCCAGCACGCCCAACCCGGAGTAATATTCGAATGGACGTGCGGCCTAGCTTCCTCTCTTCTGACCCGCACTCTCAAGCCGCAGTATTTGGGACTTAAACACTTCGGGCCTCTTCATGGTTTTGTGCGGCTTGGTCTTCTTACACCAGGTAGCACGCCCAGGCCGGAGTAAATTGCGAGTTGGGCTGCGACCTGGACTCTTCTTGCACCAAGCCGCACATCTAGGTAGCACTCAGGCGCCCTCCAAGATTTTCAAACCTTAGACACTTCTCTAAGCCCTTTCACATGCTCCATTCCACCCATCACTGAGCTATGTCCTCCAAAAATCACCTAGAACCTGAGACCAACTCACAAAACCCATCAAAAGATCCTAAAACATAAAAAGAAATGAGAGAAAAGAATAAAAAGATTATATACAAGGATAAGCTTGGGGTGTCTCCCAAGAGCACTTTGTTTAAAGTCACTAAGTTTGACTTTGAAAAAACTGTTTTTAGCTGGGGTGAGGTTGAGCACTGATGCTCTTCAGCACTTCAATGGTCCTGAGCAAGAAAGCTGAGTTGGTTTGCTGCCTTTGGGAACCATTAGACCCTTGTCCTTGAGATCCCACCTTGAGACCTTTGTCCACCAGCTCTTGGATACCATCTGGGTCTTTATCAAAGATGGCCCTTGTGAGATATGCCCTCACTTCAGCAAAAAGACCTGGCTTCCCATTGCAATCCAGCTTATACTTCAGAGAACCATCATCATCAACCCAAGGAGTGAGATCAAAGTCTTGAGAAGAAAGATCAGGTTTAATACTCTTGTCTTCTGATGCTGAGCCATCACTTTTGGTGTTAATCATCCTTAGATCACTAAGTGTAGGAGACCATGAGAGCAAGATGTCTTCTTCTCTGATCAATGGCTGTTCAGCCCCATCATTGTAAACAGAGTTGGTGTGAGGTTCTTTTTCCATTTCCACAGCTGAGAGAGATTGGGATCCACCTAAAATCCCAGCACTTCCTACATACTTCATCTCAAGTACCTTAGGGGGTTCTATCTCTTGAACAACTGATCCACAAAATTCAGCTAAAGGTGGTTGAACAGGGTAAAAGGCATCCTTATCCACCTTTGTAAGCACCACTCTTTGAGTATCAAAGTCAATCATTGCACCAGTGGTGTTGAGAAATGCAGTTCCAAGCAATAGGGGAAGCTCTTTGGTCTTCTTCATCTTCATGATCACAAAATCAGTGGGAATTATGCATTCACCAATTTGAAGTGGATAGTCTTCTAAAAATCCAGATGGTTTCTTGGAGTAGGAATCACCAAAGGTGATAGAAGAGGGGTAGGACGTTATAGACTTGACCTTTAGCTTCTCCATCATATCTTTAGACATTATACTCACACTTGAGCCTGAATCACACAAAGCATTATCAACTCTAAAGTTGCCAAGAGTGCAAGAGATGGTGAACTTCCCTGGGTTGCCTAGCTTTGGGAGGGAGGTGGGCTTCATCTGAGTTGATTCAGAGGTGGAGGCACAATCTGTTAGCTTTGCTTGACCAGTTGGCAGCTCCTTTGTTTCAATAGACACTGAATCATTCCTTTGCTGAACAGAAAGAACTGAACCGGCTGCCCCCACACTTTTGCTCTCAATGTCCTCATTGAGTTCATGTAAGAAGCCCATGAAATCATCTATAATGGTGTCCTCATCCACTTGAGTGTGTGCATTCTCAGTACAAACTTGACCATAAAGGAGGTCTTCAATCTCTTGCACAGCAGCTGAATGGTCCCCATTGGAGTTGATGGCATTGCAATAATCTTTTGAGTTTTGAAGAGCTTTACCAGGAAGAGAGACTTGTGGTTCAGAAGTGCAGATGCCCTTGTTCTTTTTAATAGCCTTTAGTTCAGCGCCCAGTGTCTCCAGGTTAGATGCCATCTTTTGTTGTCCCAGTAAGAGCTGTTTGAGAACAACATTGAAATCAAGACTTTGTTGAACAGGTGGTGGGGCAAAACCAGGAGGTGGTGGCCTTTGTTGCTGGAAGCTGAGTTGGTTATTGAAGCTATTCCCTTGATTCTGAATCGCTGGTTGCTGAAAACCCTGTTGACCTTGGGAGTTACCTTGGTACTGATTCTGTTGAACAAAGCTTTGAGGAGGGTGTATTTGGTCTTGGGGGTTGGGGGTTGGCCACATTGTTGCTCCTATAGGACAAGTTCTGGTGTTTGTTGAAGTTGTTGTAACCATTGAACTTGTTTTTTTTCCCAATGAAGTGCAACTCCTCTTGAGTGAGACCCTCTTCATTTGTATTTGTGAAGCATCTCTTTTCCTCACTCACATAGTTTATAGGCTTTTGAGTGGCAGCTAGGGCTTTGTCAAGCTTGATATTCAGCACTTTGATCTTCTCTTCCAGCTCTTGGTGTCTACCAGAATCTTCTCCTCTATAGCTTCTATCATAATCTTCCCCATAAGTGTCTTGGCTCATGGCTAAGTTCTCAACAAGTTCCATAGTTGCATTGATTTCTTTTGCCAAGAAATTTCCAGTTGATGCTGTGTCCAACTGAATCCTGATCTTAGGAACAGCTCCTCTATACAAAGTGCTAAGGAGAGAGGCTTCTGAAAAGCCATGATGTGGACACTTGTTTGTGTAGCTTCTAAACCTGTCGAAAGCTTCTCCAAAGGTCTCATTAGAATATCGAGTGAAGCTGTAAATCTGGTTCCTTAGCTTTGCAGTCCTTGAGCTTGAGAAGAACTTGGATAGAAAGGCAATCTTGCAATGCTCCCATGTGTGGATGGATCCTCTTGGGAGGTTCTTTTCCCACTGATGTGCTTTATCTTCAAGGCTGAATGGGAACACTCTCAGTTTGAAGCTGTCTTCAGACACCCCATTGATCTTAGTGAGATCACAAACTCTGTCAAACTGATCCAGATGCTCCAAGGGATCCTCCATAGGTAAGCCATGGAACTTCTGATTCTGAACCATATTGATCAAAGATGCCTTCACCTCAAAGTTGTTGTTTTGGACAGGAGGTGGCCTGATTCGTGCTCCATGCTGGTGTGCATAAGCTCGGTCATTCTCACCAACAAAGACTGGTGGAGGCTGATGATGTATGGGTGGGTTTGGGTGGGGCTGTGGCTGGTTAACATGAGGTAGGTCTTGGTTCTGGTTACCATGAGCGTGTCCCTGATGGACCTGAGCCTGTTGAGCCTGAATTCCAATCCCATTACCAGCTCTTTGACCGTGATCAGCTTCTTGAGCCTGATGCTCATTTCCAACTTGCTGATTCATTCCTAACCTCTCCAAGTGAACGACTCTTTCTCTTTGTCTTCTGGCTTGGCTTCTTGTGATCATAAACCTGAAAACAAAGACAGAGCTTGAAAGGTGATCAGTAAAACAAAATAAATTTGATCTCAAAAACTATATCAGAAACTAATGCTAACAATCCCCACACAAATATGGCAACGGCGCCAATTGATAACTGAGGTTTTCAAGGCCTTAATAAGGGTTATCAATCCCCTTGTCAAGGTAGTATAAGGGGTGTCAATCCATATGTGTGGTAGTTAGGCACTAGTTTATAAGACAAGTTCTTAAGTCAAGTGAAACAAGAAAGATTTGGTGACAAGTAACAAGTGAAAATATAAACAAAGAACAATTAATGAACTACTAAACAAGCAAGCAAACAAAATGACGATAAAGCAAATGATGAAAGATAAACCTCTAGATGTGATCATTGATTAGGGTGCTTTAGATATTGATTCATGATGCTAAAAACATAATGCAACACTTGCTACTCTTTAGTCTAGGCTTCTTAATCAGATTAATTCATTCCCATGACAATAATCCCTTTGCTAATCACGTAATCAAGTCTAACAACCATTAGATATAATCAAGCAATCAACAAGCATAATGCATCAAGCCTTATAAGTGACCAAACAATCTCTCAACCAAGAAGACTTAATCTTATACAGAAAGACATAACAAGCAATCACATGATCTCAAACATTTTAACTTAGAACTCTAATCTAGACTAATCCTCTCATGAAGGCATTAATCTCTACACTAATCCACTTTCAAACCAAATTCCCATTTGTGAAATATGAACTAATGAGCATTAAGAGACAGTTCTAATATGTCATTTATGCTTCAAACAAACATTCCCATGGTATTTAAAACATAAACCCTTAAGTTAGCTCTTTCAGGCATTTCATCAAACACTTTTGGTGCATGAAATGCCTATGAACCCAGATTTCACTTTCCCAAGGAAATCTGGCATTAGGAGCAGCTAACTAAGGAAATGAAATGAGAATCTAAACCCTAAACATCACAAATCAAACATCTAAGCACCCTAATCTACACACCTAGAAGTTTAAAAAGAAGACTACTCACTAATCATGAAGAACACATCTAATCTTTTGCAAGAGATGATGTTAATCATGATTAGAAGCAGAAATGAGATGATCTCAGGTCTCCATTACACTCAGGTCGCAGGCTCAAGTCGGAGTAGATTGCGAGTGATCATGCGGCTTGGTTCCAGCGTCTCCCAGGTAGCATGCCCAAGTCGCAGTATTGTAGACTTAGCAATTTTCTTGCTCGGGAGCCTCAGACCTCATCCATTGATAGCTTACCCGCACTTCTCAACTCGCAGCATCAATTTCCAGGCATTCGTCTTCAGGCCTGCGAGTTAACCAAGTCGCAAGGCTTTCTCGCAGCATTCAGAGCAGCTTGGAGCACTTCGCATTCCGGAGAGTGTAACTTCTAAGATACTTGTCCGAATTGAGTGATTTCGGATGCAGAGGACAGAGGACTCATATATCTCCAACGTTAGTGAAGGAAGCTTCGGTTCTTGGGAAGTGGAAGGCTTCCTGGAGGGCTCATCTTTGCATTGCATTTACACGATCAGAGAGAGGCGTCTAGACATGTGTCCATTCCGGAGACCGTATCTTCCTCCTCATAGCTCCGAATTGAATGATCTTGGACGTTCTGGAAAGAGGACTCAAATGTCTCTGATTCTCATGAAGGCCCGGGAAACTTAATTGATGCGTGTTGTAAACGGGGTTGGTTGTTTTCGTTTTACTAAGCTTCAGGTTTTAAATTTATAACCCCTAAATGTCTGCAAGTGCACAGATGTGCGCTGTAGTACTTAGGGTATCGATCCATAGAGACTTAGTTGTTTCAGTACGAATTCAACGCAACGCTTAAATCAGATTAGAACTAAAAGGGTTTTGGGTTTTGGTTTTGGGTTTTGGTTGTCACTAAATCTAAACTAGAAAGCAAAGAAAACAAAAGAAATTGAAGGCAATTAAAACAAGTAAAAAGCGATTAAACTAATGCTAATGAAAGCAGGTAATAGGCGAATAAAAAGCAAATAGAATTGAAGGTAAAAATCGATTGAAACTAGAAGGCTGTAAACAATTAAAGACAAACATTGGGGCTCAAGGGGTTTCGCAGGGGTTCATGGACTAAGCTATGTCGATTTTAAACAAGTGATAACGGTAATCAACTACGTATGTTCTAGAACTCAAGGCACGGAAGTATGAATAGCCTACTTTCGCAGCACTAAACAACTAACTCTCGCAACCCTAATCAGTAGGTTTCCACTCTGATTCTGGAAGGGAGAAGATGCAATAGCAGAACAAGACTCATCAATATTCACAACTGAACTACAGGTAGGTTTCCACTCCTATAGAAGAATTGCTCGTTTCACCCTAGTTCAGACAATCAATGAAAGCTTTCGCAACATATCATATCAGATCGGCTTCTAAGTGGCCAGCAAAGAATCACGCAGTAAGATTAAAGGCAAACGAAGAACATCTAGAAGATTATAAATCCTAAATCTATCGATTCATAAGCAAAGACACATGAAATTCCCTTTGAACGATCCCTTTAAACCCAACTGGGTAACTACTCATACATATTGTAACAAAGCATCATAAACGAAATTGAAAGTGCTGGAAACTAAAGAAAAGAAAGAAGAAAAACGAAGAATGGAGAAGCAGAAGGAGGCGCGATGGTCACTCCTGCGGCGGCTCCTCTTCAAAGACGGCGGCCTCTCTCTCTCTCTCTAGGGTTTGTGTAAGTTTCGGTTCTATTGGTCTCTGCCTCTTTAGAATGACCTAAAGAGGGTATTTATAGCTTCTGGGGTGGTCCTGGACACTTAGGGCTTCAAAAATAACAAAAGGAATTGATCTGTTAAGTCGTCGGGAAAGTGAACGACCAAGTTCTGAGGTTGCGGTGGCTCTACCCGCGGGAAAATGGGTGTTTGCCGCGGTCCCGGCACTTGCTCTCTTCCGGAACTGCATTTTCTATCATTCTTGCATCTGGAGTATCTGAAGATCTAACCGTTGGATTGTCTCCAAACCAAGTGCATTAGAAAGCTGGTTGGATCCTCTATGTTGTCTCATTTTTTGGGGGTGATCAGACGGTGAGAAGGTCTTCATCGCTTGTGATATTTCTGACGGTCTGCATTTATCCAAAATTGCTCATTTGTTCCAAATTGCATATCTTTTGCCCAAGTTTCCTGTAAAGTCTTTTGAAACTCTAAAACATTGAAAACACTTTAAAAACATTGAAAACAGAGTTAAAACACCTGCATAAGATACAATTATGATCCATAAAAGTGGTCAAAATACGGTGTTATCATTAATCGGCCTGGAAGTGCACCGTCCTTCGCATTCTCCAGAGCTCATCGGCTTGGTCCAAAACAGCAGCGAGACAGGGGTTTCTTCCGACGAGCTTAACTTTCTGCTGACGCGTCCAAATTCCATGATTCTACTTGCTATGGAACCGTGATCCAATCCTTTACAACTTTGATGAAGCACCTGACAGCTGAATCGGACCGGAAGGTTCCCCGGACAGGCGATTTCGGAAACGTGTCTGCACCCAGAGATTTTGGCCGAGAGATTCAATAGCCGGTATGCATTTTGGCCGATAAAGTCTACCTGCGGTACGTGAAAATGGCCGATAAAAACCTTCCTGGTACGCGAGAATGGCCGATAACCTCCAAAGACCCAATTTCACCATTTTTCAAGCTTTGATCACCATTCCACTTCCTGGATTCATCTTTTCAGCTCCAAATGGCTCCAATTACACCTGATAAACATTCAAAACTTGCAAAGACTCATTGGGACCTAATGCATATCCTAAGTCTTAAAACAATGCCTAAAGACCTAAAATGTATGCAAATGAGACAAAATTTGGACTTAAATATGTACATTAAATGATGCAATTTATGAATATATCACTTGTGTGGTGTTCGGGTTCTCCCCACACATAAGGATCGAAGTGTATCGGCCGGCTCCCATTCTTCTTTCAGAGATTCTTGGCTACTCGTTCTCACATCCATCGGCTCCTCGTGCGTTTGGAGGCTTACTAGACTCGGCCTGTTCTTCTTTCATGCATATGCGCAGTGGTGAATTGATGACGGGTTGTATAGCTGATCTTTAAGCACGTAGAAGGAGACATTGCGTCGTTCTTGTAACATTGTAAGGGCTCTATTAGGCAAAAGAACTTGCATGCCATCTCTGTGTGGAAACGTGAAGTTATAGGCCCATCTATTCCCTACCTTGCCTCCGAAGAAACCACTCTTGCTTAAGTATTGCTCATCAATCAGGCTCGGCTTGGATTTCGTATCAGGGAATACAAACTCTCTGGCTCTCAGGATCTTTGTCACCACCCAACCGTTCTGGAGCCTCATGGTGCCGTTCTTCTTTCGACCACACCACACATTGTGTCTATAAGTGAGCATTTAGATCGCAAAGAATGCACCTAGAGAAGGTACATGTATCGACCCTTCAAATTCTTTGTTGTTCTTCGTGTGAGATATGAGTGGCTTCAGACCAAGACCTAGCATCTCAAGCTCGTTCAAGTAAATGACTCCTGGGTTGTAGGTCGAGAAGAACATCCAAGCCAAGACTCGGTTAGCGTATCTGATCGCAGGGTTTTTGATGCAGCTTGTCTTGCTCTTGCCTCCAACATACGGTCCAAAGGCGATGGTTTCCCATAGAGCAGCTATCTCTTCCTTCGGATACACAAATTTCTCCAAAGAGCTTTTATTCCTTACAAAGCCAAATACCTCATCTAGCTCCTTGAAACTGACTTTGTAGCTGACTCCGTCCATTTCAAACTCTATGTGACCGAAACCTCTCCCATGTAAGCGCTTGGAATCTCTTTTGGGGTACATGAATACCTCCAGAGTGGCCAGGAACTATTGAGTTATACCTTCATAGGCAACATCACTCATCTCAAAGAACGAAGCCAAGCCCATGTTTTGGAAGATTAGAATCACATCGTCAAGTATCTCAAGCTTCCTTAACACCTCCTTGTCAGGGAACCGACATTGAGCCACTCTCACTGTGTTGAAATGATCCAAGTACTCCCCAGTGGTTCGAAAATGCTCCCGTTCAAGCTCGGCTTTTTGCTCTCCTTTGGCTCCTTCATCACATTCGGTCTCATGCTCCTGTGCATCCCCTTTTGCAACCGCGGCTCCAGCTTCTTCCTCATCAGATTTCCAAGCCACTTGCTCTCCTTTTTTTTTGGCTCAGGAACAGGTGCAAGTGTGAGCTCGCTGTTCTTTGCACGCTTTGCAGCTGGTTCGCCTTCAGCTTGCTAGGTGCGTGCGGAGGATTTCTTGCTCGTTCCACCGTTTCTTGCCGAGTCCACAGCCTTGCCCTTGTTGGCTCTCTTCTGAACATCTTTTCCTTGGGTTAAAGCGGCGGTTCTTTCAGTCATCTGCAAGAGAAACCATCAAAATAGGAATGAGAACCGAGTGTGTCGTTAAGCTCAAATGCCAAAAGAACAAACAACAAAAGAGTTTTCTTCTCAAAAAGAATGGTTCAATGGGTTCTCAGGCTCAAAGTGATCAAGAGACGAGTCAATATAATCACTAATAGTTAAAATAAGCCGAGAAACCCATTTCACCATTAAAGCCGATTTAAAGCACAATTTCTCATGAATTTTAAAAACTCAAGAACAAACGATTTTCAGTGCAAGAACCGGTTTTCATGTGTTGTCTATCCAGATGGAATTTCTAAAATAATTCCCAAGGTTTTTAGCAGTCTAAAAGAATCGATTAAATATTTTACAATCAATAAAGCTCGAAAACAATAATGGAAAAACATGAGTTCTTCAAAATGCAAAACCTTTGGGAACATAGAATTCAAGCTTAGTGAGATGCTTATGCAGGATAGAAAACACCCTAACGAGTTCAGAACACTTGGAATCGTGCGAAACTGATGAGAAATGAGAGAGTTATGTGCGTGAAATGCAGAGAAAAGAATGAAGAAGGCAAACTCTGAGTTTTGGCTCGGTATGGAGGCAGGTATGGGCTGGAGTCTTCTTTCCAGCTGGTTTTTGGAATGTTGTGGCACTGCCCCCCCCCCCCTTTATTTAAACTCCAGCCGTTGACCGCGCCTAAAAATGCCTTGACCAAGCGTTTAAACTCGTTTTGCCGTGCAAAGCTTTAAATGACTGCGGTGTGGATAAGATAAGGGCCGTACGGTCTGGACTCGTTTTTCTTGTGTTAACACGAGCAGCCTCGATGTGTTCCATCCCGATGGCACAAGACCGAGGGCTTCGAGCTCATGCTAACACATAAAATTTTGTGGCCCTCAAGTCTTTTCCATTTACCTTTTAAACCTTCTTCTTTGACTTAAGTGTCCCAAGTGTTCTTGTTTTTGTTCTTTCTCGTCACCAGGCACCTCGGCATGCTCCACCTCGAAGGAATCATGTCGAGGGCACTTGTTTTAACACAGAACACTTGGTGCCTGGGGGAATAAGCGGCTCGGCCTTGGTGTAAACAGGTCGCGGCCTTATATCGAGGTTTTTAACCATTTCTTTTAAACATCGACCCTCGGTGTAGTTTATACCGAGGTGTTCACACCGGGGTTCTTTCCCCACACTTAGTCATTTCAAAATCTCCTTCTTTGCACCACACAGCCCCCGGTGTTAACAAGCCGAGGAGTTTACCTGAGGTTCTCAAGTGTTAACTCGGTAAAAGGTGACCAAGGCATGATAATGCCGAGGGTCGATACCGAGGCTATGAAAACTCCTGTCTCAAACACAAGGCCGTGTCTTTAACAAGCTTTCTTGCCTTCTTTCTCTCAAGATTCACTCTCAGAACGCTGTCTAAACCTGAAACACTTAACAAACCTTTTAAAAAGCTTCAAATAAAAAGGAAAAGAAAGATTAAAATGGAATATATACAAGGATAAGCTTGGGGTGTCTCCCAAGAGCAGTTTGTTTAACGTCTCTAAGTTTGACTTTACTTCCCTTTTCTCGTAGTTACGGGTTCAAGAAGAGGAATTAAGGTAGCTCCCTCTCTTGTTTCAGATACCAAGTAATGCTTTATCCTCTGACCATTCACAACAAAGCCATTACCATATTTTCCTTCTAAGACAACGGCTCCATACGGTCTCACTTCAAGGACTCTAAAAGGACCAGACCACCTAGACCTCAACTTCCCAGGGAACAGCTTAAGTCTCGAGTTTAACAACAGCACTTGGTCCCCTTCTTTGAACTCTCGCTTGTGTATTTTCTTGTCATGAAGCGCCTTGGTCTTTTCCTTGTAGATTTTAGAGCTCTCAAAAGCGTCTAACCGGATCTCCTCAAGTTCATGAAGCTGTAGAAACCTTCTCTCATGAGCCGTCTTGATGTCAAAATTTAGAAGTTTCACTGCCCACAAGGCCTTGTACTCCAATTCAACCGGTAAATGACAGCTTTTCCCATATAGCAAGTTGAATGGTGAGGTGCCAATGGGGGTTTTGTAAGCGGTCCTGTAAGCCCACAAAGCATCATCAAGTTTCTTGCTCCAATCCTTCCTAGATGAGCTCACGGTCCTTTCCAAAATCGCTTTGATCATATCTAACAGTTTGTGACCTCCACCTAACCGCTTGTTTGAGAATGATAAGGGGTAGCCACCTTGTGCTTCACTCCATGCATTTTTTAAAAGACTCTCAAGAGTCTTATTGATGAAATGGCTACCTCCATCACTGATAACTACCCTTGGAATTCCAAATATTGGGAAAATGGTGCTCTTAAAGAGCTTGACCACAACTTTCAAATCATTGGTCGGAGATTCAACCGCTTATACCCACTTGCTCACATAGTTCACAGCAACAAGTATATATTGGTTCCCGTATGAACTTACAAAGGGACCCATGAAATCAATGCCCCAACAGTCGAAGACTTTGACTTTGAAAATCGGGTTCTGAGGCATTTCATTCCTCTTAAATATGTTACCGTGTCTTTGACAAGCCTCACATCTTGAGACAACACTCTGAGCGTCTTTAAACATAGTCGGCCACCAAAAACCACTTTTTAGAACCTTGGCCACCGTCTTGAAAGCCCTTAAGTGCCCACCGTATGCTGAACTGTGGCACTCTTGCAACACCGGGTGAATCTCCTCCTGATAACTTGGAGTTTTCAAGGCTCTAAATGAGGGGTTATCAATCCCTTTTGTCACTTTGCAAAGGGTATCAATCCATCATGTGTAGACACTAAGATGCAGGATCAGTTCTTAATGCAAGCCAAATGAGTGAGGTTTTTATGATTAACTTAAACAAGCTAAATGAGATGAGAATGTATGTATGATGATGAGAAAGGTCTTAGACATGATAGTGGAATAGGGTGCCTTCAGTGTTAAACTAGTGAGCTAATGAATCATGTGATCAAGCAAACCATTCAACTTAAACATCATTAATTAAGTTAATCCTCTCATGAAGGTATCAACTTCTATGGTAAAACAGCTTCTAACCTAATCATCATTAGTGAACCATGAATCAACAAGCATTAAGAACCAGTTTAATCTGTCATTTAAGCATATAAACAACCATTCCCATGATGAATAACACTTAAACCTCTAACAACCTTGGTTCAGGCATTTCATCAAACACTTTTGGTGCATGAAATGCCCAGAATCTAGACCACATATGATGTGTATGGATCTAGTATTAAGAACAGGTTGTAGAGAATGGAATGTGAATGATCTAACCCCTAAGCTCACTTATTTACCACTTAAGCACCCTAATCTACATATCTAAGACCTTAATATGGGGATTACTCACTAATCATGACCAACACAATAGATCCTTTGCAAGATGTGTTGTTAATCATGATTAGAAGTGTGTAAGTGAAGATGGAGATGAAGATTAAGAAGAAGACAGCTTTTGAACACAAAATCTCTCAAACTCTCTTGATTAAAACGCCCAAATCAGATATTTCTCTTCAAAAGGAGTTTTCTTACACAAAAGAGGCAAAAAGATTATGGAATAAAGCTTAAGTCTTTGGGATAAAACCCTAAAAACTATATATAGGTCTCTAAAACGGACCGAGTGTGTAAATCAAAACTCGCACAACCAAAAATTTGTAAGGAAAACCTAAGGGCTCCAAAATTTCTAGGTTAATCACAAGAACAGTAAGATCAAAAGAGAGTTTTTTTTTTGCTGGAAAGTGTTTAGGTTTTATTGCTCTCGAGTTGTGAAAAGTTACAGAATGAATTGTAAACATCGTCTATTTATACTAATTCTCTGAACCGCCTCTCCCAAAAATCTCGGGAGAGATTTTAGGAATATTTTCTTATCTTGTCATGCGGCCAACGTCATAACGTTTTTGCCTAGGGTTTCAGTAGGCTCGCATCCTCTGGCTCGGCCCACTTTCTCTTGTACGCAGCTCGGCCCATCTTTTCTTATGTACGGCTCAGCCCATCATTCCTAGTCGTGGGATTAACCATCGATTTGAACCTGTCTGGGATGATAACAGGCGAGACATATAGGGAACGAGATCGCCGAGCTGTTATGGCGGAGGTTATGACGAGGCGTTTTTCTGAGAAAGTAGCCGAGCCATTTGGTTAACGATAACGCGAGGCGTTTATGTAAATAGTGTCGAGCGGAATCCACAAAGCATGGTTCGGTTTGCACAGCTTGATGAGATTTTTTGAAGAGATGCCAGGCCGAATCACTGATGCCGAGTCATTTTGCGTTTAATGATGAGGTGACGATGTGAAAACTATTCCAAGCTGTTTCATGTAAGGAATAAAGACGAGGCATTTTGAGGAAATACCGAGCCGTTTTGCGTTAATGATAACGACGAGGCGTTTTGAGGAAGTTGCCGAGCCGTTTTGCGTTAACGATAACGACGAGGCGTTTTGAGGAAGTTGCCTAGCCGTTTTGCGTTAATGATAACGACGAGGCGTTTTGAGGAAGTTGCCGAGCTGTTTTGTGTTAACGATAACGACGAGGCGTTTTGAGGAAGTTGCTGAGCCGTTTTGCGTTAACGATAATAACGAGGCATTTTGAGGAAGTTGCTGTATCGACAAAGCATGGTTCGGTTCACGCAGCTTGTGGGCTCGGTTTATCTGGACAACTCCATACGTGAGGCGTTTAAGAGTCATTAGTTCTCTCTAAGACGTTTGGGTGTTGGCGCGTATGACGGATGCGCCAGGAAGTTACGCATTTGCCGCGGACTTCACGCGCCTCCATTTATTACCTATGTGCCATCCCGAGGTCTACGCGGAGTCCACACGCTTCGGTCGTTCTATAAATAGGTGAGCTCCTTCGTTCCTTCTCATAATCTTCAGATCTCTCATTTTTACTAAAAGATAGCTCTCCCTTCTCTCTTCTTTCTCTCTCTAGTTTATTTATTTTCCGGCTAGGGTTCCGAGGTTTTCGCCGTCTCAGATCTTTTTTCGGCGAACCTTGTTGTAAAACACTGTAAATTTGGTACGATCTGTAAAATATGTCGAGGCGTTCGTGCGATTCGCTTGAACCCCTATTCTTTTATGAAACGAGCCGTGCGGATGCCGCAGCGGGGAGTATGACGGGATCCTCTGAGGCATCTGCTTCGCCGAGCCCTTCCAAAAATTCTGCCGAGGCTCACGATGTGTGGAATTCTCTGAGCCCTTCAGGCACTTGTTCTGTTAATAACGAGGCATCTGCTTCGAAGAACTGTCATCGAGGTCCTGTCAACCAAGAGGAGGTTGATTACGCCGCGGTTAAGGCCGACGAAGAAGTGTTTCCTTTCAACCCGGTTGAGGCGAGGCTCGAATTAGAACGGCTTATGGCATCCCGAGGCACCTTTTCTTCTGGGAAGGGAAAACCTAAACAGGTGAAAAGGCAAAAACCCGATCCTCCCGGTTCTACACTCTCATCCCTCGAGTCGCTCGAGGCGTTGCACCATCGTTTTAGAATATCCGAAGCGGTTGAATTTGTCATTCCGGAGAAGATTGACCGAGCCGACAAGCCTCCCGAAAACCATTGCACCTTATACGAGGCGTTTTTTGAGCTCTACTTCCTATGGTTCCCAATCCCCAGATTTATCCTCAAATACTTGTGGGAGCATGAGATTTCGATCGAGTAGATTATGCCGAGAGGTTTGCGACATATGATCGGCATCCTGGTTCGGAGCTTCGAATGTGGTGTCGATATTGAGCTCGGTCATCTGCTCAATCTGTTGGAAATCTGGAGAGCCCCGGGAGGAGGCAGATATTATATTTCCAATAAGTCCAATCGCCGGATCATAGGCGGTTTCCCGAGCAAAGATCAGTTTTGGACTGAACGTTTCTTCTATGTTTTGGTGAACGAGGCTTCGGTGGGCGAGGATTTTGTAAATAAGACGAAGACCGTTTGGGGACCACTTGGTAGTCGGTCTTCAACATACCGAGGGATCAGTACGAGGTCTAGCCCAAAATGCTCTCAAGAGGTGAGCCTTGGCCTGAGCAGTGTCGAGGTAGCGATGTCGAGGCTTGAGAAAACAATAAGCGCGTATCGCAACTCATTTGGGCTAATATCGACCAACTTGGCTTCTAGAAGCATTAACTTTCAGCACACGACTCCAAATGCTTTGAGACCAGTTTCATAGTTAAAATGACTCATCCAACTCAAACTTTGGTGAAGAAACCATTGGAGCTTGGGAGGTGGAATGACCGGAAAGTACAGCTTTTGGACCGCTGTGAACTCCGGAGACGGTATCTTCCAAACCACCGCTCCGAATTGAGTGACCTCAGCCGTTCCGGAATGGTCTTTCACAGCTCTCAAACTTTGATGAAGACTCGGTAGGCTGGTTCGAATCGGAAGGGCTCCGTCCTTCGTGATCTTTGAAGCTCGCTGATCGGCGTTCGGGTGCATGAGAGACAGGCATATCTTCCGGAGGCGATATCTTTCTTCTCACTGGTCCGAATTGCATGATTCCAACTGTTCTGGGATATTGGCTTGATAATCTCCAAATTTGATCAAGACCCCATCAACTGATTCAGACTGGAAGGTTCCCCGGATTGGTGATCTTTGTAGCACGCGAGTAAAAATTGGTTTTAGCCGAGAATTGCTTCCCGCGGTAAGGAAAATGTCCAA
Source organism: Eutrema salsugineum (assembly GCF_000478725.1). NCBI lineage: Eukaryota > Viridiplantae > Streptophyta > Magnoliopsida > Brassicales > Brassicaceae > Eutrema > Eutrema salsugineum. The sequence continues at coordinate 6,628,897 of NW_006256686.1, read as the reverse complement.
GAATCATGTACCGCGGTAAGCTTTTTAGCCGATAGGTCTTCTCCCCTCGGCGTAAAACTTCACCCGATGGGATTTTTACCTGATACTCATTTTTAGCTGATAATGACCCTTCGGTAACGATTTAGGCCGAGGTTTTCGTCCAGCCGGTACGAATTTTGGCCGAGAAATTCCTCCAAGCGGTTTTCACAATTTTTGACCTTTTTCTTCACCGTTTTCATTCCTGATCCTCCTCTTGAGCTCCAAATAGCCTCCAAAGCACCTGATAAAGACTTCAAAACATGCAAAACTCTTTGGGACCTAATGCAAGTCCTAAATCCTATTTTGATGCCTAAAGACTCAATATACATGGGAACACACATGATGAGGACTCTAAAATGCAGCCTTAATGATGCAAAATATAGACATATCAACTCCCCCACGCTTTTCATTTGCTTGTCCCCAAGCAAAAAGAACAAATGAGAGAAAGAGGTTGTAATGCAAACGGAGCTCATATTTCCTTTTTAGAGAGAAGTGATCACAATGAGAACTCAAGTTCATGCTCAAATATGCAATGCAAAGCCATACTCAGATATATATATATATATATATATATATATATCAACTAAAACACGGAATCTCCACAAGTTCTCTTCTCTCTCAACTCTTTCACATTCGTTAAGCTTGTAACCGGTGGATAATGTTCATGCAAATCAGGGTGAACTCAATAGGCTCGGGACTGGGTTTTAAGATAAAAATTATCTCAATCAAGTAACTGGTATTCCATGCAACGGGATCACTCAAAAAATAGCAAACTTTAGTAAAATGCTAAGGGTAAAAAGCAACGGATGCATTGAAAGACAGAACTGCATCTACCCCACACCCAAAATGCTTTTCACACTCGGCATTGATCTTCACAAGACTCTCTCCCTAGTCTACTCACCCCCAAATGGCGTTTAGCTCTCTAACTCTGATAACACCGTATTTTGACTACTTTTATGGATCATTTTGAAATACTTTTTCTATGTTTTTAATTGCTTTTAAGTACGTTTATTACGTTTTTCTAGTATTTGTAGTTCCAAGACTCTTTTCAGGTAACTTAGGGAAAAGCTTAACAAAATGGATAGAAAACCAGATTTCAGCTCAGAGTCAAACCGTCAGAAGTTCACCCCTGATTGAAGGCCTTCTCACCGTCTGATCCAGCTCAAGTTTGGAGATCTTAAAGATGGAAGTATCAGCTTTCCAGCACACTTTACAGCTTGGCAATCCAACGGTTCAATCAAAAGATACGCAAAGAGCAAGATGTCCTGTAAACCAGCCGGCAAGCGTTTCCACCTGCGGCCAACAGACGAATCCCCGAGGTCAGAGCCATCCCGACCGCGGCCAGCCACCCATTTCCCGCGGTCGCGCACATCATGACCGCAGACAGCCAACTCCGACTTTGAAGGCCCATTTCTAAAGCCCGTATCACTTTCCCAGCCTCAATTCCGGAACCCTAGACACTAGAGAGTATTGGAGACTATAAATACATGTCATTTAGGTCGTTTTTAAAGAGAGAAGAAGAGAGACGAAATACTTTACAGAAATTTTACTTTAAGCTTTGTTTTTAGGTTTTAGGGAGAGAGAGATTTGTCTCTTGAACCCTTGTTCTTTCTTTTTCAATTTCGGTTTCTATTCTACTTATTAATACTATGTTTTTGATTTCGTTCATTATGTTTGAGTAGTTTTATTGTTGGGATTAAGGGATTTTCGATGGGGATCTATATGTTCGATGAGGATTCCATGAGCTTTTGAGCCGAATCTTAGAACTTTTTCTTCTGAATTCGTTTTTACTGCATGAGAGTAGCATCATGAACTACAATCTGTTCCAGATGCTTGGTGACACGAAAGTGTTCATCCGGTGTCAGATCTAGTTTGGGAGAGCAAACAAACATAGGAGTGGAAACCTCCTATGGGTGATTTGTGAATGCTGACGAGTCTTAAACATAATGCATCTCTTCTTTTCCAAGGCCAGAGTGGAAACCTACTGGTCAGGGTTGAGAGAGATAGTTGTCTATGATCACGACAGTGTCGTATTCATACGTCCGTGACTCCAGTTCGGAAAGTTTAAGCTAAGATCTTATCAAATTTACTCTCTAGCAATGTTTTTAATCGTTCGTACCCCTGAGAAAACTTCCCTGAACCCCAACGCCTTCTTCCTTATAGATTCACACCGTTTTTATTTCAAGCTTTAATTCAATATTCTCATTCCTTCTTAATCGATTTTTATTTAAGCAATTAGATTAGTCGTTTTTCTCGTTTTTATCCATTTTCGTTAAGTTTAGTTATTAGGTCATTTTAATTCCCGTATTTTCTCTTTAAGATTCGTTTTTAAATTTTAAACACACCACCAAAACCCCCACAAAACTGTTTGGTTCTGGACTTCCTTACTTTATATTTCTTTCAAAGGCTTTTGCAGGAAAAGATCCTCTTTCCCTGTGGATTCGATCCCTAAGTACTACAATCGATCAGCTGGGCACTTGCGGCTATTGATTTCATTTAAGGTAAAACTTGACAACCCCGACACAAGCACACATCAAGTTTTTGGCGCCGTTGCCGGGGAAGGCACGCGTTTTCTTTTCCGAAAAACCTTAAGAAAGGTTGGTAAATCGACTCTAGAACCCCTTTTTCTGCATATTTCCATTTTTCGGTTATTTTTGTTTTTATTTCAGAAGATATGGATCCTATAAATCGAAATATACACTATGAGGAAGGTTTCTATAACACTCCTCAAGCCACCAGACGCAGAGAGAAGCAGTATCTATGCGATCTCTATGAAGAAATTCGAACCGAAGACTACAGAACGTTCCAGAACAAGCCCTACGTACCTCCAATGGCTAACCCTAGATATCCTATGCATCGCCTAGCTCACCAGGTTCTCCACCGAGATGAGAACGTCCAGCTCAGCAACAGATTGAGTCAGGTCGAAGGCGTCATCAGACAGTTCATAGAAGCTCAAGCAACCGCTACAGCTGCTCTAAACGAAAGGATTGACGGGATATCGAAACTTTTCAATGAGAAGATCAATAACCTAGCCTCACAAGTCAATTCAATAGAAGAACAAGCAACCAAGGATGCAGCTATGATCGCTAACAGGTTCAACAGCATGGAGGAAGAGCAAGCAAAGCACACCTATGAGCTTCCCAACACCAAAAACAAAGTCATGGACCTGGATTTCAAACTTGATGATGTGGACAAAGCCCTAAACGAAGCTAAGAAAGAGTCTTATGACTTTACAGTCGAAGTTTCAGAGAAGGTTTACAAATTCATTGACAAAACCGAAGAGCTTGACTCAACCATGGACAAAGTAGTCTATGCTCTTGATGAAGTTGAAGAAAAGGTTGAGGAGATCATGCAAGGACTTCGAGAGCAGATTCCAGCAACCAAAACTAAAGGCTCAAGTCCAGAGAGGAAGTACATCAAGCCAGAAGACCCAGGAGACCATCCAGGAAGCAAGGGAGGAAGCAACAGCAACAGAGCAACTCGGAGACAATTCCCCGCGGTCGCGTCACCTCCGACCGCGGCCAAGAAGCCCTCTCCCGCGGTCGTGTTAGGTCTGCCCGCGGCCCATGGTCGTTTTCCCGCGGTCGCGTCACCCGCAGTCAAGGCCAACCGGAAAAACGTTCAAAAACAGTCCCGTTCGGCTCATACAAGCATATGTGGGTCTGGTACACCTCCTGGGATGACTAAACCACTCCATCAACAACTGGTTTGCTCCATAAGCACTCAAAAGATCTGAAGAAGAGGACAAGTCATGGCCCTGCAACATGGCTTTGTCTTGTGAAGATGAGTATGAAGAGCAATACTCTGAAGATGAAGAGTATGGGTTGTTTGTAGAAGATCCAAACGCAGGATATTCCTCAGAAGACGGCTCGGGAGAAATTCAATGGATCACCAACAACATCAGTAGAGAGAACCTAATGGAGTTCAACAATGTGGTCAGGTCATTCCCTGCTCATCTAAGCTTTGATGAAATCTTGAAACTTGGTCGTTTGCAAGTCTTTTTCAGGTACTGCAAGGAGTCTAAAGAGGATATTCATAGATACTTTATGAGAGCTCGATACATGACAACACCAGAAGCAGCTGTCTATGTGATTCACCTCAAAAAGCCGGAAGACTGCAGCCCCTACACCAACAAAATCAGCAAGGAAAAGCTCGACGAATTCAATAATGTGGTTCGAAATTTGCCTGAAGGAATCACCTTTTCCAGAGCTTTTAAGGACTTCATGATAGGCCACTACTTCTGTGCCGTATTAAACACCTTCGCAGGACTAGAGCAAAGATTAGCCTAGCTGATGATTCCAATGCAACACCTCAAGGAATAGCTCATGAAATTCCTTTGAGAATAGGAGATTGCATAGTGCCTGTCAACTTCTACATTGTCGAGACAAGAGATGCAACATATCCAGTGATTCTCGGATGGTCTTTTCTAGCAACTTCCGGAGCTATAATGGACTGGCCAAACCGGAGGATTTCTTTTACTAATATCGACAAAGATGTCTTCACCGAAGCTGTCCCATACAACAGCAAAGCAGGAAAACATTCTGCAACAGAAGAGTTTGAAGAAGAACTTTGGAGTGACGAAGAACTTGCTAGGCAAAGCAAGGAGATGTCGAAAAAGACTTGTCTCAGGACAAGGTCTTCTTCATTGGACTAAGCCACGTCCAACACCAAAAGTCGAGCTAAACGACTTTAAACAAAAGCGCGTAATGGGAGGAAACCCATTTAGGTATTGTTTTCTTTAGGATTTTTCTTTCTTTTTCTATTGATCTTTTTCTTTTTCTTAGTTTCAGGTGTTTCTTATAAAACAAAAAAGCCAAAAAAATCAAAAAACAGAAAAAAACCAAAAAGAAGGATGGTTCCTGACTGCTCGGCCCAGCTGGAAACAAGGAGAAGCAGGAAGAGGCTGCGATATAAGCCCCCGCGGTCGCAGACGTTCTGACCGCAGGAAACACCCCTTCGACCGCGGTCGCGTGTTCGTGACCGCGGCCAAGCACCTGTTTACCGCGGTCGCGTGACTCCTGACCGCGGCAAATGTCGTTGACATCAAACCCGACCCCAAACCACCCACTTCACCTAATTTCACCTCACCAATCCCCACTCCACCTCATTCATCACCCTCCACCACCTTCATCACCACCTATCACCTATCACCTTCCGAAACCTCTTCGAATGAATCTGGTTCATCTCCACCTGCATCCCGGATCCAGGTAACTTCTCTCTGTCCTTACCAATTGGATTATCTATGCATTTTTTCTCATCCAATCTCGACTTGTTTCACACTGAGGACAGTGTGATTTAAGTCTGGGGGAGGATTTCATCCCTTTCTAACCACTTTTCTTTCATGAGTCTTGCATTATCTACACTTTTTGCATTTTCCTTAAAGTTTTTCAAAATCGGTTTTCAAAACAAAATACGTTTTAAAGGGAATGGTGAACATGAATCAATGATAGTTGATTGTGTGCTTTTAGACTGTTCCTAGTGACATGCTCATTCATGATTTAGGACTAGACTAGGCGGTAGCTAAGCACATTTGAAACGAAGTACCACAGAGGAATTTGAATGATTTCGATTTAGATGAAGGGATACACTACCTCTGTTTTATTTGGACTTAATTTGGACTTTATTTTCTCATTGAAGCATTAGACCAGGGAAACGAATCATACATTCAAGACTCCTTTATCCTTTTACCACTCTCTGTTGATCCTGAATGGCTAGTTTATCTTTAGCTAGTTCCCCACCTTAACCAGTCCTCTTTCAAACCACATGCACTCTTGTTTTCTATTGTCTTATATGCAGATAAGTGCAAAAACGTTGGAGAGAAAGAGGAACGACGCAGTTTTCGGTCACCAAGGACAGAGACCTGCGATTTGCCGGAAAAGTTCCCGGAAGGACTCAACACAAGAGGAAGATCAGTTTGCCTTAGAAAAATATCAAATTTTGGTACAATCTCGTCATCTAGTCTTTCTCTCTTTAAAAGGCATTTCCTATTCTTAAAAAAAAACAAAAAAAAAAAAAACAAAATCCGAAAATAAGAAAAGAAAGGAAAGAAAAGCCTTAGAGAGTCGAATTTTAAGTCCCAAGGCAACTGAAGTTCGATTTTATGGAGTTTTGGAGATCATCTTCTGATTCCGGAAAGAATCTAAGCCTGGGGGAATAGATGTTTACAACAAAGGAGGAAGGATTATGCAACAACATTTGGCAAGAAGAAGTGACTCAAAATTGCGGTCATCAACAGTTTCTTATCTCTCTTGCGGTTTTGCATATTGTCTTGCATCCTCCAGATCTTCAGGTAACCTGAAACACTTTAACTCCAACACTTTAACGCCGTCTACCCTGGATGATGTCGTTAATGAGAACTCAATATTGAACTTAATGAATGTAGAGAGCTAGCTGACTGGAATCAAGATTTAGATTGTTTAAGTTTTGCATGACGGAAAAAGTTGACTAGTATCTCTTGTGTATTGGTGAGAATTTGATATACTCACATTTTGTTATGTTTAGGACTGCATTTTTGTCCAAATATTGAGTCACATGCATACATTTAGGTAGTTTTACATATATTTGTCTTTGCTTTTGTCTTTAGTTAGGATTGCATTAGGTCCTAGAGAGTTTTGCACTTTTGGAGTATTTACAGGTCATTTGGAGCTAATTGGGAGCAATTGGGACAAAAGCCATGGAGAGACCATCACCTTATGTGCATCAGACTCGGACAAGTGTTATGGAGCCGACGATCCCTCAACTTTATCACCTGAGAAGGAGGACTTTCACAAGGATTCAGCCTCCGGAGTCTTCATAAAGAATTAAGGGCGTCGCATCTAGTTTCCAGAACACTTTAGATCGTCCTATTTTGAGTTTTGAGCTGAACGTTACGGTGATAAGAAGCAGTACATGTCTCGGAGCGGATAAAGGATCAAAGCAACACACATCAAAGAACCGGTGGAACGGAGCCCATGCCAACGTCATCTGAACCCGAACCCTTCATCAAAGTTGGAGATGATAGAGTTACGGTCCCAGAACAGTGATAACACCACGGCCTGAGCTTTCCCGTGGCGTTACCATGCCACGGTCACCATGCCATGGCCATGCACTTAGCCGTGGCAACCTCCAAGGTTTGCTAAAAGAGATAAAAGAGCATGACACGGCCTTGAACCTGACCGTGGCAATCACCGAATCATCAACACCTTGCCACGCCCAACATGACACGGTCCAGATCAAGAACGTGGCAATCCAAGAAGTTCATCACCCAAACCCAGAAATGAAGAGACACGGTCACTAGACATGGTGTAAATCAAGCCATGGCAACCTTGATCATGAAGATTCTGTCCAAGAACTTTGACACTATTAGGTTGCCACGGTCTGGCCAAGCATCATCTGACCGTGGCAAACCACACCACTATCCATCAAGGCCGGGTCAGGATCCAGTTTGTCTTGGGCTGACCCGGTCCATTAGCACTTAGTATATATAGCTTTTTGGAGAAAACCCTAATCATCTTATCTTCTATCTTAGTTTCTCTCTAATTTTCTTTCCCCTTTTGTTAAAAAACGAGTTTGTTAAGATATATCTGAAGGATTTAATCAATCTAAGTCTGTTTCTTATCATCTCATCATCTCATTTCTGCTTCTAATCATGATTAACATCATCTCTTGCAAAAGATTAGATGTGTTCTTCATGATTAGTGAGTAGTCATTTTTTAAACTTCTAGGTGTGTAGATTAGGGTGCTTAGATGTTTGATTTGTGATGCTTAGGGTCTAGATTCTCATTTGATTTCCTTAGTTAGCTGCTCCTAATGCCAGATTTCCTTGGGAAAGTGAAATCTGGGTTCTTAGGCATTTCATGCACCAAGAGTGTTTGATGAGATGCCTGAAAGAGTTAACTTAAGGGTTTATGATTTAAATGCCATGGGAATGTTTGTTTGAAGCATAAATCACATATTAGAACTGTCTCTTAATGCTCATTAGTTCATATTTCACAAATGGGAATTTGGTTTGAAAGTGGATTAGTGTAGAGATTAATGCCTTCATGAGAGGATTAGTCTAGATTAGAGTTCTAAGTTAAAATGTTTGAGATCATGGGATTCCTTGTTATGTCTTTCTGTATAAGATTCAGTCTTCTTGATGCATTATGCTTGTTGATTGCTTGATTATATCTAATGGTTGTTAGACTTGATTAAGTGATTAGCAAAGGGATTATTGTCATGGGAATTAATTAATCTGATTCAGAAGCCTATACTAAAGAGTAGCAAGTGTTGCATTATGTTCTTAGCATCATGAATCAATATATAAAGCACCCTAATCAATGATCACATCTAGAGGTTTATCTTTCATCATTTGCTTTATCATCATTTTGTTTGCTTGCTTGTTTAGTAGTTAATTAATCATTTCTTGTTTGTTTCTTGTTTATGCTTTCTTGTTGCTGGTTTCACCAAACTCATCTTTTATTCAGCTTGACTTAAGAACTTGTCACATAAACTAGTGTCTAGCAAACACACATTTGGATTGATACCCTTTGTACTACAAATGACATAATGGATTGATAACCCATATTATGTGGGGATCGTTAGCATTAGTTTCTGATATAGTTTTTGAGATCAAATTTATTTTGTTTTACTGATCACCTTTCAAGCTCTGTCTTTGTTTTCAGGTTTATGATCACAAGAAGCCAAGCCAGAAGACAAAGAGAAAGAGCTGTTCACTTGGAGAGGTTAGGAATGAATCAGCAAGTTGGGAATGAGCATCAGGCTCAAGAAGCTGATCACGGTCAAAGAGCTGGTAATGGGATTGGAATTCAGGCTCAACAGACTCAGGTCCATCAGGGACACGCTCAGGGTAACCAGAACCAAGACCGACCTCAGGTTAATCCACCACAGCCCCACCCAAACCCACCCATACGTCATCAGCCCCAACCAGTCTTTGTTGGTGAGAATGACCAAGCTTATGCACACCAGTATGGAGCAGGAATCAGGCCACCTCCTGTCCAAAACAACAAATTTGAGGTGAAGGCCTCTTTGATCAATAAGGTTCAGAATCAGAAGTTCCATGGCTTACCTATGGAGGATCCCTTGGAACATCTGGATCAGTTTGACAGAGTTTGTGATCTCACTAAGATCAATGGGGTGTCTGAAGACAGCTTCAAACTGAGATTGTTCCCATTCAGCCTTGGAGATAAAGCACATCAGTGGGAAAAGAACCTCCCAAGAGGATCCATCCACACATGGGAGCATTGCAAGATTGCCTTTCTATCCAAGTTCTTCTCAAGCTCAAGGACTGCAAAGCTAAGGAACCAGATTTACAGCTTCACTCAATATTCTAATGAGACCTTTGGAGAAGCTTTCGACAGGTTTAGAAGCTACACAAACAAGTGTCCACATCATGGCTTTTCAGAAGCCTCTCTCCTTAGCACTTTGTATAGAGGAGCTGTTCCTAAGATCAGGATTCAGTTGGACACAGCATCAACTGGAAATTTATTGGCAAAAGAAATCAATGCAACTATGGAACTTGTTGAGAACTTAGCCATGAGCCAAGACACTTATGGGGAAGATTATGATAGAAGCTATAGAGGAGAAGATTCTGGTAGACACCAAGAGCTGGAAGAGAAGATCAAAGTGCTGAATATCAAGCTTGACAAAGCCCTAGCTGCCACTCAAAAGCCTATAAACTATGTGAGTGAGGAAAAGAGATGCTTCACAAATACAAATGAAGAGGGTCTCACTCAAGAGGAGTTGCACTTCATTGGAAAAAAAAACAAGTTCAATGGTTACAACAACTTCAACAAACACCAGAACTTGTCCTATAGGAGCAACAATGTGGCCAACCCCCAAGACCAAATACACCCTCCTCAAAGCTTTGTTCAACAGAATCAGTACCAAGGTAACTCCCAAGGTCAACAGGGTTTTCAGCAACCAGCGATTCAGAATCAAGGGAATAGCTTCAATAACCAACTCAGCTTCCAGCAACAAAGGCCACCACCTCCTGGTTTTGCCCCACCACCTGTTCAATAAAGTCCTGATTTCAATGTTGTTCTCAAACAGCTCTTACTGGGACAACAAAAGATGGTATCTAACCTGGAGACACTGGGCGCTGAACTAAACGCTATTAAAAAGAACAAGGGCATCTGCACTTCTGAACCACAAGTCTCTCTTCTTGGTAAAGCTGTTCAAAACCCAAAGGATTATTGCAATGCCATCTACTCCAGTGATGACCACTCAGCTGCTGTGCAAGAAATAGAAGACCTTCTCTATGGTCAAGTCTCTAGTGAACCTGCACAAACTCGTGTGGATGATAATGCCATTATAGAGGATTTCATGGGCTTCTTACATGAACTCAATGAGGACATTGAGAATGAAAGTGTGGGGGCAGCCGGTTCAGTTTTTTTTGTTCAGGAAGGGAATGCTTCAAGGTCTATTGCAAAAACAGAGCTGCCACCTGGTCAAGCAAAGCCAACAGATAGTGCCTCCAACTCTGAATCAACTCAGATGAAGCCCACCTCCCCCCCCAAAGCTAGGCAACCCAGGGAAGTTCACCATCTCTTGCACTCTTGGCAACTTTAAAGTGGAGAATGCTTTGTGTGACTCAGGGTCAAGTGTTAGCATAATGTCTAAGGACATGATGGATTAGCTAAAGGTCAAGTCTATAACGTCCTACCCTTCTTCTATCACCTTTGGAGATTCGTACTCCAAGAAACTATATGGGTTTTTGGAAAACTATCCACTACAGGTTGGTGAATGCATAATTCCCACTGATTTTGTCATCATGAAGATGAAGAAAACCAAAGAGCTCCCCCTATTGCTTGGAACTTCATTTCTAAACACCACTGGTGCAATGATTGACTTTGATACTCAAAGAGTGGTGCTTTCAAAAGTGGATAAGGATGTCTTTTACCCTGTTACACCTCCTTTAGCTGAGTTCTGTGGATCAGTTGTCCAAGAGATAGAACCGCCTAAGGTACTTGAGATGAAATATGTGGGCAGTGCTGGAATTCAGGGTGGATCCCAATCTCTCTCAGCTGTGGAAATGGAAAAAGAACCTCACACCAACTCTGTTTACAAGGATGGGACTGAACTGCCATTCATCAGGGAAAAAGACATCTTGCTCTCATGGTCTCCTACACTTGATGATCTAAAGATGATGAACACAAAGAGTGATGGCTCAGCATCAAAAGATAAGAGCATAGACCCTGATCTTTCTTCTCAAGACTTTGATCTCACTCCTTGGGTTGATGATGATGGATCTCTGAAGTATAAGCGGGATTGCAATGGGAAGCCAGGTCTGTTTGCTGAAGTGAGGGCATGTTTCACAAAAGCCATCTTTGATAAAGACTCAGATGGTATTCAAGAGCTGGCGGACAAAGGTCTCAAGATGGGATCTCGAGGACAAGGGTCTAATGGTTCCAAAAGGCAGCAACACAACTCAGATTTCTTGCTCAGGACCATTGAAGTGCTGAAAAGGATCAGTACTCAACTTCACCCCAACAAAGAACAGGTTTTGCAAAGTCAAACTTAGTGACTTTAAACAAAGTGCTTTTGGGAGACACCCCAAGCTTATCATTTGTAAATATTCTTTTTAGTGCTTTCTTTTGCTGTTTTTAGTATGTTTTGATGTGTTTTGTGGAGTGTGTTCAGGTTACAGATGACCTGGTGTTCTTTGGCCTCAAGGAATGGTGGACAAGATGCCAGGAAATGCAAAATTTGGCTAAGTTCACAGTTTGCCACGGCCATGAATCACTGCTTGACCCAGGCGTGGCATGAGGCTTTTTCTTGGATGCCAACCTTCGGTGATTGCCATGGGGAGATTGCCACGCCCAGAATTGAACTGTGGCAAGTTGAATTTTGAATAGACCACCATTCGGCTTTTGCCACGAGAGGAATGCCACGGGTAGATTCAAGGCGTGGCAACGTGTTAGAGGAAGAACAAAAGAACGCCACGGGCTGTCCAGAGGAGCTTCCAGACCGTGGCAACAGGGGGTGGCAAGAGGAATAATGCACAAAAACGAGCTCCAGCCCTCACTACAAGCACGTTCATATCAGTGCAAGGAGCAGCATCAAAACTAGGACACCTCCAATGATGTTTAGCCTCCTGAGATTCACAATTCCACTATTCCCTTCCATCAAAAACAAATCTGGTAACACTCCAAACTTCTTGTACATATGCATCTAGTTCTTTATTTCTCATTTTGCATCTTTATTGCTTTTGCCTTTCACTCCTCTCTTATGCTTTTATAACACAAGGGACTGTGTTACTTAAGTGTGGGGGAGGGGTTTATGTTTACTAATCATGTTTTCTCTTGTTCTTATTTTGATTTACATCTTGAGTCTGCATCTAAGTGCATATAAAAACAAAAAAAACGAAAAATCAGAAAAATTTTCACAAAAATGTTCATTCTAGTTGCATTTCACATTTTTAGGATTGAGTCTAGTTGCATCATATAGGTTGCATCTTGCAGGGAGTAATGATAGGTTTTCCTAGAGAGTAAATCACTTTGAGAATTTGGATTAAATATGCTTGTGAAATGACTTCTATGCTTGCAAGGCTTGAAATAATCTGAATCTGAGAAGCAAGTTTAAATTGAACTCAACTCTAATAAGTGAAAACCCTGAACTTGACTTGAAATTATCATTTGGTGCATTGTTTGAAGAAATTTGTGGATACCAATACACATATTTGAGCTAGAATTCTGTTTTTACCATCCTCTTCCCTAGCTCAAATAGCTGAATCTGCATAATAGATCAGTTTTCCTCACCCTGAACCCATCCTTCTTCCAAGCCAATTGTTTGTGTGTGATTGAGAGGCCACCTTGGACCAAACTTAGCAGAAAGTGTTAGGTTTAGGGCGACAAAGGCAAGTCTCATTGAGTGCTAAGTTCCATCATCAAGGAGCTGAGAGATTTGGCAAGAACTAAGTGTGGGGGAAAAGACTTGTTGGTGAGTGGAAAAAGGTGAGATGAGTGGAAAAAAGAAAGTGGAAATAACTAGGGGAATGAAACAAAAAGAAATCAGTCTTGGAGTTTTGAGTTAAAGAAAGTGATCTCTGGTGTTTTGAAAAGAAAGAGTCTAGCCTCTAAGTGAAAAGAAAAGAAGCCAAAGAGCTCAAATGTTTTAAAAAGAAAGAAAAAGAGGTTAGAGGTTACAAAAGAAAGTGAAAAAGAGCTATGGAAAGTTTGAACTCCAAGACTTGTGTATGAAAAGGAAAAGTGAATCCCCTAGTGATAGAAGAAGGAGTGTGAAAAGTAAGCAAGTGAGGAAACTTTGAGTAGAGTGTGGGGTGGGATGAGTCCTTGCCCTTGTATGCATAGGTTGCCTTTTACCTTTAGCATTCTGCCAAAGTTTGGTCATTCATAGAGAGATCCTTTTGCTGCATGGAACCCACTCAGGCATTGATGAGATCATTTTAGTCTCATAACCTCACCCTAGCCAAACTCTGTTTGTTTAAACAATGCATCATTTGATCCACTTGGTAAAAAGCTTAATGAATGTTAAAGAGTTGAGGAATATGAGAACTTATGGAGATTACTGTTGACGTGATACATCAAAGTATGGTTTTGCATTGCATATTGAGCATGAACTTGAATTCTCTTAGTGGTCACTTCTCTCAAAGGAAATATGAACTCTCATGCATTCAACCTCTCTCTCTCATTTGTTCTTGTTTGCTTGAGGACAAGCAAAGGAAAAATGTGGGGGAGTTGATATACTCATATTTTGTCATGTTTAGGATTGCATTTTTTGTCCAAATATTGAGTCTCATGCATACATTTAGGTAGTTTTACATATATTTGTCTTTGCTTTTGTCTTTTGTTAGGAATTGCATTAGGTCCTAGAGAGTTTTGCACTTTTGGAGTGTTTACAGGTCATTTGGAGCTAATTTGGAGCAATTGGGAAAAAAGCTATGGAGAGACCATCACCTTATGTGCATCAGACTCGGACAAGTGTTATGGAGCCGACGATCCCTCAATTTTATCACCTGAGAAGGTGGACTTTCACCAGGATTCAGCCTCTGGAGTCTTCATAACTAATCAAGAACGTCGAGTCTAGTTTCCAGAACACTTTAGATCGTCTTATTTGGAGGTTTGAGCTGAAAGTTACGGCGATAAGAAGCTGTACATGTCTCGGAGCGGATAAAGGACCCAAGCAACGCACATCAAAGAACCGGTGAAACGGAGCCCTTTCCGACGTCATCTGAACCCAAACCCTTCATCAAAGTTGGAGATGATAGAGTTACGGTCCCAGAACAGGTCGAATAATTGCATTTGGAGTTGTGAGCTGTGAGTTACGGAAGGCGAGAGACAGACATATCAGCCAGACGTCTAAGAGTGGATAAGGTGCTGAGTGTCATGATTTGACACGGTGATAACGCCACGGCCTGAGCTTTCCCGTGGCATAATATGACAACTCTCGGGATTTGACACGGTCATCATGCCACGGCTATGCACTTAGCCGTGGCAACCTCCAAGGTTTCCTAAAAGAGACAAAAGAGCATGACACGGCCTTGAACCTGACCGTGGCAATCACCGAATCATCAACACCTTGCCACGCCCAACCTGACACGGTCCAGATCAAGAACGTGGCAATCCAAGAAGTTCATCACCCAAACCCAGAAATGAAGAGACACGGCCACTAGACATGGTGTAAATCAAGCCATGGCAACCTTGATCATGAAGATTCTTTCCAAGAACTTTGACACTATGAGGTTGCCACGGTCTGGCCAAGCATCATCTGACCGTGGCAAACCACACCACTATCCATCAAGGCCGGGTCAGGATCCAGTTTGTCTTGGGCTGACCCGGTCCATTAGCACTTAGTATATATAGCTTTTTGGAGAAAACCCTAATCATCTTATCTTCTATCTTAGTTTCTCTCTAATTTTCTTTCCCCTTTTGTTAAAAAACGAGTTTGTTAAGATATATCTGAAGGATTTAATAAATCTAAGTCTGTTTCTTATCATCTCATCATCTCATTTCTGCTTCTAATCATGATTAACATCATCTCTTGCAAAAGATTAGATGTATTCTTCATGATTAGTCATCTTTTAAGCTTCTAGGTGTGTAGATTAGGGTGCTTAGATGTTTGATTTGTGATGTTTAGGGTCTAGATTCTCATTTCATTTCCTTAGTTAGCTTCTCTTAATGCTAGATCTCTCATTATAAGCTTGATCTAGAACTTAGGCATTTCTCCACCCACAAGGTGTTTGATGAAATGCCTGAATGAGCTAACTTAAGGGTTTGTGCCTTTTTCATCATGGGAATGATTTGTTAAATGCATGAATGACATATTAGAATTGATTCTTAATGCTCATTGATTCATATTTCACAAATGATGATTTGGTTTGAAAGTGGATTAGTGTAGAGATTAATGCCTTCATGAGAGGATTAGTCTAGATTAGAGTTCTATGTTGAAATGTTTGAGATCATGTGATTGCTTGCTATGTCTTTCTGTGTAAGATTCAGTCTTCTTGGTTGAGAGATTGTTTGGTCACTTATTAGGCTTGATGCATTATGTTTGTTGATTGCTTGATTATATCTAATGGTTGTTAGACTTGATTAAGTGATTAGCAAAGGGGTTTATTGTCATGGGAATATCTTGGTTAAGAAGCCTAGACTAAAGAGTAGCAAGTGTTGCATTATGTTCTTAGCATCATGATTCAATATCTAAAGCACCCTAATCAATGATCACATCTAGAGGTTTAGCTTTTATCATCTTTATTATCACCATCATCTTGTTGAGCTTGCTTTAATTACTTCCTTATCATTGCTTGTTTGTTTCTTGATTATGACTTCATTTGTTACTTGTTATCAAAAACCTGTCTTTGATCACTTGACTTAAGAACTTATCACATAAACTAGTGCCTAACTACCACACATATGGATTGACACCCTTTATACTACTTTGACAAGGGGATTGATAACCCTTATTAAGGCCTTGAAAACCTTAGTTATCAGAATTTTCTAGACTAAGTTGTGGATTGATGCACTATCTTTGGTCCTAGTTTAGGAGTTCATGTCTATGAGATTTGTGCATTTCCTATTTTTGTTTTCACTTAACCAGTTTAGGCTTTTGCTTTGTTTGAGGACAAACAAAGGTTTAGGTCTGGGGGAGTTGTTAACACCGTATTTTGACCACTTTTATGGATCATTTCGAAATATTTTTTCTATGTTTTTAATTGCTTTTAAGTACTTTTATTACGTTTTTCTAGTATTTGTAGTTCCAAGACTCTTTTCAGGTAACTTAGGGAAAAACTTAACAAAATGGATAGAAAACCAGATTTCAGTTCAGAGTCAAACCGTCAGAAGTTCTCCCCTGATTGAAGGCCTTCTCACCGTCTGATCCAGCTCAAATTTGGAGATCTTAA
Organism: Eutrema salsugineum; assembly: GCF_000478725.1. Classification (NCBI taxonomy): domain Eukaryota; kingdom Viridiplantae; phylum Streptophyta; class Magnoliopsida; order Brassicales; family Brassicaceae; genus Eutrema; species Eutrema salsugineum. The sequence continues at coordinate 6,612,540 of NW_006256686.1, read as the reverse complement.
AGATGGAAGTATCAGCTTTCCAACACACTTTACAGCTTGGCAATCCAACGGTTCAATCAAAAGATACGCGAAGAGCAAGATGTCCCGTAAACCAGCCGGCAAGCGTTTCCACCCGCGGCTAACAGACCAATCCCCGTGGTAGAGCCATCCCGACCGCGGCCAGCCACCCATTTCCCGTGGTCGCGCACATCCCGACCGCGGCCAGGCAACTCCGAATTTGAAGGCCTATTTCTAAAGCCTGTATCACTTTCCCAGCCTCAATTCTGGAACCCTAGACACCAGAGAGTATTGGAGACTATAAATACATGTCATTTAGGTCGTTTTTAAAGAGAGAAGAAGAGAGACGAAATACTTTACAGAAATTTTACTTTAAGCTTTGTTTTTAGGTTTGAGGGAGAGAGAGATTTGTCTCTTGAACCCTTGTTCTTTCTTTTTCAATTTTGGTTTCTATTCTACTTTTTAATACTATGTTTTTGATTTTGTTCATCATGTCTGAGTAGTTTTACTGTTGGGATTAAGGGATTTTCGATGGGGATTTATATGTTAGATGCGGATTCCATGAGCTTTTGAGCCGAATTTTAGGACTTTTTCTTCTCAATTCGTTTTTACTGCATGAGAGTAGCATCATGAACTACAATCTGATCCAGATGTTTGGTGACACGAAAGTGTTCATCCGTTGTCAGATCTAGTTTGGGAGAGCAAAACAAACATAGGAGTGGAAACCTACCTATGGGCGATTTGTGAATGCTGACGAGTCTTAAACATAATGCATCTCTTCTTTTCCAGGGCCAGAGTGGAAACCTACTGGTCAGGGTTGAGAGAGATAGTTGTCTAAGATCACGACACTGGCGTATTCATACGTTCGTGACTCCAGTTCGAAAAGTTTAAGCTAAGATCTTATCAAATTTACTCTCTATCAATGTTTTGAATCGTTTGTACCCCTGAAAAAACTTCCCTGAACCCCAACGCCTTCTTCCTTATAGATTTACACCGTTTTTATTTCAAGCTTTAGTTCAATATTCTCATTCCTTTTTAATCGATTTTCATTCAAGCAATTAGGTTAGCGGTTTTTCTCGTTTTTATTCATTTTCGTTAAGTTTAGTTATTTGGTCATTTTAATTCCCGTATTTTCTCTTTAAGATTCGTTTATACATTTTAAACACACCACCAAAACCCCCACAAAACCGTTTGGTTCTAGACTTCCTTACTTTATATTTCTTTCAAAGGCTTCTCCAGAAAAGATCCTCCTTCCCTGTGGATTCGATCCCTAAGTACTATAATTGATCAGCTGTGCACTTGCGGCTATTGATTTCATTTACGGTAAAACTTGACAACCCACTACACACACCACATCAGGGGGGGGGGGGGAATGGATATACCCCTATACCGATATTTGACAAAAATTTCGAGTTCAAACGACGACTTAACCCAAGGTCGACTAAAAACGCAATTATTTTAATAACAAGGGCCTGACCTCGAAGAGAGTAAAAACCCAGTCAGTCGAAGCAACGAGGCCCGAGCCCAAAGCACTTCGACCCGAGCCAAGTATTACTCCACCTAAGTCCAATATGGGGTTTAAACTCGAAACGACCTTAGCATAAGCGGAATAATACAAACCAGAAACCTCGGCCCAATTCGAAAAGACTTGAGGCCTGAGTAACCGAAGTATCATAATTCGATTTCACGGTACTCCCAGTTAAGCAAATCATTAGTTTTGCCTAAGTCAAATCAAGATTTAAGCTCGAAATGATGTAAGGCCCACGCAAGTGAGTTATTTCAATAAAGAAAACTACCAAGCCCGTTAAGAACAGAACCAGCTAAGCAGGCCTGACTAACGAACCACCTAACCAAAGCGAGCTAAGAAATGACTTAGCCGCAGAAAGAATAAAGAGAAACAACTAAGTATGCCAGAGATACTTAACAAAATTAAAGTGGATGAAAGCCCTCCCGAGCACCAATTCAAAAGAAGAAAACAAAAAAAAAAAAGAGAATGGATTAAAGCCCTCCTGGACAACATGTTCAGGAAAATACTAAAAAGGGGGAGGGGGAGGGGGGGGGGGCTTAAAGGCCCCCGCAACAAAATAAGCTTAGAGGCCCTCACACCTCGTCGTTGTCCGCCCCACTTTAAGCCTCCTCGTGCGCCTCTATCGAAACATTGCTCTCGAACTGGTTGACCCGGTGTCGGCACGAGCGACACCGGGTCAACATCCATGATGGCCACCAATGATTCTGAGATCGCAGGGAGATTAAGTTTACTAAGGGATAAATCTAAAACCTGCGCAGCCTAAAAGGCCGCCTCGAAGCCGGGTTTCTTGGCCTTCAACTCCACGAGCTCAATGTCTGGTTGAATGTCCCCCTTCGCCAGCATCACGATGTTGGCGAGCAACTCCTGGAGATCGATCTCGGCATTCACCTCGAGTTTCTTCTGGCTAAACTTGTCCTTGATTGACAAGAGGATCTCCCGGTACTGATAGGAGAGTTCCCCCATTTGGGCACGAACCTGGTGGCGAGCGCCAACGCAGAACAGCTCTCCTCAACCAGGGCCTTGTTTTGGTCCAAGAGCGTCCTCAGCTTCCCCTGCAGCTTGACTTTGGATGCCTCCAACGCCTCCAGGCAAGCTCGGGAATCCGATAACTCAGCTAGGCGACCATTCGCCTCGGCCTCCTGGTCATTAAGTTTTTAGTTGTCATTAATCAATCAAAACCTCACATGTTTACTTGAATTGAGAAACTGATCACATAGCTTTGTGTCTATCACCACATTCTTGGATTGACAACCTCTTTTATGCTACTTTGACAAGGGGATTGATAGCCCTAAGACCTAAAAAGTCTTGTCTATCAATTGGCGCCGTTGCCAAATTGTGGAGTGTTTAGCATTAAGCTCTGATCTGTTCTTGAGATCAAGTACTTATTTTTTGTTTTTACTGATTACTTTCAAGTTCTGTTTGTGATTTCAGGTGCATGACACACCAGGTCCAGGTCAAGAAGCTGTGGTCCACCTTTCCCTCTCAATGACAACATTAATCTTTTGGTACCAAGGAGGAGAAGGGACAGGCGTGGAAGACAGGTTGATCAGGCTGGTAAGGAAGATTAAAGAGAGCATGTGGTTGACATGGAACAACCGGCTCAGGAGCAACAAGCTCAGGGTAATGAAGCTGGTAATGCAGCTGGTAATGGAGCTGGTCAAGGGTTACATCAGGGTAATGTTCATCAGGAACAGGTGCATCAACAGCAAGCTTATGTCCACCAGGGACAAGCTCCAGCTCATCAGCAGAGGCATCAGGCCAATGTCCAACAAAGACAACAGGTGCACCAACATCAGCCTTTCCAACACCAGCAAAGGAGATATGAGCAGCCACAGGTCTATGTTGGAGAGAATGATAGGGCCAATGCTTACCAGTATGGAGCTGGAATTCAAGCACCACCTGTGCAAAACAACAATTTTGAAGTGAAGGCATCCTTGTTGAATATGGTCCAGAACTCAAAGTTCCATGGATTGGCAATGGAAGATCCCTTGGAACACTTGGATCAATTTGAAAAAGTGTGTGACTTGGCAAAGATAAATGGAGTTTCTGAGGACAGTTTCAAACTCAGATTATTCCCCTTCAGTCTTGGTGACAAAGCTCACCAATGGGAGAAGAAACTCCCAAGAGGCTCCATTCAAACCAGGGAGCAATGCAAGCAGGCCTTTCTATCTAAGTTCTTCTCCACCTCCAGAACAGAAAAACTGAGGAACCAAATCTCTATCTTCACTCAGCACAGCAATGAGAGTTTTGGTGAAGCATATGAGAGATTCATAAGCTACACCAACCAATGCCCACACCATGGGTTTAGTGAGGCTTCTTTTCTCAGCACACTTTATAGAGGGGCTCTTCCCAAGATTAGAAACCAGCTGGATACTGCCTCCAATGGAAATTTTCTGGGCAAGGAGATTCATGCTGCTTTAGAGCTAGTTGAGAACTTAGCAATGAGCAATGACACTTATGGTGAAGACTATGACAGATCAAATAGATCAGAAGGTTCAAGCTCTGAACAGAGGCTCACTAGAGAGGTTAAGGAGTTGAGGAGTGAACTGGACAAGTTGAAATTGGTTTCTCAAAAACCAATTCACTATGTTGGTGAGTATGAGGAACCTTCTCAAATCTTTGAGAACATCAGTGAAGAAGGTCTTACTCAGGAGGAGCTTAACTACATTGGGAATCAGAGGTTTCAAAGATATCAGTATGGCAATGCCAATCAAAACCTCTCTTACAGGAATCCCAATGTAGCAAACCCACAAGACCAGGTCTATCCCAATTCTCAAGCCCTACAGAACTTTGTTCCCAAGAACAACTTTCAAGGGCCTTTTAAACCCAAGAATCAGTTTGTTCAGAATCAGGGTTTTGGTCAGCAACAACAAGCATTTCAAGGTACTAGTTTCAGTTCACAGCAACAGCTAAAGGTACCACCAGGGTTTGGTCCACCCCAGTTCCAGCAACAAGCGCCGGCTCAACATCAATTTCAGCCACCACCGGTTCAGCAGCAGCCACATATGGGGTCAGATATGGTTGGTACTCTGCAACAACTGCTTCAGGGTCAAAAGGTATTTGCAAGCCAGAATGCAGCCATGCAGCAGGAAATCAAGGAATTGAAGCAAAACCAGGCCTCAAGCTCAAGGAACCAAGGCCATCTACCTGGAAAGCGTGAACCCAACCCCAAAGAATATGCTAAAGCCATTACACTGAGGAGTGGAAAGGAGGTACCTGGTATTGAGCACAACAATGTGATCATTGAGGAAAATGATCAAACTGAGGGGGAGGCAGCCTTAAAAGATGATCAAGTTGCTGAGAGATCAAGGAAAGAAAAGGGTAAAGAGGTAGAAAAGGAACCTGAACCAGAGAAGATATATGTCCCACCACCTCCATACCAACCCAAGCTCCCATTTCCAGGGAGATTTAAGAAGCAACTTGTAGACAAGACAAGAGTTGTATTTGAGAAGGCACTCAATGAGACACCACTTACAACGCCTCTCATTGATGCATTTCTAATGATGCCAAAGATGGGTAAGTTTTTGAAAGATGCCATTCTGAACAAGACTAAAGAGCTTCAAGGCATGGTGGTACTAAGTCATGAATGCAGTGCCATAATTCAGAAGAAGTCCATTCCAAGAAAGTTGACTGATCCAGGGAGTTTCACACTCCCTTGAGCCATTGGACCTCTGCTATTCTCTGGATGCCTTTGTGATCTGGGAGCATCAGTCAGCTTGATGCCATTCTCCATAGCAAAGAAGCTTGGCTTTAGAGTGTTCAAACCTGCAAGGATCTCTCTTATACTTGCAGACAGAGCAGTTAGATTACCTGTTGGGATGTTGGAAGATCTGCCTGTTAAGATAGGTGGTTTTGAGGTTCCAACTGATTTTGTTGTGCTGGAAATGGATGAGGAACCAGTTGATCCTCTTATCTTAGGCAGGCCATTCCCGGCCACAGTAGGAGCTATTATTGATGTTAGAGGTGGGATCATAGAGCTTCAACTTGGGTCTGAGAAGCTTAAGTTTGATGTGAATGCAATGATGAAGAAGCCAACAATAGAAGCGCAATGCTTCTATGTTGAGACAATGGATGAGCTTGCTGATGAGCTTTTAGAGGAGTTAAACACAGAAGATCATCTTCAGATAGGTTTAACAAAAGAACATGGAGACCATGGCTATCTTGAGGATGAAACTTTAGAGCTCATGAAGCTTTTCAACTCTCACAAACCAGAGGGGAGCACCAGTTCTTACTTGAACTTGCACTATGAAGGTTTAGAGGCTAAAGAAAACCAGTTTAGAAGCTCAGAAACGCCAAGGGTTTGCATTCATACCGACCAAAATTCAGTAGGTCTGTTTGCTCGGTGTAATCAGGTTCAAAAGGCCGAGAATATATCGACCTGTACACCGAGCAAAATGAGGTCGGTGTCAGCAAGAAGGGCCAGCACCGAGGGACATTCACTCGGTATTCAGCTCGGTGTGGAGGATGACAAAATACCGAGAATATATCGACCAGCCACACCGAGTAAAATGAGGTCGGTGTCTCGGAGTTCTGTGCAAGGAGATGAAGTCTTGACCCACACCAAGGTGTGTTCAGTCGGTGTGCAAGCTCTGTTTGAGAGGGTTCAAAATGCCGAGGAAATATCGACCAGCCACACCGAGGTGATTCAGGTCGGTATGAACTCGGAGGCCAAGGAGGAAATGGGTTCTCAAGGGGGTTCTGAGGTTGTTCAGAAGCAATGCAACAAGGCTAAAGGTGAAGCACAAGCACAAGCACAACAAGCCTCACTAGATGCATTTGACAAGGATTGGGATGAATCTAATGCACCCCCTGTTGAGCTCAAGCCTCTACCAACAGGGCTCAGGTTTGCCTTCTAGGGCTTAAACTCCACATATCCAGTGATCATCAATGATAGCTTATTAGAGCATGAAGAGAGTGCATTGCTTAGTGAGATAAGAAAGTTCAGGAGAGCCATAGGATACTCTTTGGCTGATATTAGAGGGATCTCTCCTGACATATGCACCCACAGGATACTCAAGCTCCTTGAGGCAGGGATAATTTACCCAATCTCTGACTCAAGGTGGGTATCTGCTGTTCACGTTGTGCCCAAGAAAGGTGGGATCACGGTGGTTAAAAACGAGAAGGATGAGCTGATATCTAATAGGACTATAACAGGACACAAAATGTGTATAGACTATAGAAAGCTCAATGCAGCCTCTAGGAAAGATCATTTTCCTTTGCCTTTCATTGATCAGATGTCAGAGAGGCTTGCAAACCATCCCTTCTTTTGTTTTCTTGATGGGTACTCGGGTTTCTTTCAAATCCCCATAGATCCCCGAGATCAAGAGAAAACAACATTTACTTGCCCTTATGGCACATTTGCATACAGGCGCATGCCTTTTGGTCTTTGTAACGCCCCTGCCACATTCCAGCATTGCATGATGCATATATTCTCTGACATCATTGAACAGAAGGTGGAGGTGTTCATGGATGATTTTTCTGTCTATGGCTCCTCCTTCTCGGATTGTCTCTCTAATTTGTCACAGGTCTTGGAGAGATGTGAGCAGCATAACCTGGTGTTAAATTGGGAGAAATGCCACTTTATGGTGCAGGAAGGGATTGTGCTTGGGCATAAGATATCTGAGAAGGGCATAGAGGTTGACAGAGCAAAGGTGGAAGTGATGGTGAATCTGCAAACTCCCACTTCAGTCAAAGGGATAAGGAGTTTCCTTGGGCATGCAGGGTTTTACAGAAGATTCATTAAAGATTTCTCAAGAATAGCCAGACCCTTGACAAGGCTGTTGATTAAAGAAGTTGACTTTATCTTTGATGCTGAGTGTGAAGAAGCCTTCAAGATGATCAAGGATGCATTAGTCAGTGCACCAATAGTCCAGACTCCAGACTGGTCCCTTCCTTTTGAGGTTATGACTGATGCATCAGATTTTGCAGTTGGAGCTGTACTTGGCCAGAGGAAGGACAGGAAGCTTCATGTCATCTACTATGCCAGTAGAACCATTGACTCTGCCCAAGAGAAGTATGCTACTACTGAGAAGGAAATGTTGGCAATAGTCTTTGCTTTTGATAAATTCAGAAGCTACCTGGTGGGATCAAAAGTCATTGTATATACTGATCATGCAGCCCTCAGGTATCTGATGACCAAGAAAGATGCTTAGCCTAGACTATTGAGATGGGTTCTTATACTTCAGGAGTTTAATATGGAAGTACAAGACAAGAAGGGTATAGAGAATGGAGCTGCAGACCATCTCTCTAGGTTAAGAGTAGACTCTGAAGTCCCTCTTAATGACAGTCTTCCTGAGGAATCATTGATGGTGCTCAACTCTTATTTAAAGTTTGAAGAAGTTGATCACATCCAAGAGAAGAGAATGCCCTGGTTTGCTGATATTGTGAACTTTCTTGCTTGTGGAGTGGAACCACCTGAACTTGATGCTTACCACAGAAAGAAGTTCTTCAGAGATGTCCAAAGATACCATTGGGATGAGCCCTACCTGTATGTCCTGAACAAAGATCAGCTGTATAGAAGGTGTCTTGCTGAGAAGGAGATGCAACCTGTGTTGCAAGAGTGTCATGGTTCAGGCTTTTGGGGGTCACATGGGAGCATTCAAGACTGTAGCCAAGGTTCTTCAGAGTGGGTTTTGGTGGCCCACAATGTTCAAGGATGCTCATATGGTTGTTTCAGCATGTGATGTCTGTCAGAGGCATGGAAACATTTCAAAGAGGAATGAGATGCCTCAAAATCCAATACTAGAGGTTGAAATCTTTGATTGTTGGGGAGTTGATGACGAGTGGAGATTTTGACTCATTCTAACTTGTGTTTACTGATTGTTTTAGGAGTTTTTGGAGTCTTTTCAGGAAGTTTCAGGTGACTTAGAGGTCTTATCAAAAGATTGGAGTGTTTAGGAGGCATTGGAGCAAAAGGAGATGAATTTGAGCAATAAGAAGCTATTTCACACGTTTTTGGAGAAATCATCCCCGGAGCACCTGCTCCCGGTTTGGACCCTTCGTGGAGCACCTGCTCCAGACGGGAGTAAAATAAGGAAATCGACTTTTACCTAATTTTAGGAGGAGAAAGAGAATAAAAAGTCGACAGCCGCCTGTGTTTTATAATCACGTTTTTCCACAGACTTTCTACGCTTTCTTTTTACAATTTCCAGAACCAGAGAGTTTTTATTTGTAAGCTTTTGGGAGAAGAAATCTGCTACACTTTGAGAAGAATTCTGAACCCTATAATCTCTTCTGCGATTTTAATTCATGAATTCCTTTCCATCTGTTTCTGTGTTTCTTTTCTCCATGTCTGAGTAGATCTCTTAGCTAGATTAGAGCGTTCAAAGGATTTCATGAGTTAAAGGATTAGATGCAAATAGGGCTTAATATCTATTGTCTTCACCATTGTTAGACTTAATGCTTAGGTTGAATTGATCACTCAATCTGCGATTTTAGGTTAATCTGTTCATCAAAAGTGTAATAGGTTGCTAGAATAAACATTGGTGAGCGATTTGTCCTTAGCCAACGACAGTTGAAGTTAAGGCAAATTGTGAACAGATCAAACCTGCTAGCTAATGCTTGTCTGCAATTTTCTAGGTTCAAACGACAGTTTAGGATTTAGGTTGTTAGACAAAGTTATCGAGATCACGACAGTGGATCGATAAGCTTTTCTGTTTGAGTTCGAGACTTGCGTTACACTTGTGCCCTGAATAGTCATCTGATTCTATTCTCTGAAATTCCTGCGAATTGCTTTGGTCTAGTGCTTTTTTTATTTGAATTTAAATCGTTGTTTGCCATTCTGTTACTTTTTAGTTTTCAAAACAAACCATCTTTCGTCTTCGCTTTAATTCAATCCTCACAAATCCATAGAGTAACACTGGTCCTCTGGATTTCGAATCCTTTATATTACAACCACATCACTGTTCTATTGCAGTAGAAACTAGGAGTATATCCAGTCTGAATCAGTTGACTTTATGGGGCCTTTCATATCATCTTATGTGGACTATGTGTCCAAGTGGGTTGAGGCCATTGCTTCCCCTACCAATGACTCCAAGGTAGTAGTCACAACAGGGCTGCGATTGCTCCTCCAACCATTCAGAGGCAAGACTTTGAGATCAAACCTCAGCTGATCTCATTGGTGAAGCAGCACCTCTTTCATGGGCTTCCTGCTGAGATTCCGATGGACCACATCGAGAATTTTGAGGAGATTTGCAGCACGACTGGATCAAACGGGATACCAGCCGATTTCTTGAAGTGCAAGCTTTTTCCATTCTCACTTGCGGACAAAGCTTTGCGCTGGCTGAAGTCATTACCACCTGGGTCATTGACTACATGGGAAGAGTGCAGATCAGCATTTTTGGACCATTTCTACACTAAGGCAAAAACTGCAGCTCTGAAGAACAAGATCTCGTCGTTTAAACAGCAACCTGGTGAAGCTTTCTGCGAAGCTTGGGAGAGGTACAAGGAGTACCGAAGAGAGTGCCCTCACCATGGGTTCTCTGATGAGCAGATTCTGTCAACCTTTTATGATGGTGTCAACTGGGATTACAGGAATGCTTTGAATGCAGCTAGCAATGGCGATTTCATGACTAAGTCCAAAGAAGCTGCTTATGAGTTGATTGAGAACTTAGCTGCAAGCTCCAGCAACAAATCCCAAGAGTATGACAGGTCTAGCAAATCAGTTCATAGTGTGGAGTTGAGCAAAATCGATGAGCTTACAGCAAAGGTGAATCTGCTGTTGAGAGAGAACCAGAGATCTGTGCATTTTGCTGATGAGGTTGCCGATGCACCTCTTGCCCAAGAGTTTGTAGATGCAGAGAATAATGATCAGATGGAGGTAAATTTCGTGAATGGACAAGGGTATGTGCAGAATCGCAGTTTCAACAACTTCAGAAGCCACCCGAATTTGTCCTACAGAAGCAACAATGTTGAGAACCCTCAGGATCAGGTCTATCCGCAGCAAGGAGTGCAGAACCAGTCAGGATTTCAGAAGAACTTCTCCAGCAACTTCCAAGGAAAGCAGTTCATCACCAATCAGAATCGATTTCAAGGTGGAAATCAGCAGAAGTTGCTTTTCACAAGTCTACAGCCTTCTTCGAGTTCCTCAAATAACTCGCAGGATGAGCTGAAAAACTTGATGCAACAGCTGCTGGTTAATCAGCAAAAGTCTTCCATGGAGATTAATGCCAAAGTGGACACCATGTACAATGATTTGAATGGCAAGTATGAGGCTGTGTGGACTCATGTGAAGAAGCTGGATGTTCAGGTACCTCAGACTGCAGAAGCTGTGAAGAGATCACCTGGAACTCTTCCTGGAAAAGGTGAAAACCCCAGGAATGAGTTTGTGAATGCTATTGAGCTTAAAAGTGGGAAGACTCTACATGCTGCACCAACAAGCTCTGTCTCAGAAAAGAGGAAGAAAAAGGACGTGGAGCACCTGCTCCAAGAAGAAGAACCAGCTCATGACGTAAAAAAGACGAAGGAGCACTCTTCCTCCATCGGAGCACCTGCTCCAAAATCTGGAGCACCTGCTCCAGACGTAGATTTGACGAAGGAGCACCCTGAGCCAACGAGGGAGCACCTGCTCCAGCCACCTGCTCCAGCAAACATTCCTGCAAGAGTTTACACGCCTAAGGTACCTTACCCAGTTCCACCAAAGAAGTCTCGCAAGGACTTAGAGGATGCAAAGTGCAGGGAGATGCTGAAGGATTTAACTGTAAAGCTCCCTCTAGCTGATGCTGTTCAGATGATACCAGCCCTTAAAAGATACATGAAGGGGTTAGTGTCTGGGAAAGCTGTGGAGGAAGAGAGTGTCATGATGGTTTCGAAGGAGTGCAGTGCTGTGCTTCAGAACAAAGTGCTGAAGAAGAGAAGTGATCCAGGAAGGTTTGTTCTCTCAGTCAGGATTGGAAATGTACTTTTTGCAAGGTCTCTCTGCGATCTAGGTTCAAGTGTGAATCTGATGCCTTACTCTGTAGCCAAGCGATTGGGTTACACCAGATTCAAACCGACGAAAATCTCGCTGGTATTTGCTGATAGATCAACCAAGTTCCCTGTTGGTATACTTGAGGATCTGCATGTTCAGATAGGTGATACACTCATTCCAACAGATTTTGTGGTTCTGGAGCTTGATGAAGAACCCAAGGATCCTTTGATATTGGGTCGATCCTTCTTATGCACAGCTGGTGCAATCATAGATGTGAAAGAAGGAGTGATAGATCTCCAGCTGGGAGATATGGTGGTGCGATTTGAGATGAATAAACTCTTCAAGAAACCAATGCTGGACGGACAGACATTTGTCATAGATGATGGTTCAGGCATTGCTGAAGAGGTTGCTGAAGAGGTTTTGGCCATCGATCCTCTCGAAGTTGCACTCACCAAAGCTGAAGGAGAACATGGGTATTTGAGTGAAGAAGCTGATGGGTTTGCAAAAATGCTGAATGCAAGCATGAGGATGCAAAGGCAGGTGGCGTACATGAGTTTAGAAGGCGAGGAGAGCTCACCTGCAGAAAAAGCCAACGGAGCACCTGCTCTGAACCCTGGAGCACCTGCTCCCGACGGTTTGATTGATGGACCTTGGAGCGAATTGAGAGCTCCGAAGCTTGAGCTCAAACCCCTTCCTGTGGGGCTCAGGTACGCGTTTCTGGGACCCAATTCGACATTCCCTGTGATAGTGAACTCTGAATTGAACAATGTAGAAATTGCCTTGCTTCTTTGTGAAATTAGAAAGTATAGGAAAGCTATAGGATATTCACTAGATGACATTCCAGGGATTTCTCCTGATCTTTGCATGCATAGAATACATCTAGAAGATGAATCAATGACTTCTGTAGAACATCAGAGGAGGTTAAACCCGAATCTACAAGATGTTGTAAAGAAAGAAATAATGAAACTTCTAGAAGCTGGTGTGATCTATGCAATTTCAGATAGTAATTGGGTCAGTCCGGTTCATGTAGTTCCTAAGAAAGGTGGCATCACTGTGATAAAAAATGATAGGAATGAATTGATACCAACTAGAACTGTTACTGGGCATCGAATGTGCATAGATTACAGGAAATTGAATGCTGCAACTCGCAAAGATCATTTTCCTTTACCATTTATCGATCAGATGCTTGAACGCTTGGCTAACCATCCTTATTACTATTTCTTAGATGGTTATTCAGGTTTCTTTCAGATCCCAATCCACCCGGACGACCAGGAGAAGACGACATTCACATGTCCTTATGGCACCTTTGCATATCGCAGAATGCCATTTGGCTTGTGTAATGCTCCAGCAACATTCCAACGCTGCATGATGTCGATTTTCACTGACCTGATTGAAGACATAATGGAAGTTTTCATGGACGATTTTTCTGTCTATGGAAGCTCCTTTTCTGTCTGTTTGTCTAATCTGTGCAGGGTCTTGCAGCGGTGTGAGGAGAAGCATCTGGTGCTTAACTGGGAGAAATGCCATTTCATGGTAAGAGATGGGATCGTGCTGGGACACAAAATCTCAGAGAAAGGGATCGAGGTGGACAGGGCAAAGATCGAGGTGATGATGAGTCTGCAGCCACCAACATCGGTCAAGGGGGTTCGCAGTTTTCTGGGCCACGCAGGTTTTTACAGACGCTTCATCAAAGATTTCTCGAAGATTGCCAGGCCCCTGACGCAGCTGCTGTGCAAGGATGTGAAATTCGAGTTTGATGATGCATGTTTGGAGGCATTTCACAGGATAAAAGGAGCTTTGGTCAGCGCTCCTATTGTCCAGCCACCAGATTGGGAACTACCTTTTAGGTCATGACCGATGCTAGCGATAATGCAGTGGGAGCAGTGCTGGGACAGAGGAAAGAAAAGAGGCTCCATGTTATCTATTATGCTAGTCGAACACTCGACGAGGCTCAGTGCAGATATGCCACAACTGAAAAGGAGCTTCTTGCAGTGGTTTATGCTTTTGAGAAGTTCAGGTCTTACCTTGTTGGGTCGAAAGTTGTTGTTCACACAGACCATGCAGCTCTGAAATACCTGTTGACGAAGAAGGACGCCAAGCCAAGGCTCCTTCGATGGATCCTTTTGCTGCAGGAGTTTGATTTAGAGATTAAAGACAAAAAAGGGATTGATAATGGTGTTGCAGACCACTTGTCGAGGCTGAAGATAGATGATGACATTCCACTAAATGACAGCCTTCCTGATGAACAAGTTTACGCCATAGAAGTTTCTGGGTTCGACGAGCACCTGCTCCCCACCGGAGCACCTGCTCTGACGAGTTTTTGCAACCAAGTTGACATAGATCGGCATTCTGGTTTCCCATGGTTTGGAGAGATTGCAAATTACCTTGCTGCAGAGCAGGAACCTGCAGGTTTTGTGGGAAACAAAAAGAAGAAGTTTCTAAAGGATGTGAGGCACTACTTTTGGGACGAGCCTTATTTATACAGGCATTGCTCTGATGGAATCTTCCGAAGATGTGTAGCTGACGAGGAGATACCAGGAGTGTTGTTTCATTGCCATGGATCTTCTTATGCAGGTCACTTCGCCACTTTCAAGACTGTGTCGAAAATTCTCCAAGCTGGGTATTGGTGGCCGACGATGTTCCGAGATGCAGCGAGTTTTATCTCCAGGTGTGACACATGTCAGAGACAAGGGAACATCAGCAGGAGGAATGAGATGCCTCAGAATTTCATCTTGGAAGTCGAGATTTTCGATGTGTGGGGTATAGACTTCATGGGACCTTTTCCACCATCTTATGGGAATGAGTATATTCTGGTGGCAGTTGACTATGTATCAAAGTGGGTGGAAGCTCTGGCTAGTCCCACAAATGACGCAAAGGGGGTTTTAAAGATGTTCAAATCTGTCATTTTTCCCAGGTTTGGTGTGCCGCGAGTGGTGATCAGCGATGGAGGCTCTCACTTCATCAACAAAATCTTTGAAAACTTGTTGAAGAAGAATGGCGTAAGGCATAAAGTGGCGACCCCATACCATCCTCAGACGAGTGGGCAAGTAGAGGTTTCCAACAGGGAAATCAAGAACATTCTGCAGAAGACTGTGAGCACCACAAGGAAGGATTGGGCAGTGAAGCTTGATGATGCTCTTTGGGCATACAGAACAGCTTACAAAACACCTTTGGGGACTACACCATTCCATTTGGTGTATGGAAAAGCATGTCATCTTCCAGTGGAACTTGAGTACAAAGCTGCTTGGGCAGTGAAGCTGCTGAATTTCGATGCAAGGAGTGCTCAGGAGAGGAGAGCAATGCAGTTGCATGAGCTGGAGGAAATTAGGCACCTGGCCTATGAAAACTCGAAGATTTACAAAGAGAGGACAAAAGCTTTTCATGACAAGAGGATCCTCAACAGAAGCTTTGCACCAAACGATCAGGTATTGCTCTTTAACTCTAGATTGAAATTGTTTCCAGGGAAGCTGAGATCGAGATGGTCTGGACCATTCACCATCAAGGAGGTTCGACCATATGGAGCTGTAGTGTTGCTGGACACTAAAGGAGGCGAGTTTGTTGTCAATGGACAGAGGTTGAAACCATACCTTGCTGGTCCAAATATCGCAGAGGGTGAATCAGTCACCTTAAGCGATCCTCCTCAAGCCTAAATGGCTTTCCAAGTCAAGCTAATGACGTAAAACAAGCGCTTGGTGGGAGGCAACCCACCGGTAAGAGTCTCTAACTTTGTGTCTTTCAATTCTTAGCTACTAACTTTATTTTTAGGTTCTTTGTTTTCAAAAAAAAAAAAAAAAAAAAAAAAAAAAAAAAAAGGTAAGAAGTTGTTCAACGTGGAAGAGAAGATGTGAGGAAGAAGAAGGAAGAGCACCCAACCGGAGCACCTGCTCCATCTGCTGGGTTGGTTGCTCAAAGCGTAAAAACTGACGAAAGAGCACCCCCTCCTCAGTCGGAGCACCTGCTCCACAGGGTGCTCACCACGTAAAAAGTGACGAAGGAGCAATCCAAGGGAAACCGGAGCACCTGCTCCGGCACCTGCTCCAGACGAACAAAAGACGAGGGAGCACCCAGCTCTGTTCCGGAGCACCTGCTCCACCGGGGTGCTCTACATGTGCGAACCAGGTAAGTTTTCTGGACACTTCTCTAGCTTATTTTTACACCGGGGACGGTGTGAAGTAAGTCCGGGGGAGGGTCGTGTCCCTTGTACTTCTTTCTTTTGCTTTCTTCCTTTTAGTACTTTCTTTGAGTCAGTTTTTAGTTTGTTTGTTTGAGTCATTTAGTTCTTTGTGTTTGTTTGAGTCATTTAGTTCTTTGAGTCAGTTTGTTATATGAGTCAAAGTCAAAGCTTGTGGGAATTAGGACCAATTCTATGATGATTTCAGACCATTTGTGAATCTTGACCATCTTCTTCTAGTGATTATTGCTGCAGAATCATCTAGATCGACTAATGGAAAATCCAAAGACAAGCAGTAGACTAGAGGAGCCCAAAATTCTTGACACATCCAATGAACCTGAGCTAATTTTTCAGCTTTTCATTTTCCTCATCGATCAGGTTAGTGCTCATAGGGCTTGACTCCTCATTCTTACCTGACAAATAAAGACCTGTGTGATAGATTTGGTATTCCTCTCTTATGTTCTAAGCATTGTTTCAGGCTGTTTCTAAAAAAATATGATCAAAAAACAGAAAAGATTGAAATGATTTTCTTTTAGAAGTAAAGGGTTAGGAAAATTTCCAAGGATCCCATTATTTTACTTCTAAAGTGGAATGATCACACAAGGGATGGAAGCGAGGGGTAGGAAAATTTCCTGTGACCCCATTATTCGCCTACACCTTTGATATATGATGAGGGGACAAACCGGGGATTCGGTGGCAATCACCATCAATACTCGCGTCTTTGAACCTTGTTATATGTGCCGAAAAAAAAAAAAAAAAAAAAAAAAAAAAAAAAAGAAACAGCTTGAAAAGTGAATAAGTTCGGGGGAGAGGAAAGGTACTTTTGTGTAGTATGGTCAATTTGTTGAGGTATAAGTATGGGAACGAGTCTAGAAGGTCCTTAGCACTGGTTTTATCGATGAGACTCAGCGATGATGGGACATGGATGATGTTATGAAATTGAGGGACTAATCTGGAAAGCTGCAGCGTCTACGGAGAAGTACATGGAGGTTAGATTTTTGATTGATTTTGCAGCAGATTGTCACATGCCTTGGTCAGGTTTACGGTCTTTTGAGTTTTGCGAGTTCCCAGCTTTATCCAGTCATTCTTTTGGAGTTGAATTTGAGTTTGTTTGAGGACAAACATGGATTCAAGTTCGGGGGAGTTGACGAGTGGAGATTTTGACTCATTCTAACTTGTGTTTACTGATTGTTTTAGGAGTTTTTGGAGTCTTTTCAGGAAGTTTCAGGTGACTTAGAGGTCTTATCAAAAGATTGGAGTGTTTAGGAGGCATTGGAGCAAAAGGAAATGAATTTGAGCAATAAGAAGCTATTTCACACGTTTTTGGAGAAATCATCCCCGGAGCACCTGCTCCCGGTTTGGACCCTTCGTGGAGCACCTGCTCCAGACGGGAGTAAAATAAGGAAATCGACTTTTACCTAATTTTAGGAGGAGAAAGAGAATAAAAAGTCGACAGCCGCCTGTGTTTTATAATCACGTTTTTCCACAGACTTTCTACGCTTTCTTTTTACAATTTCCTGAACCAGAGAGTTTTTACTTGTAAGCTTTTGGGAGAAGAAATCTGCTACACTTTGAGAAGAATTCTGAACCCTATAATCTCTTCTGCGATTTTAATTCATGAATTCCTTTCCATCTGTTTCTGTGTTTCTTTTCTCCATGTCTGAGTAGATCTCTTAGCTAGATTAGAGCGTTCAAAGGATTTCATGAGTTAAAGGATTAGATGCAAATATGGCTTAATATCTATTGTCTTCACCATTGTTAGACTTAATGCTTAGGTTGAATTGATCACTCAATCTGCGATTTTAGGTTAATCTGTTCATCAAAAGTGTAATAGGTTGCTAGAATAAACATTGGTGAGCGATTTGTCCATAGCCAACGACAGTTGAAGTTAAGGCAAATTGTGAACAGATCAAACCTGCTAGCTAATGCTTGTCTGCAATTTTCTAGGTTCAAACGACAGTTTAGGATTTAGGTTGTTAGACAAAGTTATCGAGATCACGACAGTGGATCGATAAGCTTTTCTGTTTGAGTTCGAGACTTGCGTTACACTTGTGCCCTGAATAGTCATCTGATTCTATTCTCTGAAATTCCTGCGAATTGCTTTGGTCTAGTGCTTTTTTTATTTGAATTTAAATCGTTGTTTGCCATTCTGTTACTTTTTAGTTTTCAAAACAAACCATCTTTCATCTTAGCTTTAATTCAATCCTCACAAATCCATAGAGTAACACTGGTCCTCTGGATTTCGAATCCTTTATATTACAACCACATCACTGTTCTATTGCAGTAGAAACTAGGAGTATATCCAGTCTGAATCAGTTGACTTTATGGGGCCTTTCATATCATCTTATGTGGACTATGTGTCCAAGTGGGTTGAGGCCATTGCTTCCCCTACCAATGACTCCAAGGTAGTAGTCAAGTTGTTCAAGAACATTATCTTCCCAAAATTTGGAGTACCCAGGGTTGTTATTTCTGATGTAGGATCTCATTTTGTGAACAAGACCTTGGAGGGATTGCTGAGAAAGCATGGAGTGAAACACAAGGTAGCTACTCCTTATCATCCTCAAACTAGTGGCCAGGTTGAAGTATCTAATAGACAGATTAAGGCCATTCTTGAGAGGACTATTAGCTCAAGCAGAAAAGATTAGAGCAGAAGGCTGGATGATGCATTGTGAGCTTATAGAACAGCCTTTAAGACTCCAATTGGGACATCTCCTATCAATCTGCTATATGGGAAGAGCTGCCACCTTCCTGTTGAGCTGGAGTACAAGGCTTTATGGACTGTGAAGCTGCTGAACTTTGATATCAAGACAGCTCAAGAGAAAAGGATCATTCAACTCCATGAACTTGAAGAGATCAGGCTGGGGGCTTTTGAGAGCTCCAAGATTTATAAAGAAAAGACCAAGGCTCTGTATGATCAAAAAATTCTGAAAAGGGATTTCAAGGAAGGTGATCTGGTGTTGCTGTTCAACTCTAGGCTTAAGTTGTTTCCTGGAAAACTTAAGTCTAGATGGTCTGGTCCCTTTAAGGTTCTTGAGGTCAGGCCATATGGAGCTGTTGTGTTAGAGGGCAAAAATGGTGTAGAGTTTGTAGTCAATGGCCAAATGATCAAGCACTACCTGGTCTCACAAAGGAAAGAGGAAGCTACATCAGTTCCCCTTCTTGATCCACCACCAGCCTATTAAACAGGTTTCCAAAGTCAAACTTAGAGACTCAAACAAAATGCTCTTGGGACACACCCCAAGCTTATCCATGTATATAGTTTCTTTTCTTGCTTTCTTTGGTTGTTTTTAGGACGTTTAATCTTTTGTTCAAGTGTGTACAAGTTTTAGAAAGGTCCAGGTGCAGTTTTGAAAGGATTGGAGACGAGAAAAGATGAAAAATGGGCTGAGGAATGCATTCATATCGACATGGTTTCTCTTGGTGTGTTTGCTCGGTGTAATCAGGCTCAAAAGGCCAAGAATATATCGACCTGTACGCCGAGAAAAATGAGGTCGGTGTGGAGCACAAGATGGCAAAGGATACCTCACACCAAGGTGAATCCACTCGGTATTCTGCTCGGTGTAATCAGGCTAAAAATACCGAGAATATATCGACCTGTACACCGAGCAGATTGAGGTCGGTGCAGCACAGAGAGGAGCCAGGCCATGCTCCACACCGAGGTGAATCTACACGGTGCAAGACCTCGGTGCAACAAGGGAAGAAACTTAGAAACACACCAACTTCCACACCAACCAAATGCACGTCGATATGACCTTGGTGCAGCCTATTGTTCAGTGGTCCAAAGGGTGGCTCGGTCAAAGTCAAAGACTCCAGCCAACTACAGCTGTCTCCCACACACCAAAAGCAGCTGTGGTCCACACAAAAAAAAATCGGTACCCATCCTCTTTCTCTCTCATTTTTGCGAAAACCACCATTGCTGCTCTCAAAGATCTTCATTTCTTGCTTGTGAATCGATTTTTCTGGTGAACTCTTTGCCCCATCTCGTTTTCTTGCGTCATTTGACCCAACTCCAAGGTACATTTTGTTTAATTTGCTTCTTGAATCCGAAAAGCCTAATTCGCTGGTTTCTTGATTTTTCTTGAAGAAATTTGTTTGGAATTGAGAATGCATTGCTTGAATCTTGTTAGAACCTTGGAGTTTAGGTTGTGGGTAGCTAGAAACGAGCTCACTTGTACCCAATTGTTTCTTGAATCCTGATTTTATACTCTCTTTAGAACTTGTTGTTCTTGAGATGAAATTTGGATTTTAGAAAATTATTTTGAAGTGAGAATCTCTTGGTGCTGCTTGGGAATGCTTAATGTGATTTTGCTTGATTTGTTTCCATTGATTTCATTCCAAGCAAAAATCATTTTGGAAATTTCAAGGATTTATTTCTCTAGAAACTCATTGTTTGTTTGAGAAATTGTTTAACCAGGTACCATGGCAAGAGGAAATCCTGATTTGATGCCCAAAGTACCAAGGAGAGACAATCACAAGGCAGTTGCATCTGGTTCAAGGGAAATACCACAATCGGCTTCTGCTGGTTCTAAAAACAAAGGGAAAGCAGCTGCTTTAAGAGCTTCAGGCTCAAGAGCTTCAGGAAAACAGAAAAGACTTGAGAGGAGTCCAAGTGTGGAATCTAGTGAGGAGGAGAGCAATGTGGGTTCACTAAATGTTGTGCAACAAAAGAAAAAGAAGGTGGTGAAGAAGCCAAAGCCAAAACCTCCAGCTTACTCAGATTATCTCAGAAAACTCCAAGCTGTGGCACATGAAGGAACCTACTTCCCTGACCTTGAACTCTTGGGGAAACTTGGTATTCTTGAAGATGTAAAGGCAGTGCTTCAATCCATTAGACTTGGGATCTTAATAGAAACGCCTCACCCCTCCTACAAAGAGATGACTTGCCAATTTCTTGCATCACTTCAGGTTTAATTCTATAGAGAGATTGGACCAGCTCAGCTTGAAGATGGTTTTGGAACCATTGCATTCAAGATTGGACAGGAGCGGTATGAGATGACCTTTAGGGAGATAAGTGAATGCTTTGGGTTCACTATAGAGGGGAGGACGTGTTCAAGAAGGTTGATCTACTATGGAAACGACCTGGATCAACTATGGGAGACAATAGGAAGTAATGATTATTCGACTGGTGTAACAAATGCAGCTTGTATCAGGAGCCCAGTGCTCAGGATGGTGCACAAGATCATAGCTCACACATTCCTTGGCAAGAAAGAGTACTCAACAGTGTATGGTGAGGAGTTGATGCTCATTGGAGAAGGTCTTAAACCCTTGATGCCTAAGTTCAGCAGTGGCATGACTTTTAAAGGTGATCCTCACAAACCAACAATGGCGGCCATTCTAGTCAAGAATTTTCTCTCAATCAGGAAATGGGCTCATGACACGAAAATGAAGGCACCCCTCCATGCGCATAGGAGGCCTGATCACCCCTATTTTACTAAGTGCTGGAGTTCAGATGAGAGGTGAACAAATCGGTTTTAAGTTGATGGATGCAATTCATTTGGCCAAGACTAAATTTCTTGAAGGTGCTGTGGGTGATTATTTTGCTTATAACCTTAGCATTCAAAAGAAGGTGAAAGTAAGGGTCCTGCTGCCTAATCCCTCCCTCACTGCACTCTCTGAAAGTAAAAACATCTGCTTCTATGTCACCAAGGATCAGCACTACAACCCAGAGATCCATTCTCCCATTATAACTATCAGGAAGTTGTGGAAGCAGAGAGCGCCTGCTAATAATGCTGATGGAGATCAGGAACCGATTCAGGAAGAGCCCTTCTTGCCAGATCCAGTGTATAGGAGCCATAGATACTTCTTTGACTCTTATATGGTCAGATGCCCAATGATGGCACTGTTGCTGCACATTACCGAACCAAGAACCTTCAGAGGTGGAACAAGTGGCAGGACAAGAACACCAAGAAGCTGGTGGAGACAGTGAAAACCTTGGCAAGCACAGTTAAGAGCATGGCTGCTAAAATCAAGAAGCTGAGTACAAAGCTTGAGAGGTTTCAAAGAGGAGAAGTTGGCGAGAGCTCTCACCAAGGGGAGTTACTTAGAATCTGCGGATCAGAGAACAATTCACCACCAGACTCAGAGGAGGACGAGGTCAGAGCCAAGAGGGACGCCATGAGATCTCCCGAAGGAACCAATCCAGCAATCCATCCTACTCCATGGGGTCTCCAGCCCTATCTCTAAGCCCTTGAGAAGGTAACACTCCACCCTTGTAAATATGCATATAACTTAGTTTATTTTCTCTTTGCATTTTGTGATTTTGCTTTGCACTTCTCCTTCATGCTTTTATAACACAAGGGACTGTGTTATCTAAGTGTGGGGGAGGGGTTTTGTGTTTACTAATCATGTTTATTCTGCTCTTATTTTCCTTTTCACTTTGAGTCTCATTTTGCATTCATCTAAGTGCATATAAAAAAACAAAAAAAAATGGAAAAATCTGAAAAAATTTCACAAAAAACTGCTCATGTAGTTGCATTCACATTTTAGGTTGAGTCTAGTTTGAATTTTCATATAGGTTGCATCATATGCAAATGTGAGTAATGATTGATTTTTTCTTGAAGAGAGCATCATTTTAAGAGCTTGATCCCTTGAGGCATTGCAAAACTGGTATGGAATCAAGTGTGAACCATGCTTTGAACTGGTGTCTCAATACTTCTGTGCTAGCTGAATCAAGTTATGAATAGCCTCAACCTTGCTTAAGTGAGAACCCTTGAATTTGACATCTAATTATCATGTTTGTGCATATCATTATGAATTCATGGGTACCACATACATATTTGAGCTTTCTTATCCCTTTTTATCACTCTTGCTAGCTCAAATAGCTGATCTCTCATCTTGAGACAGTTCCCTGCCTTTAGCCAAACCTTTCTTTGAAGCCTAAACACCCTTCTTTTGTGCATGATTTGTGAGGCCTTGTTTCTAGTAGACTTGGTAAAAAGTGTTGGGTTTAGAGCGACAAAGATAGTACTGCATGTAGATACTAGTCCAACATCAAGGGCTAGTCTAGGTTTACGTGAAAGTGAGAGCATTGATTTTGAGTGTGTGAGCTGAAAAGAAAAAAAAAATCTGAGTGATGAAAGTGGAAAGAACCGGATTGGTTAGGGGAATGAATGCTTAAATGAAAGAAAGTGAGTTTGTGCTGAATTGTAAAGCTCATGTGTTGAAATGAAAAGAGTCTCATAAAAAAAAAAAACAGAAAAGATTCAAAAAGAGGCTGAATTAAAGAAGAGCTTGTGTGTTAAAGAAAAGAAACTCACTAAGTGGTTGTTAAAGAAAGCATTCCCCTGAGAGATGAAATGAAGAGAGTGATGAGAGCTGTTTGATTGTCAAAGATAAAATGCCATTTGGGGTGAGTAAACTAGAGAAAGAGTCTTGAGAGGTTTAAAGTTAAGTGTGAAAAGCATTTTGGGTGTGGGGTAGATGCAGTTCTAACTTTGTATGCATCCATTGCTTTTTACCCTTAGCATTTTACTAAAGTCTACTAATTTTTGAGTGATCCCCTTGCATGGAGTACCAGTTACTTTATTGAGATCATTTTAATCTCAAAACCCAGTCCCAAGCCAAATGAATTCACTTGATTTGCATGAACATGATCCACTTGAAACTTTAAATGAATGTCAAAGGGTTGAGGTTAGGAATGCTTGTGAAGGTTAGTGCTTGAGTTTGGTTCAGTTGGTGACAAGTATGGCTAATTTTTATGAGTAAACCAGTTTGCATTGCAGTCTAGAATTGGTAACTTGAACAATGAGCTTTGAATTCTTTTAATGATGATCTCTCTTTAAAGAAATATGAACTCCCATGCATTCAACCTCTCTCTCTCATTTGTTCTTGTTTGCTTGAGGACAAGCAAAGGACAAGTGTGGGGGAGTTGACATACTCATATTTTGTCATGATTAGGATTGCATTTTTGTCCAAATATTGAGTCTCATGCATACATTTAGCTACTTTTGTTAGAGTTTGTCTTTGGTTCTAGCTTTGTTTAGGATTTGCATTAGTTCCTAAAGTGTCCTGCATTTTTGGAGTGTTCTCAGGTAATTTGGAGACTTTTGGGAGCAACTTGGAGCTGATATCATGGAGGAACCCTCACCTGTGTACAGCAACTCGGACTGATGGTTTGGTGAAGACAAAACCCTCACTTTTATCGCGTGGGACGAAGGACTTTCAATGCGATTCAACCTCCGGTGTCTTCATCAAGAATCACGAAGAATGAGTCTAGTTTCCGGAACACTTGGAATCAGACGATTTGGAGCCGTGAACTGGGAGATATTGCCATCGGAAGGAAAACATGTCTCGCGGCCCGATCAGGTCTTACGTGATGTGCCTCAAAGATCCGACGAGACGGGGGTTTTTCCAATGTCACACGGGGTTGAGCCCTTCACCAAACTTGGAGCTAAGGACATCATCTAGATCGTGGAAGTAGGAGATCGGAGTTCAGACCAGTGAGCAAGGAGTTATGAAGGATTTGGTGCAAGCGGTCCACATTCATACCGAGAAGGAATACCGGCCAAAATCTGTCGGTATTACCTTGGAACCTTGACGTTTTTGGCTGTCTTTTGGAAGCCAAGTTGCCGAAGAAATATCGACATCCTGCACCAACTGAATTCTGCTCGGTATTGATCCCCTGAAGCTATCCTTGACGCCGCACCGAGGTGAATTCGGCCGGTGTAGTGTCTCGGTGTAACCAGCCACTAATCACCGAAGAAATATCGACCACCCACACCGACCATAATCACATCGATACATTCTCGCTTCATGACGTTTTTGTGGACCTTTTTTGGGCCAAAACCTAGTTTGTCCTAGGTTGGCCCAGCAAGAATCCCTACCTATAAATATGTTTTAGTCATTATCCAAGGGACAAGCTTTATTCTCTTTGTTTTCTTTGCCTCTTTTGTGAAAAACCTAAACTTTGTAAGAGAGATCTTCATTTTCTGGGTTTAATCAAGAGAGTAATTAGGGTTTAAAGCTGAAATCTATCATTATCCATCATCTCCATCTTCATTTTCCACCCCTTTGTGAGTTTTAATCAGAGAGATTGAGAGATTATGTGTTTAAAGCTGCAAACCCATCACCATCTATCTTCTCCATCTCCATTTCTCATCATTATTCATGCCAATCTTCTCAACTTGCAAAGGTTTAAGAGAGATTAGTATGATTAGTGAGTAGTTTAGCTTAATGAGGTTCTAGATGTGTAGGTTATGGTGCTAAGGTGTTAGATTAGGAGTGCTTAGGGCTAGATTCATTGATTCATTTCTCTAAACAGCTGTTCTTTAAGCTCGATCCCTGCAAATCACTTGTGATCTAGATTCTGGGAATTTCATGCACCACAAGTGTTTGATAAAATTCCTGAAAGAGCTGTATTAGAGGTTTAAGCATTTGCTGCATGATAATGTTTTGTTATTTGCTTGAATGATCTTTTAGAACTGTTTCTTAATGCTCATTGATCTATATTTCACAAATGATGATTTCGTTTGAAAATGGATTGGTGTAGAGGTTAATTCCTTCATGAGAGGACTAATATAGATTAGAGTTCTAAATCACTTGAATCATGTCTCATCATTGTCATTAGCATTCCTGATTTAGCATCAAAGCACCCTAGCAAACTATCATGTCTAGAATCTCATGCTTCCATCATTTCATATTCACATCACTTGTAATTTGCTTAGATCTTGTTTGATCACTTCTTTAGTCATTAATCTTGTTTTAAGTTTTTAGTTGTCATTAATCAATCAAAACCTCACCTGTTTACTTGAATTGAGAAACTGATCACATAGCTTAGTGTCTATCACCACATTCTTGGATTGACAACCTCTTTTGTGCTACTTTGACAAGGGGATTGATAGCCCTAAGACCTAAAAAGTCTTGTCTATCATTAGGCTTATATATTGGTGCTTAACAAATTTTACATTCTTTCCACTGTTCCTCTTTCCAAAAGATCATACAATTGTTGATACAAACATCAATTTTATGAAAGAGAAGAGCCAGATTTTCCGTCAATTTCTCTGTCTCGTAATGTGAACCGGTTCCTTGATTCCCATCTTATAAATACTTCGTAAAAAATGACGCCCACAAGTCCACAGACATTTCACTCATATTATAATCCACCTTATTTTGCATGAACCAAGCAGCTAAGGATAATTGCGAGTGACTTTCATGACAACCATCATATAATAGTTTTTTCCTGATTCTAACAAGTCGTAAAACTTTTGGGGATGGTTACGTACTGGTTCTTGTACATTTGCATAACTTTTATCTTGTACCCTTTACTATATATATGATTACAAATTTTTTTCTCCGACAAAAGTTTGTTGTTTTTGCACACACTACAAGGGCAGTAAAACTTACCATCATTGCTCTGCGTTAGAGGTCGATGATATGCAAAGTTCATGAATTGCTCCACCCCCGTTACAAACTCATCCGAGAAATTTCTTGTATCTTCATCGACCTGCTTATATATCCACTCCCTACAATAACTATAATTATAATTTCCAGACATGTTGTCAGAAAAAATATCTCCTTTTTTATCGATTTTATTATGTATCCAAGTGAGTGGAAGAGAGGTGTGACGCCTGAATATATATATAGAGAATTTTCCGACTAACATGCCACTGACTCACGATTAAAATGCGACTACTAACCGTTAGTCGCAAAAAACAGATTCACCAACCACAAAACGAAAAACATGTGTTTTTATTTTTGTGATTCGCCGCTAAGTAGTCGCAAATTTTTCGGACAACATGTACTCGTAATGTGGTCGTTAATTTGTGGCTAATGTACGACTGTGTTTTTAAATAGAGGCAAATCAGTCGCCAGTTAGTCAGAACACGTATATCAATCGCTAAATACAGTCGCCAAGTAGCTGTTTTCTTATAGTGGTGGAGGTGGTGGAGGTGGTGGCGGTGGTGCGAATTGGGTTCCACAGATTTGGGAAACGTTGTGTGCCAGAAATCGATGGGATTTCTTGAGCAGTGGTACTCGTCCTAGAACCAGACGTAGCACCATCACTCATAAAATGATGATAGTGAGATTTATGTCGTACCATATCTATATAAAAAATTTAAAACTTAGTAACCATTTTTAAATTAAATTCCTATTTAATTCCATATATTCTTATCTAATACCGTTCCTATATATAATTATGTTCCTATATATCTCCGTCCTAAATAACATACCATAAATTCTAAAACTATATAAATAAACAATTAAACAAAAAAATACCTTAGAGAGAGAGGTGAACAAAATGTAGAGAGAGAGTGATGAAGAGAGGAATAAGCAACGAATGAGAGGAGAACACGGTTCATATATATAGATTTTCTATTCGACGTAAATCTGTCGTGAAATGGAACTCTTAAAGATTCACACGAGCAGGAACCTTGCTTATATTTTTGACAAAAGTTGTTTTAGTGAGCAAGTTAACTTAGCGTTGGATTTGCTCAAAGTTACAAAAGCTTGATAAGGCTTAAGACCAGCCAGAGTTGCGGAAGGAGAACTTCGCATGAGAGGTCAAAGATGGTGATAAAGGAAGATAGTTGATGAGTTGTGTCGATATTAGGCCAAGGTGGACTGTTGTTGATGTGGCTCTAAGCCTCTAATATCTCAGGTTAGGTTTAAGTATGTTTCCGGTTAGGGAGGATTTTAAAAGGAAAAAATAATCGGTCATATAGTCCGAGTCAAAATCCAATGTGAACCCAACGTTCTAATTTGACTTTCAACTTTACCTCTAAGGAGAGGTTAAAAAAAAACTTTAAAAAATGACGGCGTGATTTTGCTCCTAACTAAAACCTATTAAGACATACTCTGGTTTTTTGACCAAAAAAAAAAAAAAGACATCTTCTACGAAGCCCAACACTTCGTACTTGGGCCACGGATTGTCCAAGCCCACGGATAAACTCTATACTTCATGTGGTTGCTAAAATCCACACTTAGAAATTTGTATATAGTTCTAAGGAAAATATTTAATACGATAGATTGGATTTGTCTTTGAATCAATCGAATATAGAAAAATATTAGAGAAATTAGATTTGTATTTGATTTAATCGGATAATGGATACATGATTGTTCAAAGAGCAGAGTATAAAGAGATAACAGTTTCTAGGATTTTTTTCCAGAATCGGAAGTATCTTTCTTCGTTTGATGCGAGAGGTCTTTTTATACTTCTTTTCGAGTCTTGAACTACCACTGTGTATCTCGGGCAACTTCGTGTTACGCTGTTTCCGTGATCTTCGCAATGTCTCCGAGCTGTTTGCAGAATTTCTTTGACTTTTGACCGGATATCTTGGAGCTCGTTGGGTCGCACGTGCGCAACGACACTTAATTGGTCTGCAAGTGGGTTGTTGGGTCGAATCCTGTATTTTGGGCCAAATAATATTCTGACCCAGTCCAATTATTTTGTTAATTAAATATATAAGATTTTAAATTGCATTTATTTTGGGCTCTTTGGACGAAATCGAGCTCCCACAATTGCCCCCAGCCCATTAAGCAAGTATCGAGCTTAATGGGCGGGAAAATCTTTACCTCCTCGTTTTTAAGATTTTAGGAGATATACCCAAATCTTTTTGAAAGATTTCGCTCTTTTTGAATAAATGGCGCATATAAGAACGGCGAGCTCTGCGGGCACTGTTGGATCCCCGAGATCTTCTTCGAAATGATTAGCATCCAACGGCCCGGATTCCAGGGGTTAAAGCGATTTGGGGATTTGGGGAACTGCTTCGTAATTGAGTATTTAACCTCGACCCTCCACATTCTCCATTAGCTGCTCCATTCGTTCTAACCAAGGTAACTTCTTAATCCCCTCCTTTTTATTTAGTTTTCGCATAGGGTTTTGTTTTTGAGAAGTTAATCGCGATTTATCTTCTTTTCGGTCACTCTCTCTTTCTTTCTATTTCTTCAATTTTCGCTTCGATTTCTCGAGATAGACGCAAGCAAAGAACTTTTTCGGTCCGCACATTCCATGCACCACTACAGAGTACGGCGCCTCCTATGTGGCGATTCCGTCCTCGATGGAGTCGCCGGAGACCATTAGACCCAGATAATGCTGCGGGTACCACACCTATTTTGAAGAATGCAGCCTCATTTTCCTTATCCCGAGATTTCTTCTTGAAACCCTAGCGCGGTTGAGGCTTTCTTTTTCTCAGATGTATCCGAATTTTGTTTGGTATGTCGTCGGACTCTATGTTAGAGCTCGGGAAGAGGTAATCCCCTTCATGCCGAACAACATCATCGCCCTTTCCTCGGTGAAGAAGAATCATGGGTTTGAAGGCACCTTCTACTTCTCTCCCCGTCAAGCAAGACGGGTGCTTAGAGATGTTCCACAGCGCGACGAATGGAGGGACCAGACTTTCTTATTCCGGATCAACGCGGCGTCGATAACGATTTCAACTTCAGTCGCCTCCCAAATTTTTAGTCGCCGGTCGCCAGTCTAGCATTTTTCTGCAGTTTTCATCAGGCAGATTTGCGGTAAATTCTTGTGTGTAGGTACTAATTTCCGGTTTTCCTTTTGCAGAAACACCTAGGAAGGCTCCGCCGATTGCAGAGAACGTCCTTGTCGCTCTTCGCCGGGAGGGGACTTTGTGGTACGAGTTCACTCCTCAGAGAATCGTGCGGGTTCTCGGTGCTCCCCAGAAACCGATTGTTCGTCAAGCCCCTGCTCGATCCCCTTCTCCTCAAGGTAAAAGGTTGATTACCCCAAGTTTCAAGGTTATGTTGTCTCGCCGCTTATCGTTTTGCTCTACTGATTTCGTTTGATCAGCCGACGCTTAGCCAACGTCTCAATGTCTCGCCGCCAGACTTTCCGTCCGCGAGCCGCCCGTGACCAGGCCGGTCTCAGCCGTGTTAGATGCAGCAACATTGCTTCCTATATCTCTGCAGCGCTGGCGGCCCCTAACTTGTCTGTGGCGAGTCAGGCTGCCACTCTGTTGCATGTGGTTCCGAGCAAGAAGTTGGCCCCTCTGCTGTTTTGGTGGTCGTTCCGACCGATCTGATCCACCTGGACTCCGATCCAACGGTTCGGAGGGCAGCCAGCTCGTTCAGAAGCAATCGAAATGTTCGCGCTGCAAGAGCGAGCCCCCACGCTCTCCCCGGTTGACTTGATCCCCGAGGCAGTCCTCTGCTGATCTGGGGAAATCCTCCAGGACCCATTCAAATGAGAGTGGGTCGACGGCCGGGAATCCTCTGTTTAATTGGAAATTTACCCACACAAAGGATTGCCTGATCATCAAGGACCCGGAGTCACTAGTCCACTTGCTCCGCCACTTCAAGCCTCCCAGTTGCCGTCTCCCGGCGACCAAGCGTATGGTAACGGCTAAGCTTTTTTGGGAGTTTGCGGTGAACCAAGCTCGGGTAGGCTCTGTTTACAGTTTGCTTTCGTGTATTTGTATATATATATATATATATATAATTCGATTCGTCTTTTGTAGACTTCGACGTCATTTAACCGTGTGGTTTCATTTGTCAAGCGGATGGCTGATGACATGCCCCGCTTAGACGAGCTTGACGCCGCCAAGAAGGTCGTTCAAGACTTGAGGACGGAGCTTTAGGCGGCTAAGGACCAGGAGGCCGAGGCGAATGGTCGCCTAGCTGAGTTATCGGATTCCCGAGCTTGCCTGGAGGCGTTGGAGGCATCTAAAGTCAAGCTGCAGGGGAAGCTGAGGACGGTCTTGGACTAAAACAAGGCCCTGGCTGAGGAGAGCTGTTCTGTGTTGGCGCTCGCCACCAGGTTCGTGCCCAAACGGGGGAACTCTCCTATCAGTACCGGGAGATCCTCTTGTCAATCAAGGACAAGTTTAGCCAGAAGAAACTCGAGGTGAATGCCGAGTTCGATCTCAAGGAGTTGCTCGCCAACATCGAGATGCTGGCGAAGGGGGACATTCAACCAGACATTGAGCTCATGGAGTTGAAGGCCAAGAAACCCGGCTTCGAGGCGGCCTTTCAGGCTGCGCAGGTTTTAGATTTATCCCTTAGTAAACTTAATCTCCCTGCGATCTCAGAATCATTGGTGGCCATCATGGATGTTGACCCGGTGTCGCTCGTGCCGACAGGGCTCAACCAGTTCGGGAGCAATGTTTTGATAGAGGCGCACGAGGAGGCTTGAAGTGGGTCGGACAACGACGAGGTGTGAGGGCCTCTAAGCTTATTTTGTTGTGGGGGCCTTTAAGCCCCCCCCCCCTCCCCCTTTTTAGTATTTTCCTGAACATGGTGTCCAGGAGGGCTTTAATCCATTCTCTTTTTTTTTTTTTTTCTTCCTTTGAATTGGTGCACGGGAGGGCTTTCATCCACTTTAATTTTGTTAAGTATCTCTGGCATACTTAGTTGTTTTTCTTTATTCTTTCTGCGGCTAAGTCATTTCTTAGCTCGCTTTGGTTAGGTGGTTCGTTAGTCAGGCCTGCTTAGCTGGTTCTGTTCTTAACGGGCTTGGTAGTTTTCTTTATTGAAATAACTCACTTGCATGGGCCTTACATCATTTCGAGCTTAAATCTTGATTTGACTTAGGCAAAACTAATGATTTGCTTAACTGGGAGTACCGTGAAATCGAATTCTGATACTTCGGTTACTCAGGCCTCAAGTCTTTTCGAATTGGGCCGAGGTTTCAGGTTTGTATTATTTCGCTTATGCTAAGGTCGTTTCGAGTTTAAACCCCATATTGGACTTAGGTGGAGTAATACTTGGCTCGGGTCGAAGTGCTTTGGGCTCGGCCCTCGGTCTACTCTCTTCGAGGTCAGGCCCTTGTTATTAAAATAATTGCGTTTTTAGTCGACCTTGGGTTAAGTCGTCGTTTAAACTCAAAATTTTTGTCAAATATCGGTATAGCGGTATATCCATTCCCCCCCCCTTGATGTGGTGTGTGTAGTGGGTTGTCAAACTTTACCGTAAATGAAATCAATAGCCGCAAGTGCACATCTGATCGATTGTAGTACTTAGGGATCGAATCCACAGGGAAGGAGGATCTTTTCTGCAAAAGCTTTTGAAAGAAATATAAAGTAAGGAAGTCTAGAACCAAACGGTTTTGTGGGGGTTTTGGTGGTGTGTTTAAAATGTATAAACGAATCTTAAAGAGAAAATACGCTAATTAAAATGACCAAATAACTAAACTTACGAAAATGGATAAAAACAAGAAAAACGGCTAACCTAATTGCTTGAATGAAAATCGATTAAAAAGGAATGAGAATATTGAACTAAAGCTTGATATAAAAACGGTGTAAATCTATAAGGAAGAAGGCGTTGGGGTTCAGGGAAGTTTTTTCAGGGGTACGAACGATTCAAAACATTACTAGAGAATAAATTTGATAAGATCTTAGATTAAACTTTTCGAACTGGAGTCACGAACGTATGAATACGCCAGTGTCGTGATCTTAGACAACTATCTCTCTCAACCCTGACCAGTAGGTTTCCACTCTGGCCCTGGAAAAGAAGAGATGCATTATGTTTAAGACTCGTCAGCATTCACAAATCGCCCATAGGTAGGTTTCCACTCCTATGTTTGTTTTGCTCTCCCAAACTAGATCTGACACCGGATGAACACTTTCGTGTCACCAAGCATCTGGATCATATTGTAGTTCATGATGCTACTCTCATGCAGTAAAAACGAATTCAGAAGAAAACGTTCTAAGATTCGGCTCAAAAGCTCATGGAATCCTCATCGAACATATAAATCCCCATCGAAAATCCCTTAATCCCAACCGTAAAACTACTCAGACATGATGAACAAAATCAAAAACATAGTATTAAAAAGTAAAATTGAAACCAAAATTGAAAAAGAAAGAACAAGGGTTCAAGAGACAAATCTCTCTCTCCCTCAAAGCTAAAGCAAAAACAATAAGAAAACAAGCTGGTGTTTGATAGATTATAGATGATACGAATTAGGGTTCCTAAAACATGTATTTAAAGTACTCAAGACATCTCTAGGCGTCACTTAAGGTTTCTCCAAATGAAGGAATCATTTTGGGCTTCAGAAATGGGCCTTCGGGCTCGGAGTTAGCTGGCCGCGGTCGGGATGGCTGTGACCGTGGGAAATGGGTGGCTGGCCGCAGTCGCGGTGCTTCTGACCGCGGGAAATGACTTGTTGGCCGCGGGTGGAAACGCTTGCCGGCTGGTTTACGGGACATCTTGATCTCCGCGTATCTTTTGATTGAACCGTTGGATTGCCAAGCTGTAAAGTGTGCTGGAAAGCTGATACTTTCATCTTTAAGATCTCCAAATTTAGCTGGATCAGACGTTGAGAAGGCCTTCAATCAGGGGTGAACTTATGAAGATTTGACTCTGAGCTGAAATCTGGTTTTCTATCCATTTTGTTAAGCTTTTCCCTAAATTACCTGAAAAGAGTTTTGGAACTACAAATACTGGAAAAACGTAAGAAAAGTACTTAAAAGCAATTAAAAACATAGAAAAAGTATTTCAAAACGATCCATATAAGTGGTCAAAATATGGTGTTATCACCCCCTTTTTTATTTTTGCGTTTACAAGGAAGTAAAAAATTGGACAGTTGGCGATTTAGTTTTCGAAGCTTATTACAACATTTTGAGCTGAACGCTTTCCAATGAAATTGGATATATTCTCTTTTGGAAAAAATGGTGGCTGGACTCGCTGACCAAGCTGCCTACGTATCCCATCTAGGGATCAAGCCTGAACGTAGTTCAATTATTTCGAGTACTTAGAAGTGATATTTCTTGAGATTCATGATATTCCATGGTCTCTTCTATGGTACTCCATTTCGTTTTAGAGAGAGTCTATAAACTCTGGTTCCCAATTTACTGGCACCTTCTTCCTTTTTATTGTCGTGAGTTTTTCGCAAGACAAGGTCTCCGACTGCGAATTTTCGTGTTCGGACTTTCTTGTTATAAAAGCGAGATGCCGCTTATTGATAGTTTTGGATTCTGATCATAACTTGGTCTCGGCGTTTTTCGATATGATCAAAGTGTTCGCGGAGGGCGTTTTCGTTGAGTTCCGCATTTTTGGGACAGAGCGTCCTCCTTTGGCTAGGAATGAAGATTTCAGCGGGAACTACTGCCTCGAGGCCATATGCTAGCAAAAACGAGGTTTCGCAGGTGTCTTTGTGCGGCGTAGTTCGACATGCCCATATGATTGCTGGTAGTTCCTCTACCCATCTTGCTTTTCTCGCATTGAGGCGTTTCTTGAGGTTACTCAGGATGGTTTTGTTCGCGGCTTTGGCCTGGCTGTTGCCTTGAGGGTATCGCAGTGTGGACATCTGCAATCGAATGTTCCATCTTTTGCAGAAGTTTTTCATTGCCCTTGACACGAACTGGGTTCCGTTATCCATTACGATTTTGTACAGGAGCCTGTGCCTACAAATGATGTATTTTCATATGAAGTTTTTTACTTCGACTTCGGTCTCTTTTTGGAGAGACTTGGCCTCCGTTATGACCAGTAGGTACCTGAATTGTTTGCGTCCTGAAGGAACAAAGGGTTCTACCAGATCCATGGACCATCTCATGAAGGGGTATGGAGCGGTAACCAATGATAGTTTTTCTGCTGGAGAATGTATCATCAAAGCATGCCTTTGGCATTTGTCGCACTTCCGTGCGTACTTCTCGCAGTCGAATATCATTGTGGGTGAGAAGTAACCCTGCTTCTTAAATCTCATCGCGAGGGTTCGTTCCGATGAGTGGCTTCTGCAGTGACCATCACGGACTTCCTTCATGACATTACGAGCTTCGATGTCGTGGATGCATCGAAGGTAAAGTCCGAAGACCATGCATATGTATAGCAAGTCTTCCATTATGGTGTATCTCGAGCTTTTCGCTCTGAGTTTTCTGGCTTCTTATCTGTCGGATGGGACGGTACCCTCCCAGATGTATTGGAGGATGGGTTCCCTCCAGTCTGATTAGTTGATTTATTTGTCGTGATTTTCGGGATCATCGTCGGTCCTTTTGCCCGGAGGTAATTCCTTCAGTTCGTACATTGGTGGATCGTATTCATCGATGGGAGTAGGTTTGGGTCCGGCTGAGTCTTGGGATTGGTCACTTGGTCCCGGATCAGCCGGTGGAGCCCGTATTTCGCTCACTATTTGGTTTTTGGGCGGAAGGTCTATGCTTGGTTTTTCAATCCCTTCCACTGGGATTATCCTTTTAACCAGGGGTCCAATGTGGAAGCTAATGCGGCTAGAGCGTCTGCGGGTGTGTTTTCACCTCATGGTGTTCAAGTTAGCTCGAATTTTTCTAGTTGCTCAGCGATGATGCGCACTACCTTGGGATAGGCTTCCATCCGCGTGTCCCTGGTTTCATATTCTCCGTGGAACTGATTGGTCACGAGTTAGGAATCGCTGAATGCGTCAACCTCGTGCGCTTATACCAAGGGCCAATTTGAGGCTGGCTATCAGGGCCTTGTACTCGGCTTCGTTATTTGAAGCGTCGAAGCCAAGTCTAAAGGATTTGCTCCATCACTTCTCATGTCGGGGAAATGATCCAAATCCCGACCTCGAGCCTTGTTTTGATGAGGTTCCATCGACGTAGAGATACCACACTTTGTTTGGCGGGCTTTTGTCTTGCGCCTCTGCAGCTAATTCTATGACAAAATCGGCTAGGACTTGTGCTTTAGCATAGGTCCGGGTTCAATATTCAATATCGTACTCGCTGAGCTTGATGGTCCATTTTGCCAAGCGTCTAGACTGACTCAGACTATGGAGTATAGTCCGGAGCGGTTGTGAAGTCATAACTATTATCGGCTGAGACTGGAAGTAGGGTGTTAGCTTTTGCGCCGAAGTGATGACAGCAAGGGCTAATTTCTCCATCGCTGGGTACTTCGTTTCTGCGTCGATCAGGGTTTTGCTTATATAAAATATGGGTTTCTGCTCGCTCTGCTCTTCTCGGACGAACACCACGCTGATCGCTGCGGAAGATACCGCAAGGTAAAGGTAGAGGAGTTCACCTTCTACCGGTTTTGCAAGGAAAGGGGGCTGGCTTAAGTAAGTTTTGAGCTCCTTAAATGCTTCCTCACACTTTTCTTATTCTTTTTAAAGAGATTGTAAAACAATAAGCATTTATCGGTTGACCGAGATATGAATCGGTTTAAAGCCGTTATTCTCCTGGTCAATCTTTGGACTTCCGTTATCGTCTTTGGAGACGCCATTTCCAGGAAAGCGTTTATTTGCTTAGGATTTGCTTTGATACCTTGCACAGTCACGAGGTAGCCGAGGAATTCACCAGATGGAACTCCGAAAGAGCATTTGGCTGGGTTCAGCTTTATGCTGTATTTTTTGAGGATGTGAAAACATTCTATGAGTTGTGCTACGTGATCAGCTTCCTTTGCTGACTTCACGAGCATATTGTCGATGTATCCTTCCATCGTTTTTCCGAGCTGATTGGCAAACATTTTGTTCAGCAATCGCTGATAAGTTGCGCCGGTATTTTTTAGTCTGAATGGCATTACTCGGTAGCAGTAAGTACCTCGGTCTGTGATGAAGGCGGTCTTTTCTTGATCTTCGGGGTGCATTTTGATTTGGTTGTACCCCGAGAAGGCGTCCATGAAGGACAACAGTTGGTGTCCATCTGTTGCTTCGACCAAACGGTCGATGTGTGGGAATGGGAAGCTGTCTTTTGGACAAGCTTTGTTGAGATCGGTGAAGTCAATGCATACTCTCCACTTCCCGTTTTTCTTTTTCACTACGACGGGGTTCGCTAACCAGTCGGGGTATTTTACTTCCCAAATGGACCCGACCTTTAACAGTCGGCCAACCTCCTCATTTATTGCTTTTGCCCTGTCTGAACCAAGCTTGCGTTGT
The DNA here is from genome assembly GCF_000478725.1 of Eutrema salsugineum. Classification (NCBI taxonomy): domain Eukaryota; kingdom Viridiplantae; phylum Streptophyta; class Magnoliopsida; order Brassicales; family Brassicaceae; genus Eutrema; species Eutrema salsugineum. Next base: position 6,576,209 of record NW_006256686.1, on the reverse strand, counting down.
TTTTGCTTAACGGGCTTACATGTAAGATCCACGTTTAGTTCATGTGAGGTGACACTAAGGACAATCCCAGGCATGTCTGCGGTGGACCAGGCGAACATGCTTATGTTATCCTTCAGAAAATTAAACAGGCCCTTTCAAATGGTGGGTGAAAGGTCTCGTCCAATGTCCACACATTTCTCCGGATGAGTCTCATCTATGCATACTTGTTCGACAAGTTCTCCGCGGGGTTCATCTTCGGAGGGATCCTTGTTGTTCTTCACGCATCGTATAGCGAGTTCATCCTCTTTCTTTAATTTATATGCGGTACACTCTTTCATTGATGGTATGTGGAGGGAACTGCTTTCATGGCGTAGAGCCACAGACTGCCTAAGATGGCATTGTATGGCGCTTTTCTGTCCATGACCACAAAGTTAATTGCTTTTCTTACTCCTGCGGCCACTACAAGGTGTTGTATGGTTCCTAAGGAGTAACAAGTTTCTCCGTCGAAGCCGGTTAAGGGCGTTCTGTCACCGGTTAGCATAGAGGTGAAGAAACCCATTTTCTTGAAAGCATCATAGAACAGGACGTCGACCGAGCTTCCTGTATCAATCATGACTCGAGATAGTTCAAATCCGCTCACATCGAGCTGGATTACTAGGGCATCATCATGTGGTTTGTCGAGGCAAAGTGTTTCGCTTTCCAAGAAGGAGATCTTGTGATCTGGGCCTTTGAGGAGGTGCTTTGGTTCGACGTTCGACTCAACTTTCCTCTGATGAGCTTGGATTAAGTTTATGGTGTCGCGGCACAGCCGAGAGCTTCCGAAGATGAAGTCTACTTTCTTCAGTGATATAGGCGCCATTCCCTACCGAAAAGAACATAACTTCGACAGACGCGAGATATTTGGTTTTCAAAGTGCGGGTGAGGGGGGGGGGTTAATCACAGATTTCATTGATCCTCTGCAGATGCTGAGGTCTTTGAAAATTTGTTCCATTCGTTTTCGAGGAGCTGGAGGCGGGGACTCCAGAGGTTCCTCGATATCAGATCGCTCCCTTTTCCTGGGGGCGGGTTTCTTCCGTTCAGCCTTCGGAGGTTGCTCCGTTTAATTCTCCTCGGTATTTTCCTTAGTATCCTTGATATCTGTGGGGTCGCCTGTCATGGCTAATATTCGAATTCGAGTTTGGCATTCCTTGGTGGAATGTCTTTTCTTCTTGTGCTATTTGCAAAACTTGTTCTCGTCAAATTTTGCTTTCTTGCCTTTACCCTTTTTGACTTTGGGGCTATCTATGGCATATGTGTGCTGCCCTTCGCCTTTGGATTTATCTTTGGAGACCTTTTTGGCGGGGGGTGCACTTATGTTTTCGCCTTTACGAGATGTAATTTCTTCATTGAGGAAAATAAAAGGTGTGGCTCGGTGTAGGGCATTGTCCAACGAGGCGGGAGTTCGCACAGTGATTTTCTTGAAAAAATTTGAAGTGACTATTAGCCCACACTGTAGAGCTAGCAAGGCTACATCCTTGTTCGGATAGGTTATCTGGGCTTTGGTAGCCTTGAATTTGTCCATAAAGGATCGGAGAGTTTCTCCAGGTTCTTGTTTGAGCTTCCAAATACCGGCTTCCATTTTTCTCGACTCGATGAAAACGAAATACTGCTTTAGGAAGACCGATACAAGCTGAGTGAAGTTCTTGATAGAGTTTTGTTCAAGTGTAGAGAACCAATTCTTGGGCGGCGCCCGTTAAGTTTTGGACAAAGAAACGGTAGTGTCCTGCTTCTTGTTCTTTGTCGCTTAAGTGGGCTCTGGTTATGGCGAGCCTGAAAGCTCTAAGATGCGGTCTTGGATCGCCTTTCCCAGAGTATTCTGGAATTTGAGTTTGCTGATGTCGCGTAGTAGAACGTCGGTGATCCTTAGTGTGTGAAAGGAGTTCGTCGAGTTTCTTTGATCACCTGTCGATATCCGGCGCTGAGCTAGTTGCGTGATGAACTTTCAAACTCAGCATCTGGATTTTGTTAAGGGTTTGATCGGCGTATCTTTCAAAGATTTCGTGATGCCGCGAGATTCGGTATGATCTCCTCGGGATGGTTGTCCTGCAAAATTGTAGCGATTTTCCCTTGTTTCGAACGAGCTTGTGTTCGGTCCAGGGATATCGCGCTGATTTTGGGAGAAACTCTGACTTGCCCCGTTCGGATCGGATCTGGACTGAGGTCGCGGGGCCGAATCCTGATTGGAACCAGCGTCCCATCTTTACCCAGGAGTGGTACCGTTCGGATCGGTCCCAGATGGGGCCATGAGGTCGAGCCTGGGTTTGAGCCTCCGTCCCATACCCAGTTTTGGAAATCATTCTGCGGAGTTGGTGGAGGAGACGGCAGACGATCTGCTGGTGTATTCGCGTAGGGCCTCCTAGTTCTATTGAACTCGGATGTGACCGTTGACGGGTAAACCGAGATTGTTTGCTCTGGATAGGTTCCGAAGAGAACATGAATGGTTGATTGCCTGCTCGATGGAGTCTGAACTGGTGAGAAGTTCAGAGTCGTTTGAGGGATGTAGGTGTCGTCACCTCTTTCTCTCCCGAGTTTGATCTGTTGCCTTTGAATGGTCAGCTCAAGCTCACATTGTTTCTCAGACAAGAGAGCCATTGTGCAGCATATTTCCGCCGCTTCTTCAGCAGTTAGCTGGTTCGGATGTTCAGTTCATGTCGAGTGGTATTGCGATTGCGAGGGACCACTCAACGACTGACCCGAGATCGGGATATGTTCCCTGAATTGGTCAGTGTGACCCGCCTCCGCTGGAGGTGTATTAGGGGTCGTCGCAGCGGCTGTTGGGGCAGGTGATGTTGTTGGGACGCGAGGTTCCGACCCTGCGGCAGCCTAGGAGCTTGATCTAATGGTTAAAAGACCGGCGAAGGATCTTTGCGAGCTCAGAGAATTTGATCTTTTCGATGGTTGGCTGAAATACATTTTCTTGCTTGCGATTCTAGGATCGACTCTTGAGTAAGAAAATCCGATTTCTCCCCCACAGATGGCGCTAAAATGTGGTTGCTAAAATCCACACTCATAAATTTGTATATAACTAGGTATCTGCCCGCGTCACGCGGGCACAATCATTATATAAACCTTATTATAATTTGATTATTGAAACATCACATTTTTATTTTCAATTATTGCCAAACACGGGTTTATATATTTAAGAAATCGTGTAATATTTTTATATTTGAGTTTATGAATAATAGTTAAATTATATAATATTTTTTGTCAAACTTTCGGTATATATCATTTTTTAAGATGAACAACACTTATTTACAATAATAAAATGAAATTATACCATTAATAATAACCAAATATAGAAAAATTTGTACTTTATATAATAAACGAAATAATATCTTATAAATATTCCTTTAAAAAAAAATTTCTATGTCTAAGCCTCTAAAAAAGCTAGTATCACAATTATTATCACAATAAAATAAATATTAATAATCATCACAATTATATGTCATTTTATCACCTAGTAATGATTCTGATGAGGTTCTTTCTATTTTTGATTTTCATAATTATTATATTATAATTATAACGAAACATGACATATATAGTCAACTAAATTAGCGGTGGTAAATATGACCGTTATTTTTCAAAACATTGCAAACACTACTATTGGTTGTCGTAACGGTGGTTTTCAATTTAAAGTAGTACCCATTTGTTACTCATAATCAGATTTTATTCATTGTTAAGAATAACTGCATCTATCTTTGAAAAAAATGTCTCCTTGCACGATGATTTCTGATTTAGGTATAGCATCTGATCGATCTTCTATCTGTGTTCAAGTTATCAAGAGTGTCGAGAAAAGCCTAGGTGTTCACGGTATTCAGCGATCGTTTATATTCGCAGACGAACATGTAAGTATAACTTCAAAAATAACATACTGTCTGAATCTTAATATATTACTGTCTGAATCTTGATATATTATCAATACCATCATTATTTTTTAACTGAAAATCTAGGGTGATCGAATACGTGCATCGATTCCGAATCGTTTAGTAGACCATTATGAAGGCATGATGTGTGATAAAGATTGGTATTTCATTGGTAACTTCAAAATTACTCCACACATAGGAACTTCGAGGATTACAGTCAATGGTCTCCATATCTGTATCGATGAGGATACTCATGTTGAGAAGACATCGCCTAAATCAGATGACCAGTTGTATTCATTTGCTAATTTTAGAAATGTCCTTGATGATTCTCTGATGGAAAACATAGACGTTGGTATGTTTTCTTAGTATTTAATTATACTCAATTAGATTAATTAATACTCTACTTAATTATACGAATATATTGCTTTATGCTAGTTGATTTGATCGGAGGTATTATCAAAGTTTGTCAATTGGAACGTCAAGACCAATTTTGGATCGGAAATCAGAGAATCAACTCAAGTGTTCTAAAATTTACAATAAGAGATTTTGAGTAAGAATCCATTGATACAAAGACTAATACATATATAAATATTTACTATCATATTCTCGATGTTAAAGAAAATGATATATTAATTCTGTTTTTTAGGGGTGTCGACATCAATTGCATAGCGTGGGGAAGAGATGCTGAACATTTTGAGTCCTTATGGAAAAATACTCCTCGTCGCTAATCGTTTTCTGTGTATTGAGATTTTGGGAGATGTGTCGATATGGAGGTTATTTCTCATTCTATCGACCAACCATATATCAATTTATATTCATATCAATTGTAGCTAATATAATTTTCTATATTGTACAGATGAAATATGTGTTTGTTCTGGTCGAAAATTCTCTGAAATATTGTTCGATCCTCCAATTCCTGAAGTCGAAAATTCTCATTTTATGTAAGCATTGTTCACCGTTATTATCTTGTAAATTTACTAAACAAAATTATTGAATATTCGACTCATTATTTATCTTGTTCTTGCAGGCTTGACTACACTGATGATTTTAACAACATTGAAGATGGCTACTTTTTTGATCACTCACCTATTTTCCCTAGCCATTGAATCTACCAATTTCATTTGATGTTTTCATTTATTTTGTTTGACAATTCTATTTGACTTTTTTCTCGTTATTTTGAATTTTAAAACTCTTTAATTAGATGAAAGAATTATTATACATAATAAAATTAGAAAATATTAAGATAACACATTAACAATATGATTGATATTGAAAACATTATTAATCACTAATAAATTTAATAGATCAGGGCAATAACCGAGATATTCATAAATTATAGGACTAACCTCTTGACCATCCAAGACCATCACAATCTATTTGTTAAAGGAAGGGTCGAATTTTGGTTACAACAGAAATTTTTTGGCCCATAAGATGTATACAAATTTTGGGCTCAGATGATATATAATTTAAATGTAACATAATAAATCGTTTACATCAAACAGATTTAGAATCAAATCAGAACATTATTAAGAATAAAAAAATATAGATATCCATCTATTCAAAACTATCAGAAAGTTGTCAGGTATATTTTCAAAAGCGCAATGAATACTTAGCCCTTTGAGTAAACTATAGTTTAAAATCAACTTTTCAAATCATCATACATCACCAAAAAAAGACAAAACACTACAAAACCATTGATATACAAATTTATTCTAAACACTAAAGATAATGTAACGATATCATTCATAACATTCATAATATAAATAAGACATAATCATTCATAACATTCATAATATAAATAAGACATAATGCAGTATGCATAGAGTCAAACCAAAATAGTAGATTAAACAACAACCGATATCATTTAATAAGTATCATAATATAATAGTCTTACAAACATTAAAAAGAAAGATAAGGAATTGACATTCCATCGCTGGTGCATTAGTTAAGACGGTGTCGCCTACCAAAAAATAAAAAAATCGATATGTTAGATCATATATCTAAAAATCAACTAACACAATATGTCAATATGGAAAAATTAAATTTAATACTTACTTAGCCCTGAAATCGTCAATCTCGTCATCAACAGGATTACACAGGAAATCAGAGCAAGGAGGGTAAGAGCATAGGACAACCGACTTGTTATCAACACCTATCATTAATTTTACGAATCAGAATTAGAAGAATGCAAGATTAGCTATTCTAAAATACTAAAAAAAGGAATAAAAACCTACCTTGACCATTAGTCATCTTCCAAAACCTCAGCACAAACACCACTGATTCACTTTGATTACGCTGATAAACACTATGCAGATTCTTAGCCAAATTCCCACGGGCGATACATGGCAATACACAATCTCTCCTAATTGATTAAAACAGAACAAAAAGGTTCTTCCAGTTTAGATGTCTTAAAACCAAAAGGAAACATTTTTTTTTTTTTGCAAAAACAAACGACATATGGATATAAACTCATAGATCTTACCCTGCATCAAGAAGTTCGAATCGAACATATGTTGCATTATCCTCATAAGCATCGCTGTTTATCTCACAGAGATCACCCATCTTCAACACGGTTCCCATTACATCTATATCGAATACAAAAAAAAAAGTGATATTAACAAAACGATACATTATACTAAAATTGTCACAAAACTAACAGATGGCTACCAATATTACCAATTAAAAACTCAAAATCTAATCCGCGAGTCACGATGTCAAAGAAGCGTGTGCAATTGAGATGCAAGTGTAAATTATGGGTTACTGGAGAGGTAGGAATCACGACCGTATGAGATCCGAAAATAAACCGATGCCTGTTTACGGTTATGCATATCGAACCACTGGTCTTCTTAACAACGAATCGACGAACCCTAAACCAGTAACCTTGTTTAAGTACAGGTCCATGCAGAGTGATTTCATCGGGCATGACAGTTGCGCCGATACAATGACCCTAAGATCGACGATTTCGCATATGTTCAAGTGTAAAATCCAAAAGAAAAATTGCTTTTAAAAACAACCCTATAAAATATATAAAGAAATAACAACTACATAACGAAATACCCGATCATCAGCGAGAATCATCTCAATTGTATCACCAAAGAAATTCACATTCTTCCAGAGTCGAACAACTTGCACACGAACTTCACCGCCGGTGGTGTAATAATCTAACCTAGAGATATCAACAGCATGAGACATTTTTTTTCTCTATCAAGAACACAAAAGGAAAAGTAAAAAAATAATAAGGAAAGAGAACACATATATATATACGCGTTACATTCTAGACAGTTATTTCCTTTTTCAACCCAATAAAATTATGGAAACATACAACATTGAATATGTATTATTAAAATAAAGATTAACTTATTTATAGGTTTTATTTTAAATGCCAACAACTGTCTGTCAAAGGCGTCCTTTTATCCGTTAATGTACTTTTTCGAGACATTAGCAGCATGCAATATGAGAGAATAAAATCTAATTGCATCTGATATACTAAGCATACACGCAACCGAGATAAGCGAGCATACCGAGTCAAAAATAATCAAAAAATACAATAGTTTCTTCAGTATACAATCATTACATCAAGCTAGGGAACATAATTTTACTGGACAATATTTGTATAAAGCCAAAGAAACAGTTGGGGAGAAGGGTTATTTTGTTGATTATTTTTAACAATGTATATGAGAAAATGGGGATATATATAACACCCAAATAACGGTTATGGAAAGTGTCGCGTGAATCAGTTCATTCTATGTATTTTTCAAAAGAAAAATGTTCCATTTTTGGAAAGTTGCAACTTATGATGAATATTCTAGATAGATTATTGGTTAACAAAATTTATTTGTTAAAGGAAAATTCGAAATTTGGTTATAACACGAAATTTTTTGACCCAAACAGTCTTGTAAATACAAAAAAAAAAGTGTCTAACAAAACTAATAATATATATGGATTATCGATTTTGAATCATTCAGATCGGCCCAAATCATTAGACACATCTGTATCCAGCCCATATAACCTCTCTGTAATCCTGAAATTTCAATAACAAAACCATTTAGATCTAAATATACATTTTTTTTTTTTCATAAGTCAATTTAAACAACACATCGAAATATACTTACCTATTGCGCAAGGTCAAAACCTCATTAATAGGTGAATCAGTGATAAAACGGGACACACCATCATCATCATGATCCTTGATAGACACATTCTCTAAAACATATATATTGGAATATTGTTATGTTATATACAACGATTTTATAAATAACATATTGATGTATCATCAGAGAACATACCCCCGTCAATTGCTACACACCAATCGGTTAACACACATATAGCAAAGGGACCTTCGTATTCTCTACACTTATCTCTTATTTCAGTTGCCAACTCACCATGTGCAACACACTCTAGCATGTACTCCCTATATTTTGACAAAGAATGTAGTTAATAATTAATTAGCTAAACTTCAAAAACTTACAGTTTGGGATATACTTACTCATCATCTATTATATTAAATCGAATTGATGATGTAGTCGTCCCATCCGGGTATGTAATAGTAAAATATCTAGCATCTTCAACGACTCCAATCAAATCTGCGATTGTAATTAGTCAAAATTAAGACATTAGTGCGAACTATATATTTTGCATTATAAGAAGATACCAAAATAATCTTACCAATTAGATAATAATGAGCATCTGGGAATTCATAAATCGAGAGGAATGATGCAAAATTATAGAACGAATTATTTGTTAATGGTAAAGCTGGTGATATCGTTGTTCCCCATGTCAGTGTAATAACGTAATCGTGTTTTGTAATACTTTGGATATTAGTCCAGTTGTAAGGATTTAAAAGAAATCCAGTCAACATAAACCATTGATCTTCATCGCATATTTGATTGAAATGATCCATCATCTGATTGTTTACCCGAGCCTGTATTCTACAACCCTAGAATTTTATACGATAACATTAGATCAACAAAAGAACAAATTATTGTATGTTAAAACAATAAGCAAAATCAATAATAATTATCACAAATAACATGTTAAGTTAATAAAATTTACTTTTTCATCGACCAGAATGAAATTTAGACTTCGATTATCGTCCGAGTAATCCACCACCCATTTTTTGAGTATTTTCACTATAATTCTCCAGTCAGATCTTTGAGAGTCCAATTGACGAACAAAATCATAATCCGCCATTGCGTGATGCCTATCGTTTAAGGTTATGCAATTTAGAGTATATTTATAAGAAAAAATGTGATTTTATATTAATATATAACCAAAAATTAAGAATATTAACATTTCAGGATAAATATAGATAAAGAAACAATATTATCTTCGAGTAAAATAAATAGATATATATATATTTAGATTTTTCTATTTTAAATTATGTTAATATTCTAATTCTCATTGTTAACAATTGTTAAGATAGTTTACTATAAAACCATCTATATATGTTAAATGACAATTTATTGCAATGAAAATTTACATTAGCTAAATCATAATCATGCACATCGTTTCATATCATTAGCTAAATCATAATCATGCACATCGTTTCATATCTTCACCCAAGTCTGAAATTAATATTTAAGCATATATGTAAACAATATAGTATCACAAAAAACTATATTAAGGGAGTAGGGTTAATGTCAAAATAATTATTTTTGCCCGATGTGGTTTTGTCTGAATTATCTTTCTTTCTTATAAATTTATTTTCGTTTGAATTATTTTAAAAGAAAAAATTTGAACAGTTACCATTTAAAGCCACTTTACTGTCAAAACCAACAACAATCCACTAATTTATGTCAAGGCACTTCCATATTGATATTGACCGATTTGTTCGTTTCACGTGCCTGTTAAGAGAATATATTCCATGTTTTAAGTTTTACCAAATATACACGCAATCTCAATAAGTAAATATACTATTTTACTAAATATAAACTTTTGCTAAATTGCAACACTTTCCATAAAATAATATGATCTCTCTCTATGGCTTATGTTATTTGGACAATTTTATGTTTCAATATTTTAGGAGATGACATATTCATACAACATCATAACAAAAAATGCCATTTATGTAGACTTTTACGTTATAACTTTATATATCTACTTGAGCATTTTTCCTTAAAATTATATGAAATAGGAAACCTGGAAAGTCAAACAGTTAGTTGCAAACATAAAGTCGCATAATCTTCCCCATAAAAAAAATTGAAAAACGTGAAAATTGATTATTATTGCACACCTTATAAATACTGACTTGATGGTTTCTTTTCAAAAAACTTTAAAATATTTTTCAAGTATCATTATCGTTTCTGAGAGAATTCATAAGAAGATGGCAAACACAAACGAAAAAAAATTCGATGAAAATGGCTTGTTGATCATCAATCCCCCACCATTGGTAATGAGATTTGGTGTCGTGGAACCAAACTCACCACCTTCACCAACAGATCCCGAGATAGAGCAAGAAGAATTATGGGAACAAATTCACTTATTCACCGCATCAAACCAGAAAGCCAAACAGAACACTCCTCAGGTAATACATCCTATTTACTAAAGTTTGTTTTAATCATGTCTTACACAATGAATAATAAAATCTGTATATTCTAATTATGGAGGATGACAAAGGCAACACATCTAATGAGACACCCCAATCAATTTGCACAAAACGAAAACACGACCTGATTCTAGATCTGGAGATAGGGTTAAAGTGCATGCGTTGCGGTTTTGTGGAGACAGAAATTCGACACATGGATACCGCCGAATGGGTACGTGATCAGAAATATATTTAGATCTAAATTATGAAAAATTATCTAAAATCTATGTTATTGAGTCATTATAGTTTGTTATTGATTGCCCATTGAACTCTATATTGTAGAAACAATCCATGTTTAAATATAATATTGAGTTAGTTCAAAGCTATATAGTTTTACAAAAATCTAAATCGGATTGTTTGTGTCTGTGTTTAAAGGGAAAGGAGAAGGAACGAAAAAAGAGGAGATCTGGAGTTTAATCAAGAACAATATCAGTTTCAAACCAAATTCATGTTTTTTTTTTCTGTTTGTAATGATCACTTTAAAGACACTATTATGTACTTGGTTTTATTTTCTAAAAACTATTAAGTTTATTTCGATGACATGATAATTTGGTTTTGAAGCATTCTCGATGAAATGTTAATAGATGCCCAATAATATGCTACAATTAAACTTTGGTTAAAATATGTTATCGAATAGAGTTTGTCACTGGATTATCCGACTATAGTTAGAAATCAGAGATCAAACCATTAATACATGAGATCCAATTTAGTGAAAAATCGAAAAACGTTAAATCTATTAAAAACTATAAAACCGAATGTAATGGTCTTATACAATAAAAAGAACTAACATATTTCGAGATACATAGAGACAACATATCACAAAACAAAACACAGTAAAAAGAAATATCATATCTTGTCAAAAACCTCCTTGTAGACGACATTCAATGTTTTGTTTTGTGGTTTGTTGTCTTTATCGGTGATCAATATCTTCAGACCTTCTCTTGATGTAACCCTCGATACAGCGACATAGAGTTGCCCATGAGTAAAAACCGGTCTTGGAAGATACAAACCAACCTTTTCGAGTGTCTGTCCTTGGCTTTTGTTTATAGTCATTGCAAAAGCTAATGTGATAGGAAACTACTTGCGTCTCATCCTGAAAGGAAGTTTCATCTCCGAAGGAGAGAGGAATATCCTAGGAATCAGTACCTTTTCACCAACCTTGCTACCTGTTATTATCTGAGCCTGGAGAACATAATTAGCCATCTTAATAATGATGAGTCTTGTGCCATTACACAACCCATTCTTAGGGTCGATATTTCTTAGAAGCATTACAGGAGTACCCTCTTTCAACTTCAGGACATGATTAGGGAAACCAGACATCTTGATACTATTTAAAAACTCCTCGGTATAAATCATGTTGTTGGAATCACCTTTATTCTTACTGGCTACACTCTCTGAGGGTACTTCAGATGCATCATTGTAATTGACAACTTCTTCAGTCGTATCAATGCTATCACAGCTAAGATAGGTCCTTTCAACACCTGTTATATACAAAACAACCGTCGTATTATATAAATATAAACAAATAAACTAAGAGGAATTAAAACAAAATAAACATACCCGATAACTTTGAAAGCATATAATCATTTATCGTATCTACATCATCGTTATGGCACGGTCTTGGAAAAATTTAGGATCAGTCTTTTTCGAAAACGAACTCCCATAAACTTCTTTGACGATCGTTTTCATAGGATCTTTACAGTCTTTAATCAACAGATCATCAGGAATTTCAATCACGGCTTCACCACTACCATCGTCATTTATCGTACCATCACCAATGTCTAAGATCCACTTTGTAAAGGCAGCTCGTTCAAGCATCGCACGGCTATTATCTCCAGATATAAGTCGCATGTTCTGTGTAAGTCTCAACACTCTACATTTGTGCCACAGAGGTGACGAATTCAAAGTGGCCATAAGTATCTCTGTCTTCCCGGCATTTGGAATCACTGGCAATATTTGCCTAAAATCCCCTCCTAAAACAATGACCTTATCACCAAAGGGCTTATCAACTTCTAATATATCACGCATCGTTCTATCTAGAGTCTCGAAACAGTCTTTACTCATCATCAACGCCTCGTCCCATATAATGAGTTTAGCAATCCTTATCAGGTCGGCAAGATTCGACTCCTTCTTGATTGAACAGAAGGTAAACTTATTAACCACAATAGGGATTGCAAATCTTGAATGCGCAGTTCGGCCTCCTTCTAATAACAACGCAGCAATCCCGCTCGATGCAACCTTGAGAACAACATCACCTTGGGAACGTAGAGCAGATCCTAATAGACTCCACAAATACGTTTTACCAGTACCTCCAGAACCATAAAAAAAGAACATACCTCCTTTGTTCTTATTTACTGCTTCTAGTATCTCATCATAAACACTTCTCTGTTCACTTGTTACAGTGGCTAATATCTGCTCGTTTCTTACTCTAAGAGTTTCACGATTGTAATTCCTCTCATCCCGAATAAGAGGATTATCACGTGACTCCAGAGTAATATCTTCAGAAAACGGCATAGGTGTGAATTCTTTTAAGGATCTCCCACTTACACGTAAAAGAAGTTCTATTTTGACCAGAGTAAAGTCTTTAACTTGCTCCTGAGATAGACTAACAGCTACACAATTTCAAAAAAATTACAAAAGATAAATTAGCTATCAATATCTTAAAGATATATAATAACAACAGCGCAAACAATAACTATACGACTTACTTTGATCCCTGGCAGCTTTTCTGTAATTATATATGATGTCATCTGATAATACCTGCCACGTAGCATCCCAAACTCTAGAAGGAATGGATATACTTTGAGTAGTGAGCAGAATCACAAAAAGACGACGGAGATAATTGGCATAAAGCCACAAGCCGCCCTCATTGATGGCCTCAATATATTCTTTGTCATCATTCAATAATCCATACGCATAGCAAGCGTCTTTGAACGAAGAATGTAGAACTTTGTTGACCGTTTTTATATCATCAAAACTACGTGGTCCTTTGACCAAATTAAGCAGAAGCCTTAAATAATACGCTTCACCTGCCCCAATGGGTACGTACGTGATTCTACCAAGAGCAACTCTCCTTGATCGTGGCGTCCATATTCTCTTTGTGTTATTCCACACAAATCTCGTAGGGAATTGCGCATAAGTTAACGTCCTCGCCAATTCATACATATCGTTGCACTCCATCCAAGCAATGAATTTTGACGTACCAACTGAGACACGATTAATAACCTCGTCACCTGGATCATCCTCGTTGTATATGACCATTTGCTGATTCGGTAAATGAAAGGGTAGTTTAATTACAGAAACCGTGCGATGGTGAGTAGGATTACGGAAAATTCTCCACGTAGACTCCGAAGGTGCTACATACCTACATAGAAAGACATTATTAAATAATGGAAGATTGGAATTTCAAAGATATAAAATATGTAAACAAAATGTTTAAAACATACCTACAATTGAAGTGTTTCTTAATCTCGTTTTCTTTATCATCATTCTTGACAGTTGCACGAATGTAGTCAGCACATTTATGAATATATTTGAATAGATACTTTACTGATCGAGATTGTACACACCATTCGACGTTGATATGAGCCCTATAAAGCAATGTGAGACTCCTATTATAAGGAACCAAAAATCCATTATCACATTCAATACCTTTTTTAACGATAACTTTCTTGTCATTACGTCGCATGTATATAGGATATCCAACATCATCTATTTTAGTGATCGGACTGTAAGGTTTTGGAAAATACTTTGTACATTTTCCTTCAGCCATGCAAACACTATCCTTATTCAAAGCACCACATGGACCATGCATCATAACATCTCCTACTATCTCATACAGCGCTGGATCAATATCCTTGTCAGGAATCTCAGCACATATTATCTTATCAATGTCATCACCAGTTGGTAGCTTGTGACCAGCTTCTAAAAAAAGAACGATGTGTGCATGAGGTAGCCCCCGTTTTTGAAACTCAATCGTGTAGATCGCTGCAACGAATAAATGGTAGTTTTTAAAAGATTAGTTAGCATGATCATCTAGCAATGTTATGGACATTATATTGATAAATGAAATAAGATACTTAGTTTAATAAAACATACCGGCTTTTACGACACCTAACACATTTTCTTTGGTGAGCCTGTGCATGAGATCATCTAGTTTCATCTTGAACACTCGCGTACATATATCTGGTCTATCTCTTGCTTCAAGTTATGTCTTTTTAGGTGCCTGGTAATCTCAGGCCATTTGGGATTACACGTAAAGGTTATGAAAAGATCCGGAAAACCAAAATGCTGGCAAGTAGTCATCGCATCTAGATAGTGTTGCACCATATACCTTGTACCACCAGTATAAGAAGAAGGTATAATAATACGTTTACCCTTGTCAGAAAGATCAGTGTCACCTCCATCAACAGTTTTCTTTATTTTATCATAATTTTCGCAACGAAGTTTAGACTGATTCATTGATATGAAACGTAGTCTATTAGTCTCAATCATCGTGAACGCATCCACTAAAAACTGCTGGAACAATCTTCCAGATAAAGGTATGATTGGTGACTCACCAACCCTCTCTTGTATGCGGTAAGCAAAAAACTCTCTCATAGTAATTTGCAACCTTTTCCTTCCTTGAGTATCTACAAAACCAATATCGATACCAAGTCTGAATCCGTCCTCACCATAGGGAAACAATAATGGATATTGCAAAGGCAGATACGCAGGATGTAGTTCACTGATCCTTTTGAGATTCCCAGTCTTTTTACACTCGATGATGATATCACGTGCATCTACCTCACCATTGAAATCATTAGGTATCAATGCAGCAACTTCATTAGTAGCTGGTAGATTTTCAGTCCTTCCATCGCTTTTCCTGTCACACTTTAAAATTATCCTTAACCGGCTTGTATCATCGTTAGGATCAAACCTTTCTCGAACGTTTCGTAATGCATCCACATGTTTGTTATGCTTATCTAGCATATTTTTTATTTTCTCAACAACCCTCACTCGCAATTTATCAGCCGGTCCCGTTTTCCTGTAAAATTTTTAAAAAAAATTCTTATAAGAGTTAGAACCATATAACATAAAATAACAATACATATATGTTTTGAAATTGATCTCAATGATTAAATTTAATATAAACCAAAAGAATAATAATCATACCCACAAGCAGCTATTCGGTTAGATGTTTCATTTGCGGTATCATATATATATAGCTGTAAAAAAGCTGGTTCTTTTCCAGGAGGTGGTAGCAACTCCCCTATAGAATGGTAGTTCTCCCCACTCATTTGGAAAATGTAAGGACCTTTCACGTCGTTAATTTCTTTATTTATTTTTGCTCCAAGAGAAGTGAAAGAAAACATCATATTATACGCCCGGATAAACTCACGAAAGTGATCACGCAAATCACCATCATTATACATCAATGCTAATAAGGATTTCGGAGGGGTTTTAAGAAGTGGAAGAACGACTTTACCCTGACCACAACACATGGAGAATATAGGCTTCCCACGACGATATCGTTTACCCAACCTCTCTCCATACCACATATAAGCCTTACAATTACCACATATATATATAGGATCACCATCGTCGTAATAACCTAATTAAAATAATATTCATTGCTTAATGTTAATTACACAGTAGTTATATATTATGTATTGAATGAAATATATTAGTACAATGAAAACCATAACCTCCATCTTTCAGACCAGGACTAACTGATTCCAATAAATCTGTTCTAGTAACAACGGTCTCGGTTGCACCCCCATCACAAAATTCAGAGGTTTTAGCACGTTTTTTGGGTCTTGCTTTCTTTTTATTACCAGGCCTCGATTTTTCCACATCCTCACTTTCCGACATAAAGTCTTCATCATTATCCATATCGGACTCAGAATCAGTAGCAACAAAGCAAGCAAACTCTTCGGTGTTGATAGAAGTAGCCAAAAGATCTGTTCGTTTTTTTTACCGAAAAAATAATAAATGAAAATCAGGCATATAATTATTAATAAACATTGTAATTACGAAAAAGAAGATCAAACCAATAGCTTCTTTTCTTTTTCTCCTCTCACGCATGATATGCATTCGTCTCTGCTGTGCATTACGAATTCTCGAGGGTGTTAGATCAGGAACTTCATTGATATTGTAACCGAACAAACCTCCATTTTGGTCTATATCGGTTACACTGGTAGGAGCATATTGTGGGTTCTTAGCATTACCACCTACAAATTACAATTAATAGTAAGCAACTTTATAACACGTAAATGTCTTAAAAATGTAATTTACTTAAAAAACACCTTTATTTGGAGCAATCGACGAAGATGAACCTTTTTTCTGAGGACGCCCAAACTTACGTTTCATTTTTTCTGGTGAACAGCATGAACAAAAAAAAAATAATAATGTGTGATCAAAATACACAATCATTAACAAACTATATATATGAAATATTATATTGCGCGATAATGCAAAATATACATTTTAGCTTCTCATAATAAATTAAGATTTTGGTAATAAAAAGGATTTCGAAATAGAAAACCGCACGATAATGTTAACATTACTTATTCTTCGCGATAATATGCCTATCTTCTCTAATATCAAAAATTTACATTTTTCGTGATAATGTTAAAATAATATTGAAATACTTCTACATTACAATAACGCGGATCTATAAATAATTATTTATTATTCCAAAAATGCAGAGTTAATCCTAAAAATATATCTCTACATTACAACAAATATATTAGAAATTGAATATTCTCCCAAAAATATGGTTATTTAACATATCATCCAATAAATTATATCACATATTTTTTTTTTTCGAGTGGACAATTATACTACAATTCGTTACGCAGGCGTTTTGGGGATAACTATGAACATCGAAATCCATACATGAAAATAATAATTAAAAAATCTTATTTTCATACACTGCGTCAAAAGTCAAGTTGTATTCAAATCACATACGATGTTTAACACAAACCACAAAACCTAAAAATAAAAATTGATATAAAATAATTCCTAAAACATTAGCACGGAACTCGTAACATCAGGGTTTAACGACTGGAGATCAACTCTCGAAATTGATAGACCTCGAAGCATGGCGAATTTAGAATAACTTGTGTGCAATCATACGACGTTGTTGCCAAGAAACATCCTGTATTATCGAAGAAACGAAAAATCAAATCATATTTATCGCATATACTTTACAACCATCTCATATAAAAAAAAAATATACCTCGTCGAACAATTATCTTCGCAAAACGAATGATGCAAATAATGACATCTTGTTTACATCCACCCAACTCACGAAGAAAAGTTTCAGCATAATCACCTTTCCAAAAACATGATAAACGTCGGTTCCTAAAGTTTCCCATCAAACAATTAACAGTCTGAGTTAAACTTAAAAATTTTGTTTTTAAAATTCTATTAACATAAAATAGATTACCTTTTCGTTTTCGAGATCAAATCTTATTATAAGCTGTCTAGAGTATCCTAAGGATCCAATTCTATCGTGAGAGTTTCCAACGTTGACAACCTTACCGATTAGATCTGTTTTTTTTTTAAAATGAATATCAAATAATCAATATAGCAACTGCATGAGAAATCGGTAATGAAAAATACACAGAATACTCACCCACACAGTAGTTAAAATCAATAGTCTCATTCATAACATCTTCGAAAACAACGAACGAAAAATAACCATTGATATCTAAAGTATAAGAGCTTGCACATGTTGTATCACTGGTAAGTTGAATCATATAAAGATGTGTACTTGGCTTAAATTCACCAGTAAGAGGCAATAGATTAAAATTTATTAGAAGAACCCAATCACCCTCGTTACATATCCTCGAATACTTATCATAAAATTCAATCGGTGCAGTTACATAAATCTTCTGTCCCTGAGAAGTATGGAATAAAACATTCAGACATTTATCATTACAAAAACTAAAATATAATAATGAAATTGATGTGTTATACCTTCCAGTCCCCCATTATAATGTCTAACGTGCGGTCACATTCAGGAAATCTTTTAAATTTACGTAAGACTTTCAACTTAGTCTTCCATATACGTTTGGTAGGATCGAGTTCGGAAATTCCAAACAGATTTTGATCATATTTTTTATACACGGCGGTGATAGATAGTAAATAAGCCATTTAGATTAAACGCAAACCCAAAGCCTCAAAACAACTACAACGATTACGTCCAAAGATAACTTAAATAAACATAGCAGAGACAATACTTAAACCAAACATTTGTTTCCTATTTATATAATTTAAAATAAAAGGATATATCGAATATTTTACATTTTTGAGATACCTTAGTGCTTATTTTACATTTTTAGGATAACATAGGACCTTGATAGAAAATTTATCACGATCACAGGGATACCGTTTCCGATTTGTATTAGGGATCTATTATAATATACTATTATAATTATAACAATTTTCCAATTGATATTAGGAATATATCGTTATATATAAAAACGACGTATTAGCATTACCGAGTTATATATGACGACTACCTTTTAGGTTTTATAGGCATTACATCATGTCGATCGCTGCTTGTCTTTTAGCAATGAAAAATATGACTTACACCAATGTCTCTGATATAACTCCATCAATTCAACTACGCCGTATTCGTGTGAAAATACTGCGTATGTTCGAGCACATCGGTGAACCTGATAACACTTTAGATTTGGTGTTGGTTGATAAAAAGGTATTCCGGTGACTTTATATTTTTCGTGCATATCACGTCTCTGATATACATATTTTTATTTTTTTAGGGTGATAAAATACATGGATCAATATCAAAAGGGTTTATAGACAGTTTTACATCAGAAGTAAAGCAAGGAGATTCAATTATTCTGTACCGTTTTGGTGTAGTCCCTGTCATCGGAGACTTGAGGCCGACGTTGCATAATTATAAAATAATATGGAATTCTCAAACTTATTTTTCAAAGATCCCTTTCTATGATAACAACAACTACCTAAGTATCGTTGAATTTGGTAACATACACAACAATCTCCGAGACCCATTGTTTTTCGTTGGTATGACTTTAGATAAATTAATAAATAATAACAAAAAATATATGCTATTTTATATCTATAAACTTTCTCAATGACTAACTAATCTTTTTATTAGATATAATTGGACACGTCGCGGTGATTGGAGCATTTAGTCACAAATCTTCCAAGAGCCAAAGAAAGTGGGGTAATGTTTACGTGGAACTCCGTAACGAATCGTAAGTTTTTTAAATATGTTTCTCAATTGCAATCACTGTAATTATCAATTTTTACTACATTATATGATTATTATATGTCCAACAGAGATGTTAGATTGCAAGTGTTATTACGGAACGACTATGCACTGGACCTGATGACTGCTTTATCACGGAAAGAACACAAAATTAACATTTGTGTTATACGTTTCGTGCAACTGTTCAAATTTGCACATGCTTGGGCAGCGATAACTGCATACGATTGTACCGAAATTTTACTAAACCCTAACCTACCAGAAGTCGAGAGAATGCGGACCACAATCACGGAATCAGACAATGGTGTTATATTAAACTTTTGAATATTTTCTTTTTTTCGCATGTTTTATTTTCTTTTTTTTTCTATATGTTTTTATCATTTGATTCAATAAACGATGGTACTATATCAAAAATCTCCTCATATTATTATTTTCGTATACATTGCTTTTTTCAATTTCTATTCGTATACATTGCTTTTTTCAATTTCTAAAATATATGTTTATTATATATATACATATTTATTCTCCTAGTAAAATATTATAATACTTTTAAATCAACAATAGTGTCAATGGACTAAGAACACAATATTGCATTGACAAAAAGTGTCATTCTTTGTAAATAAAAAAAAAACGCTAAAATGAGATACTTTGCGAAACAGATGAAGTTTATAGATGAAGTTTATAGATATTGAATATTTTATGTATTACAATAAAAATAAAAAATAGCTATGTTGTTCAAATACACAACCTATAAAAAACGAAATAAAAATTTAATATTTCCTACGGAAACTGTTCTTCATATTCATCATCCAAAGGGGTAAAATCAACTGCAGTTTCAAGCCTCATCTTTGTTATTGCCACTTCTGGAGTAGGAGGATCCTCAAGAATATCAGATATGAATCTTTCCGATTTAACTATCCACTCATCTAATAACATATACATATTCAGTATGCATGTGGAAACAATAAATCTGTTAAACTTCTGATTAATTGCCATATTGGATAGATATTAATGGTTAATATTTACGTACCCCTCCACCTATTGAAAGAGAAAAATCGCAATACAATAATATGCCTTGAAGATTTATCACGATTCGTCCAAAGTTCTTCAAATTTCGTTGCCAAGTTATCCCAAGCAATACATTTCAAGGAATTTCCACTGTAGATATTTACACCAACATAGAAGATAATTAACATATTTTAATATATAAAGAAATCTAAGTCTGACATCAGATATTATGAGGAAAAGTTGTACTTACTCAAGATCTTCGAGTATAAAACGAATAAGTGGACGTTCTGTGGGTGTATCCGATGTATCAGACATATGAACTCCACTTTAAAGTTTCTGAACAAAAGTGACAATCCCGAGAACATCAACTGCAAAATTAAACAACTAAGTTTTAAAAAATCATTTATAAGTTAATGAGATAAACCAAGATAATAACATGCATATAGGAAACTTACCAAGATATCGGTCAGTTTGAATCGACGCAAGCAAAATATCTATGTATGCACAGAAAGAGTATATTTCTCTGGAAGACTTCGGATCGGTTTTCTCAGTGATTGTATCCTCGTTCAAACGTATATGACAGTTGTTTGATGATATGCTTGGATGAGGTAATCTGTCAGTAACTGCAAAATTACCAAGAAAATACCACTCTCCTTCGAGCAATACATCCTCGAATTTGTTAATTATTTCAGATGGCATGGTACAGAGGATGCGACTGTCCTACACAGTTTTAGTAAAAAAGAACCAATAAACGATTACATTCCCAAAACATGAACATGGATAATCTTTAAAAATCTTATAAACTTACAAATTCATCAGCGAGAACTAACTTCCGATGAGGGTAATGCATGTTAGTGAAATCATAATAATTTCGAACAACTTGGACACAAATACGTTGCCCACCGTTTATCTTCTGAAGTTCAGAAACTCTATTACATGGAGCCATTCGTTTTTTTTTTTTTTGGTTTGGAGATGAAAAATGAGACAAATGAACGTTTCTTTTTATAAGACGGAGACAATGAACGGTTATGTTTTAAACGGCGTGTTTAAAATACTTTAGAAATGACGGTTATACTTTTAAAGGCGGGTTTTATATACTTAAGCAAGGATTCGTCAAAACTAATAAAATTAAATGACAATTTCCAACTAAAATTAACTATTTTTGTTAATAAAAAAATACGGTAAATATATATAAGATCCATTTTCACATAAAAGTTTATTTTATTATTTTATGATAAGGTAAATTTCCCTTCGGAGTTACAACGGATCAAATGATGATATATTCGTTGGAAATATTCCAAAAATAACCTAGGGTTGATCCGTGAGACGAAAGAAAAGAAAAACATCAATTCATAAACATTATAAATATAACATAATTTCAACTCGGAAACCATGTTTTATTTTTTCTTATGATGGTAAACTATAGGAGACATTTTGATAAAAAATACGATATTAAAATAAACCTTAGTAATTTCATTAATTATAACGAAAATGTTTTGGGACTAAACCCTAAACCCTAAACCCTAAAAAATAACTTAAAATCCTAATGCTTAACTTATGAAATTTATAAATTGGCTAGTCCCATCGCATGACATGCATCCTTGAAGGTAGGATACACGATACCAGCAACAGTCCTAATATCCTCATAAGAACATGGGCCCTTTATAACAGCCAACAAAATCCTGAGATAATAAGCCTCGTCAGATCCATCCGAACAATCTGCTATAACACTGACTCCAGGGTCACCAACGACACGTCGTCTCCATAACTTTTGCCTACGATCCCAAACAAATTGACTTGGAATTTCTGAATACGTAAGCATCCTAGCTTCCGGGTATTTTTTGTTGCAGTTCATCCAAGCCGTGAATTTAGATGTTCGATTAGGACAAAGATTCTCGCCTTCATCAGTCATCACAATCTCAGATTCAGGAAGATGGAAAGGCAAAACGTTTAGACGAACACTTCCACGTGTATTTGCACCTACGAAACGTAATTAGATCTAAGTTACAAACCAATATAAATACGAAAACAGAACTTAATAAACACAAAACGATATAAAGTTGGATGTATAGTATACGATATCAAGTTGGATGTATAGTATATATCGCACCTGATGAGTTCATTATAGAGGTATAAAGAAAAAGTACACAGCAAAGAATAGAATAAACCACAATATGACACTACATCTATATATAACCGAGTATTCTAGGGTTTTATTATAATGTTGACATTTTTTCTATTGGAAATTTGACATTTTTCTTTTTATTTGATAAATATTTGACATTGTTGTTTTATTTCATAAATATATGCACACGTAAATATAACAGAATAAATCTCCTATAGAATCTTCGAGAATCATTAAAACTGAATATATAATTAATTTGTTACATATACTGGATACTTATTCGTACAAATATTATCATCGTAATATATATATATATATCACGATATTTATTTAACTATATCGTGATATATATACATTTTATTAATTTTGATAATTACAACAAAAAAAAGGACAGAGTTTAGATTTATATGAATCGGGTCGGAATAGAATCAGTTTTCAAAGTCACGACAGTTTCCAGGACGTTACGTATATGTGTTCAAGGATAAACCTAAATCACAAAACAACGCTTCAAAAGGTTTATTGATTATAACCCACTATCATATCTAAAAGAATAATAAATGAATTATTGACATAATATCAACTTGATAAGCATAACAAAATAAATGCGATACAAAATGATTTACAGACTGGATGTGAATATGCGATACATGCGATGATTGTAAACATAAAATTGAATAGAAACAAATCAATTTTAGAAAAGAAAAATAATTCTTTCAAATTGAACTCTTTCAAATTAAATAAAATTAAGTAAACATAAAATCTAAATCATTAATATTCTCAATAAAAAGGTTCTACCAAAACTCAAAAACATAAAATTTAAGATAATATAATAGCGAAAGCATTATCAGTAAACATCCTATCACATAGAATTCTTCCTTCTAGATCCAGATGTTTTGACAGGAGTAGGAATGACGTCAGGATCCTCACGATCTCTTTTAGAACCCACATGAGCTGTCTTCTCGAGTGTGACATTTGTATTTAGTTTAACAATGTCATTAGGAGCATCACAGTCACTTTTAGAAGATGCAGGTCCAATCTTCTCGATAGAATCTTCTGCATTTACATCGACATTGACATGAGGATCATCACAATCACTTTTAGAACAGGCAGGCAGAGTTTTCTCAACATGTGATCCTCTATCTTCATCGACGAAGGTTTCCAAAAATGGAGGCTAAAAAAAAAGAAAACATATCAAATAAGTAATCCGTTATGCATAGTTATATATCCAAATATCCAGACAAAATAAGAATCAAAAGCATACCTCAGAATAGACCTGACTACAGAACGTCTGAATCATGTAGTCATCAGATGTAAACCGGTCAACCGAAAACGAATTCTTAACCTTTTTGACATTATCTTCAGTTACAACAACCTTAAAAAGGAACTCTTTTCCTTCTAGATCACGCAGTGATTGAGGCAGTCCAGACGAATTATCCTACAAAATATATTACAAAAATATTTTAATTGAGGTATATAATCATAACGCTTATCAAATAAAACGATAAGTGTACCCCAACAGACTCTTCGAAAACTTTCTCGGCAGTCTTCTTAAACAATTTTTGAGCAATTTTGTCAAACACGACAAAGACTGCCATCCCTCCAAAACCATCGTCCACGTTCAACAACAGAAAGAAACTATAAAAGAATAATTAGACAATTAATTTTATAAATATAAAAAATATAAGACGTAAAGATTAGAAAGTATGTGGACGCCGAAATCAAAGAATAGAGATTGACTACCTAGCAACAACTTCAGACTCATAAACATTACTATTGCAATTAATGCGTTTCCAAGACGGCGGCGAAGGAACATGGTCTCTCTCGGGTATAGGATGAACCTTTCTTTCACACTTCTTGCATGCTATGTAATACCACGAATTACTATTGGCAACCGAGCGTATAGTCGCCAATGTCACATACTTACCAACCTGCTTAGTCGAGATAATCAACGATAACCACCGATATACAAAATTTTTTTATAAACATAAATAATAGAGTATCGCATATTCACATACCGTATCGATCGAATGTATAGAACTTAACTTTCGCCTAATATTAGTTCCCAAAAATTCATTGTTTAATGAATCTTTAGAATCTACACCCGAATCATCTTCATTAGGAATGAGAATATACTTATCTTGAGGCAACCTAAACGGAAAAAACAAAGAAACTAATTATAGTAGAACGAACATACGTACAAATAAAACCGTACTATAATTCCATTGAATAAATCCTTACTCAGATCAAAATTTCGCCACAAGAGGACAAACTGGATCAAACAAAATTTGAGTTGTATTAAAAGCATTTGAGACGCTCATCTCACCTAAAAAGTGTAAATAAATCGATGTATCAGAAATATATATAATCTATGATAAAACTCTTCATAATTGTCACTAAAATTGAATCAGTATAAATCATTAAGTAAT
The DNA here is from genome assembly GCF_000478725.1 of Eutrema salsugineum. Taxonomy (NCBI): domain Eukaryota; kingdom Viridiplantae; phylum Streptophyta; class Magnoliopsida; order Brassicales; family Brassicaceae; genus Eutrema; species Eutrema salsugineum. Next base: position 6,550,945 of record NW_006256686.1, on the reverse strand, counting down.
ATACCTCTATAGTTTTTGATACACGCAAGCCTTATAATAACCACAACGACGGATGCGCAATTTCGTTTAACATAATCAGCAACTTCTTTTGCGTAATCAGCCCAAAGAGTACATGGTAATTGTAGATCGCTGTTATAATTAATAAATAATCATGAGTTAAATCATATAACTAAAAAATAACACAAAATAAAATAAATTATTAAATTAGAACTAAGTATGTTACCTCTCATCCCTAAGATAAATCTTAAGTCTAGAACGACGTTTTCCTTGAGCCATAACGTCCTCGACATGACCAACTCTTACGATTTGTCCGACCACGTCTTAGCGTTTGTAATAAAATAAGACGAAACGAAAGAACCAAAACAATTACCGTCTCATAAAAAATACCATGTCATAAAAATATTTTTAAAAATATGTGTCTCAGTTTAGATATGTTACCGATCAAGTAGCCATTGTCCAAATCAGTTGATTACATATCTGGAAAACTTTTCATATATTTCTCAGGAACGTCTTGAGGAAAATCCAAGCATACAGAGACAGTCGTAGTTGCATAGAACACTATCTTGAAAGGCGTTCGTGTAGTTCGATACTCAGAATTATACTCAACAACCTTAAAAGTATTGATAAGCACCGATCTCCCCTCGATCAAATCTTTATGAAAAGATTTAGCGAAAAACCTTTCAACAGTTGCTTGTATCCTATCACCATAAGATCCAAAGGACAATAAAAAAAAAAATTAACCAACAAATAATTGGCTAACCGAGATATTCATAAATTATAGGACTAACCTCTTGGTCAATCAAGACCATCTCAAGTGAACACCCCCCTCTACCTTTGAATCCATCCCAAATCTTGAGGATATTAACTTTGATAACAAAGTTATCAGAGCCAGGACGTAGATCCCTAACGAAAATATTAGATGCTGATTTTCTTTTAAAAATCGACATAGTTTAGACCAGACGATATTATAACAAAGAGAAAAGATTGGGAGAGATCAAGACGAAGAATGGGTATCTATATATATATAGTGGGAGACATGATATATATATATATATATCTATATTAGAATTAGTTCGGATATGATTTATAACTTTTTTAGAATATACATATATCGCAACAAAAGGTAAAGACGATCAAATCTTCTATTTTTTTTTATTTTAAAAATGTTAAAAACGATAAAATCTTCTAATTCTCTGTATAAAATAATAAAATAATACTCAGATAATATCGATTTAGATATACTTTAACGGAAAATTAACATAATGAAATTAAATTCAATTAAAAAAATGGCAAACATTACAGCAATTGTATATACAAAGTAGAAAATATATTTAATAGATAAATAATTAGCGATTTAGAAAAATAATTTAAGGAATTATTCCTAAACGATGTGTCTAAGTTACTAAAAACGATAATACATATCAATAATTAAGTGTAACAATAAATTAGATAAAATGCGATCAATCAAAATATTTTTACGGTTTATCATTTATATAATTTATCCTCTGTATATAACATTTATAATTCTTAAATAACATATCACATGAAAGAACAATTATTAGTTTAAATTTAAAATGAACAATTACTATAATATATTGTAAAAATCGCGCACACACGCAGAGATATATAAGATAATTCATATGAGAAGAAAATGGAAAATAACAAACTAAAAAACTGCATAGTTTTACACGATATAAAAAATTCATAGGCTGTTATTCCAAGATTTATGTATTCGTGGAATGGAAATCAATATTGATCGGTTGACACCAATGCCTCTCGGAGACGTACTACTTCAGGAATAGCTGGTGCCAACATTATCCGTGTGTAATTAGGAGCCGCTATAGCCATCCAATTACCTTAATATCACAAAAAAAAAATCGAAATAATTAATAACTTAACAAACACTTATAGTTTTTATATAGTTATATATATATTCGAGAAAGTATCATAAATTCCAGACTTAGAATACCTCGAATGATATCAACTTTTGCAGCCAGAACGATACATATTATCATATCATCATCACAATGCGTCAAACCATCGAGAAAATCTCGACCAAAATTACCAACCAAACGACATGGTAGACGACATCCTCTAATAATTATAAAATAAAACAATCAGCGGAAAATTGGCTGTAAATAAGTAGCTCTGAATTCTAAACTGTATGATAATACACAATACCTCTGATTCTCCATTTCGATATATATCTCGTTCATCATGTGGCTTTCAAAAGGATATTGTGGATCAACGTAGTTTCCAACAGTCATAACACGTCCAATTAGATCTTAACGGTAAAAACATAAAAAGGCAAGTCAACACTATAGCGATTTATAACTTACAAAACATAATATGTGTCATATCACAAGAATATACGTAATACACACAGCTTACCCACACAACTGTTAACGTCGCAGGATCCATCTATTATATACTCGAACTAGGTAAAAGAAAAGCTACGATATGAGTTATCCATCACAAATACACCGACCGAAGTTTGCAGTTTGCAAAACACCAAAAGAATGATAAACAACTCTATATATACAGCGTATCATATATAGTTATTTTATTTTATTTTGATAAAATATAAGCAACGCTAAGATTACGGAAAAGCGGAATAATAATATGTTATAATTAAACTTTATTATTATAACAAAACTGATATATATAATTATTCTAATATCATTTATTATATATTGCTTTTGTTAAAATAAGAGATAACTATACCACGATAAAGAAACTAAAAAAAACATGGTAAAAAATTACTGACTTCTGATAATCAACCAACAAACCCTAATGCATGGTATGCACTTCTAAACGAAGGATAAACGACTCCACCAACAGTCCTAATATCATCAAAACTACATGGACCCCTAACTATGTCTAATAATAGTCTCAGATAATACTCTTCTCCATACTTAGTCGGCGATTCGTCGACAACACAAGCACCAGAATTTCCTTTTAGTCTTGGCCTCCATGTCCTATTTTTACGATCCCATACAAACATAGAAGGAATCTCCGAGTATAAAAGATTCCTTGCCTCTGGATAAGACTGATTACACCTAAACCAAGCAAGGAATTTAGGTTTTCTAGCAGCAATACGTCTATCTAAATTATTAGAAAACACAATATTTTCCCCCGGGAGATGAAACGGCATAACTTGCCAATTAACACGTGGTCGCCTGTGAGCACCTAGACATGTACAATAGAACAACAATCATATATACAATAACAACAATCAATAAAATACCGTAAAGAAAACTAACGATTAGTGACGTCCTCAAAAACGTAATACAAAACTCATTTACCAAACGCTTTCATCGAAGAACCCGAATGCAAACAATTCTAACAATGCAGACTGATAACCCGTGAAGTCGCGATAGACGCATATATATACCTATACCGAAATATATGCATATATATATAGAGATATAAGAATTATGTGGTTTACGCGTTGTTTATTTTTTTCTAGGGTTTCTTAGAATGTTTTCCTTTATTTACATTTTATACACACCTCTCAACTACCGAGTTTTTCTTTTTTAATAACTAATTAATCAATTCATTCAAACACCACGATTTTCATAGCTACTAAATGAAAAAAAAACAAAAATTGTGGAATGATCGGGGATATATTCGAATCCTATTAGATATTTATAAATATAAATTACTTGGAGTCCAAGAAATCAATAAAACAATCCATTTAAACACCATGATTCTCATAGACACTAAATGGAAAAAACTAAAAGTTATGATCGGGGATATATTCGAATCTTCTTAAATATTTATAAATATGAGTTACTTGGAGTCCAAGAAACCAATAAAAGCATGCGTTATTTATGTGAATATATAACTTATATTATTTTCTCCGCTCTATATACTTCAATATCAAACAACAATAATAATTTCATTAAAAAAATATATTTATTGATTGAAATAAAGAGGTCTGAAGAACAAAGAATAATTAAACTATAATTTGTATTCATGGTAAAAATGATATTCAATGTAGACGTCATAACATTATTCATTGTAGACGTGCCACACTACCACGCGTGCATGGCCTCTTACGCGGATATCTGCATTGTTATAAAAAAGACTTGAGAGAGAGAAGGCGACCACGAATTAATACCAAAAAGTCAAAATACAAACATTAAGTATTAGAAACTCACTGTTCCGAAAACTCATCTAACTCAGGAATACGGGGATTGAGTTCGAACTTAGTAGGAGATGTGGAAGATATAGTGATCTTGCCTATATTGATAAACCAAATACAGAGTCAAAACAATAAAATTAACGAACATAGAGAATATAAATTAGTATACTAAAATACCTCCAAAATAATCAATAACAGCCCATCTAAGCACACACACAATGATATCTTGATCACATCGTCTCCAAGATGCATAAAAATTTTTCGCCATCTCACCGAACAATTCACAACTCAAATCAACACCACTAAATTAAAACATGCCACACATATTCAGATGGATAGAATAATTAAAACGACATTATACAGTTTAAAACATTCAGCAGACAGTACCGTTTATCTCTAAGACAGAACGTGACGGTTGAATATGAACCCCATATCTCGGAATCACATATATCATTACATAGACTGCCATATGAAGGAAAAGAATGCTCTCCAGTCAGTAAACCACAGGACGTTCCAGATAGTCTTACATTTAAGACACGACCTATCATATCTTCATAGACAACAAAAATTAAACAATGTTAACATCAGTAAGATAACAATAAAGAAATTCAATAACTAAATCAAAAATAAACACACCAACTAAATAGTCATCATCATGGGAACGATCCAATATCCTTTGAAAATCAACGAAGTCAAAATAGGCATTTTCACATCTACGTGAAGTCTTGTCAATGATAGTTGATGGTAGGAACAATATTTTGTATCTATGAGAAGTCGGTCTACAACTATCCTCACAATCGGAAACAGAAAAACGACTGATAATAATCCAACTACCAACATCTATGCGAAACGATGCAACACTGATCTCACCATCACTAACAGTGGCCTGAATTTTTACACCCTGTGAATAAAACAGTCAATTAGACACCGACTAAAATTTATAATACTTTTGTGTAATAGTACAATAAATACCTGTTCATCCGACAATATGAGCTCCATAGAAGAACGTTTCGAAATTAGCATATGCACCCACGTTTGTAAAACCTTAACAAAGATAGTACAATCATCTTTGGAAGGACTCAAACGTGAAACACACTTACCAAAACACATTGAACCAAGAGAAACTGTATAAGTACACACCGAATCCTGGTGTCCAGATATACTAATATTCTTTTCGATGAGTATATCACTCAGTTCGACGTTTCGCTGATCTTCACTATCATCGTCAATATCAGTCTCATCATCCAACATAACATCTTCATCATCATTTTCATTATCATCAGTTGAATCGGCATCGTCATCATCTTCATCTTCGTCATCACCGCTATCATCTTCTGAGCTATCACTTGAACCATCAGATTCTTCACAAGTCTCATCGTCGTCAATAAAATCATCCTCAGAATCATACTCATCTGTTTGGTCCATATCATCAGTATCTTCACTCGTCTCTGAATCAGACCCCATATAATCCTCAAAACTATAATCATCATCAGTACCACGACCCGATAAAACCTCAGTATCATCAGAGTCACTATCTTCTGCATAGATAAATATATGTAAAAACGATGTAATTAGTATTCTAAAAAAACAAAAAACAGTGTTCAAAACAAAAAACAAAGAATTGAAACCATTAGATTCTTTATTCATAACCCAAGCATTTCTCGCAAAATCCCATAGAAAAGTCTTCTGAGCATGATCACTCGTATTAACACGATCAGAAACTAAATACACAAAACAAACATTAGAACAAACATAAAGACTTAATATACACCATTAACAAAAATATATTACATTAAGAGCGGAAATACCTCCTTTGATAAAAAGCTCGTGATCAAGAATAGATATATGATACGAAGAATCAATATCTACATAAAAATTGAAAACGTTCATAGACTAATATATAATAAGGGTATGCATCTGAAAGGCTAAGATATAGCATTATAAAAGGTAAAAACTGTAAGATTAATAGACAGGACTACCTTCGATAACAGGATTATATGTCCGCAAGGTCCATTCATCGATAGCAGAATCGATAAGTAGCTTGCATGGATAACCTACAAATACAAACAACTACTAATAAGTATTATAAATTGAATGAGTAACCTAAAGAGGTTCAACAACCTTTTTTTTTGGTGATATCCACGAAAACATATGGAGTCACGTAACGATAATCAGTCATGTCTTTGTTATCCATATTCTGACGATGCGATTTCAACACAGACTTTAACCCGCGAGCATAAGCCTGGTTATCAAAACCTATAGTCGTATAAATTTTTAGAATTCATCTAAAAATTTTGAGAGCATACATACTATTATTAAATTTGATAATAGTTATACATATATACCAGAATCGGTAGACGGAACTTCCCAAGTGATGCTGACTTTAGATGGATGATCAAAGCTGTACTTAGACGAACACATTGTTAGCTTTGCATGCAAATAGACAAACATGCTGAATCTTTTCTAAAGAGATCCAAAAAGTTAATGCTATTATAAAAACCCTAGCAAAATAATCACAGAACCCTAATAGAAAAACTAATGCGTTAATTATGAGAAGTTTGGTTGAAAACGCTCATATTTATACGTCTAAACAACCTAAGGTTTATTTTCTTGTGAAAAATACTAAAATGTAATTATTGATCTACATGCGATATTATCTTCCCATGAATTTCGTAGCTATTAATAATAAAAATGTAAAGATTCCATTGTAGATAATAACAAAAAAATTATGGAATATTCCCTTTTACAAAATATTTAATAAATACAAAATATTTCCAAAAATAGAATTAAAAAAAAAAATAAACTAATCACAGGATTCGAACCCGTGAACCTTCGATAAATGGACAAAGCACTTAACCAACACACTACCATCTCAATCAGCACAAACGACGTATTGGAAGGTATGTATATTTTTTTTTGGGTTTGAAATTTGGGCCAATTTATTCGAGAGAAGAGATTATGGCCCATGCCCTTTTTACTTGAATTAAAGAAGTTTTCCATTTTTTAGCAACTAATATCGATTTTAATGATTTAAAGTTAACTAATTCAACCAATCAAATTATAACAATTAGCAACCAATCAAATCCTACTTGAATTAAAGAAGTTTTCCATTTTTTAGCAACTAATATCGATTTTAATGATTTAAAATTAACTAATTCAACCAATCAAATTATAACAATTATCAACCAATCAAATCCTCATAATTTCATTAATCAAAACGACACAGAATTTATGTGTCGTTAAACCACAGAAGAATTCACTTCGCAAATACTAATATAGATTTTAGGGAGAAGATTTAGTACGATGGGCTGGATTTGTCTTTGAATCAAAAATATTGGAGAAATTAGATTTGAATTTGATTTAATCGGATAATGAATACAGGATTGCTCGAAGAGCAAAGTACAAAGAGATAACTGAATTTCTAGGGTTTTTTTCTGGGATCGGAAGTGTCTTTCTTCATTTGATGCGAGGTATTTTTGTACTTCTCTTCGAGTTTCGAACTACAGCTGTGTATCTCAGACAACTTTGTGTTACGCCGTTTTCGTGATCTCTGCAACATCCCAAACTGTTTAGAATATTTTTAACTTTTGATCAGATATCTCAAAGCTCAGAACTTGTTGAATCGCATGTGCACGATGATATTTAGTTGATCTGCGAATAAATTATTTTTAGACCAAATAATATTTGGCCCAATCCAATTATTCTGTTAATTAAATAGAATTAATTTTAAATTATATTTACAATGGGCTTCTTGGGCCGAGTCTAATTGTGCGAAATCGAACCTCCACACTTCCTGCTCAAAAACAACGGTCATCTTGTACACTAGAAGACAAAACCGATCCAGAACAAAAGAGTACGGAGAATGCTTTCTGCAATTCATCTTGGAAATCGATTTTGGAAATCAATTCTTCTAATATTGCCAGCTGTCTTCTCTTTAGGGTTTTTCAACTCATTTGCGAAAGAAGAAAAGGAACTTTAAGACTCATCGTGATCATTTGCGAAAGAAGAAGAGCAGAGAAGAAATTCTTGGAACAAAATCCATTAAAAGCATCGTTGTTGCAGATCCTAAGAAGAAAGTTCGTGCTATTTCATATCTCAGTACGATGTCTACGAGTCGCTCTCGGATGCTCGCTGCAACTTTGGGTGTTTTGGTCAAGAAAAAGAAAGTCAAAACTCAAAAGATGTCTACGAGTCGCTCTCGGATGCTCGCTGCAACTTTGGGTGTTTTGGTCAAGAAAAAGAAATTCTCTAAAATCAAGACCGACGATGATATGAAGATCGAGCCCAGAAAACCTGTAGAATCCCCATTGTCGTCTCTGAAGAACGAACCCACTGGTGTTGTATGCTCCTTTTTCCCCCTAAACTATATTTTCGTTTAGTTTTTGGTATCAATTCTCAATTTCATCCAAAATTTTTAATCATTTGATGTTTAAAACAATTTCTTCAGGGTGCTGGATTAGAGAATACAGGCAACACTTGCTTCATAGCTTCCGTGTTGCAGTGTCTAACTCATACTGTGCCCCTTCTCCAACGTCTCCTCTCATACAAACATCAAGACCCTTGCAACTGTAAGACGAGTAATTCACACGGTTTCATAGTCTAAATTTAGTTGGTGCCTTGATTGTTCTTAGTCTTAATCGTATAGCTCATTGGGATTTGCTTTATGCCGTTTTATAATCTCATTTTAGTTTAGGGTCTGATTTTAGTTGTTGCCTTGATTGTTCATTGTCTTAATCTTATAGCTCTTTTGGGTTTGCTTTATGCCGTTTTATTGTCTGACTTTAGTTGGTGCCTTGATCGTTCATAGTCTTAATCTTATAGCTCATTGGATTTTCAGGTGGCAATGAGAAGTTTTGTGTTCTGCGGGCTCTCAAACAACACATGGAGCTTGCTCTATTTGCTTCCGGAAAATCTTTAAGCATTGTTGATCGGTTTCGTCAGAATCTGCAAGGTATACTTCTCAACTCTAAGATTTTGGTTTTTTTTTTTTGTTTGCGTAACTTTTTTTTTTTTGATATGTTCATTTTGAGTGATTTCTGCTTAAACCACTACAGATGTGTCATCTGTCTTTCAAATAAACCGCCAAGAAGACGCTACTGAGTTTCTAGAGTCTCTTTTGGGCAAGTTACAGACATGTTTGGATCGTCAAAATAAGTCTGGCTCTGTCTCTTCACAAGATGGTAACATTGCTGAACATGTTTTTGTTGGGCGTCTACTGAGTAAGGTAAGAAAAGTGCACTCATTTACCATACTAATAATCTAGTTTTGATTTGAAGCATTTTCCATATACATATATGTGGCTCTTTGGAAATATGTTTTGGTTTCCTTTTCAGCTTCGTTGTTGTAACTGCAACTTTGTTTCCGACAAATTTGAGCCTTCCCGTGGATGGAGTCTGGCAATTGAAGATGGCGATACACTTGTTAGTGCACTAGAGTCCTTTATTTGTGTTGAAAAACTCGAGGGTCAGTCTTGTGATAACTGTAAGGAGGAAGTCTCAAGGAGAAGCAGCTTAAGCTTGATAAGGTACCGCTGGTTGCTGCGTTCCATCTGAAAAGATTCAAAATTCATGAAGAGAAGATCAGCAAGTACATTGAGTTCCCTTTGGACTTGGATTTGCTCCCTTACATGAGCAGTAACGAAGATCCTGAAGTAAGTGAATTTGTACACACCTTCGCTCTGTAAAATCTAAGAGATTTTCAAGTATTAACATCAACTAATGTTCTTATTTTATTTCTTCAGGTCCCCACAATATACCATCAGTATGCCATGGTGGAGCATATTGGGACTGGGCTATCATCTGGTCATTACGTCGCGTATGTAAGATCAGCTCGTGGGACCTGGCATCGTTTTGATGACTCAGAGGTAATATAAGGATATAATCAATAATTTTCATTTGATTTGTGTGCTTGAGTTATTTGTAAACTTCTCTGCAAGCTATCAATCAATGCAACCTTTTGTTGGCAGGTCAAGAAAATCAGCGAAGAAAGTGTTCTGTCAAAGCAGGCATACATGTTATTTTATGCAAGACAAGAAACACCATGGTTTAATAAGTTTTTCGAAAAGCTGAAGATATTATCTGAAGCTACTACGTTATATGTCTCGCGAAAGTCACTGCTTGGGACAACCTGCAGAAAGAAGTGTGTATCCTCCGATCACATTCACCAGAATGTTAGTAATTCCAACAAAGCCTGTAACGACTTGGCAGGAGTATCGATCCCAAGTGGAAATAACTCAGATTTCCGTGGTGACGAGCGACAAGATGACGTGTTTCATTTAGCTGAGTCTAACAGGGATGATGATTATGCTTTCGAGTCACCTACGGCTGATGGACTTGAGAAACCATTTGCTGAGACAGTTCACCAAGAAGAACCTAATGTGTATCCAGCCGGCAACAGAGCTACAACTGAAGATGTTGACGATTCTGTGCCTGTGATCAAAACTCAAGAGCAAATCTCATCTCCAAAACGCAAAGGTACCATCTTATAATATGTGTTTTTGATAGTGTGGATGATACGAAGAAAGATATTCTGATAGAATTCAGAACAAGTATTCTCCGTTAGTAGTCCATGAATCACTGGTTGTAGGAAGATTCGATGATAAAAGTGAAATAGAACTTACGTTAAGGCTTGAGAAAACTGCTATTAAGGCTTTGCTCTTCTTGTTTTGTGTGATTCTATGTACAGCTGACGAGCGAGCTATCATTGGTAAAGCTTCTCGGCCTAAGCTCAAGATTCAAGGACAAAAATACATTCCGAAACACCAAGGTACTACACTCGACTAAGTGTTTTGATACCTTTAGTCTCAACTATAGTAAACAAGTGGAAGAGATACTAAGTAAGACATGAGAAACATTGAAAGATCCTGAGTTCGAGTATGTCCAATGCTGTAAGAGGAACTTTAAGACTCATCGTGATCATTTGCGAAAGAAGAAGAGCAGAGAAGAAACTCTTGGAACGAAATCCATTAAAAGCATCTTTGTTGCAGATCCTAAGAAGAAAGTTCGTGCTATTTCATATCTCAGTAAGATGTCTACGAGTCGCTCTCGGATGCTCGCTGCAACTTTGGGTGTTTTGGTCAAGAAAAAGAAAGTCGCTAAGATCAAAACTCCTAAGATCGACGATGTGTCCTCACAGGAATCTCTCTGAACCGGCAATGTAATGAAAACAAAAACCTAAATCTATTCAACTTTCTTGTTGCGTTAACGAGTTAGCTAGGGAGAATGATAAGTTCTTTGTTTGCTGTGTTTTGGGGTTTTCTTGTGTGTATATCACTCTGATCGAATTTTGTTATCGAGGTCCAACCAATGATCTAAGGGGGTAAATATATAACATTACTCTATAGATTAATGCATATTAATGATATATAACAAGACATTCTTGTTATATATTTCTATATTATTATTTGAGTAGACATTTTTAAAAATGAACTTAAATGTGTAAGTTATTACATGAAATGCCATTATAAATAACAGAAATAACTCAAATAGGAAATGATATAATTGTCTTTCAAATCTATTTAAAACAATATGGAAAGTTTTTGTTTCTCATATATTTGAATATATTTACATTTCTAAATTTAAAAATATGACAATTTCTTATGTTATTTATTTCAAATGAATAATGCAAAAAGTCAAGATTAAAATTATGATATTGAAAAATGGTGAAATATTTTATAAGTATAAGTTGCTATGTTACTTGATTATAGACATAAATTATTTTTACTAAAAATTTGACACAAATTTTTTTTTTATTGGAGTGTGAATCATTAAAAAATATATATTAAATTGTTTTTTAGGTTATATTCTAATAAAATACAAATAAGTTAAATAGACGGATTACTTCGATATGAAAAGATTATGATTCTAATTTTTTAATATCCAAAAACAAATCTTGCGATTCCAAATATTAATTTTTAAAATAGGTGGTATATATTCAATCTACTAAATATTATAATTTATTTTTGTATATTTATTTTTTATATATCAAACCTAAGTTTTACAAAAATTATATTATTTTAAAGAAAATAAATTTAATTTTTATAGTTTGTGAACAGACTACAAAACTCTGTTATTAATAAACAGTTTATTTTGATTTATTTATACTAATTATTATTATTATTTAAAAATATGATAAAATTCATTAGTTAACAGTAAATTAAATTTCTATTTGATGAATGTAAAATTTTTACTTGATATAACTATAGACATATTTATATATACCAATAAAATTTATGAACTAAAATTTGAAATTAATTATTAAAATATTATTTAAGATATTATAATTCCGCGTATATATTACGCGTGTTAATTTCTAGTATTCAATTATTAGAAAACTAGGTGATTAGCCTGTGCAGTTTTAAAAATTGAATCCAAAACTTTTGAAGATTTGAATTTGTTACTGATATTAAAGTGAATACAAATTAACAATAATGAAAATGTGATTAAAATTACATATTTACCACATATTACATTGACTTCCAAAGGTGAAGAGGCGTAGTTAGATTTTAACCCGCCCAAAGGTGGACAGGCGTAATTTTTGTTGTTTTAATTTTTTTTTAAAAAAGTAAATAGAGTGTTGAAAATAATATTTAATTAAATATATGGAGTTTATGTTATAGACGAAATTATATGTGGAATTTAAATATCGATGAATGTGAAATTTATTATGTAGAGATATAAATTATCAATAGAGCATTTCAGATGTGGAGTTGAAATCCTAAGTTTAGCTAAAGATGATTACAATTTTTTTCGAAACTGAAATGAAAAAAATCAATGAGTCCATACAAATGTATTTACAAAAAAACTAAATATGTCAAAATGATTGTAAACTCAGGAGATCTTCTATTATTATTTTACAAAGACACATTAAAAAAGACCTTTGTGTCATGTGTGATTTACAATTGTGCCATGCTGATGTGTCATCTCTAGAGAGCTTCTCAAATGTTTTTTTTTTTAAAAAGGCTTATGTTACTAGAATAATTACAATCAATGTCACTCATATTAATTTGGAGAATCAAATATCTTATAAAAATAATCATTAAAAGTAATTGTTTAAAAATGATTATTCTTTCCTTAATTAGACACAAAAAAATTAGTAAATAATTTTAAATCATATTTATCATCCAATTAAATAGAATAAAGAAGATTTGAGATTTAAATCATATTTTTTTGATATTCAATCCTTATTCAATTATATAATATGAATTATTTTGAAATCATTATATCATTTTATTCTCTTTGTTTACTTTCCTTTTCTGAATTAATTATCATACTAAACATATACTAAATTTATATTTTATGTATATGTGATAATTTAAAATTTGAAAAAAAAAACAAAATTATTCACTAAATTTTTTATCTAATAATCAACTTTTTGAAAATCTATATAACATAATTTAAAATCCCTACGATCAGCCTCTATATAAGAAAAATATTTTTCATAACATTTTACTCATTATTTTTTTAAATAAAAAATAGCTTTTTTGACCTAATTATAATCTTTGTTTCTCATAATTCTTTTGTTTCTAACTCAATCTCTGATTTAAAACTTTTGAAGAATATTTGAAAAATAAAGGTGAAAATCATAAGACTTTGCAAAAAAATACCAAGTTGTTGTTTTTCTAACAATCAAGAGTGTTGTAATTGACTCAAAAGTTAGTTATTGTTGGGGTCGGTTTCACCCCAACCGGTTTAAACCATCTCGAGAGTAATTAAACATTGGGGAGAGCCGATTTTGGCAAGAGGAACCGGTGATTCATCAAATATGGGCCGCACCCCCGCATAAGAGGAGTGGGCCAAGCTGTACCCAACGTCGTAAATGAGTGAGCCGTGGGGAGGCAATGAAAAGGCCGAGCCACGTGAAGAACACTCAGATGGGCCGAGCCGTGAACAAAAGAAAATGGGCCGACCTGCGCAAGTGAAGGTGGCCTGAACCGAAGTCGTTAATGACGCGAGCCCACTGAAACCCTAGGAAAAAAGCATTGCGGCAGTGGCCGCACGAAGCGATAAGGAAATATTCTGAAAATCTCTCCCGAGATTTTCGGCTAGGCGGTTTAGAAAATTTGTATAAATAGACAATGTACGCAATTCATTATGTAATTTTGGCAACCCTAAGCAATAAAGACTAAACACTTTCACAGCAATAGAGAGCTTCCTTTGATCTTATTGTTCTTGCGATAAACCCTAGAAAATTCGGATCCCTTAAGTTTTTCTTAACAAATTTTTGGTTGTGCGAGTTTTGGCTCACACAATTTGGCGCCGTCTGTGGGGAATCAAAATTTTCTTACTCTAAATCGACAAGACTTTAAGATCCGAAAAACATGGTGAGCAACACCCCCGACGATAACAACAACAACAACAACAACAACAACAACAACGACAACAGCGCGGAGAAGGACGCTCCACCATCGGGCACAACAACGGCGACAACTGAAACCCAAGAGGAGATGCGAAACATAATGGCTACGTTGATGAAGAAAATCGACGAGCAGGACAAAAGGAACGAGGCGATTATGGAAAGGCTCGACGCGATGACAGCTGAGAGACGACACCCGACTTGGAGAGCCGGAATCTCTGATCCGACGGATGGAGTCCGGAGACGTTTCGATTTCTCAACACCTGCAGGAGCTTTGGGTAGCGGCACAAGAAATCCCATGGCTCCACCAATGTTTCGTCCCCTCAGCAAACAGACTCCCGCAGCAACTCGAATAACCATGACCGAACTGCCTTTACTCCGTCAGAATTCAAGGCAACGAGCCGACGACGCGATCGACGTGGACGCCCAACAAAACGACGGAACCAGGAATTTGCAACAAAACGGCTCGGCTCAGCGAATAAGCCAAGAAAAGCTCGCCTCGGCACTAAATGGCATTCGGACTGATGAAGTCACTGACCCGGATCGCGACGACAACCCAACTGAAGAAGAGGAAAATCTCCAATGGGTCAAGCAGGCAGAGCGCGAAGACGAGCCGAAGAGAGAAGATCAGGAGCGACTTCGCCAATCTAAGAGAATGACTCGTGCACAAACCCTCGAAATCGAAGAGTTGCGAGCCTCAATGGCTCGAACAGTGGCCGAGATACGCGCCATGAAATCTCAGGTGCATAACGCGACAAGTGTCGCGCCTGAGATCGATCAAATGCTCGAAAAAACTCAGAGAACACCGTTCACAGTAAGAATCACGGAGGCTAGGATTTCCGAGCCCAGAAAAGTGAGAATCCCATTCTACGAAGGCACAACTGACCCGAAGGCGCATATCACAGCATTCGGATAGCAATGGGACGAGCCTTCACAAGGAACGCTGCCAATCTGACCGAACGGGAGGTAGATGCCGGATATTGCCTGCTCTTCGTAGAGCATCTCAAGGGAGCCGCGCTGGAATGGTTCTCGAGACAGGAGCGGAATTCAATCGGCAGTTTCAACAGCTCTCCGCTTTGTTCCTCAAGCAGTATTCGATGTTCATGGATCAAGGAACCTCCGATGCCGACCTATGGACACTATCCCAAGTACGGAACGAGTCACTTCGGGACTACATGGCAAGGTTCAAGGCGGTCGTGTCCAAAGTAGAAAGAATAAGCGACAAAGCTGCACTCGAGGCTCTGAAGCGGTCATTGTGGTACAAATCTAAATTCTGACGGGAAATGGCCCTCAACACGCCACCAATGATTCAAGACGCCTTACATCGGTCGTCAGACTTCGTCGTAAACGAGGAGGAGATGAAAAATCTGGACGAGCAGTACGAGGCGACGAAAACAGCGATCCGAAGCTCAATCCTGACGCGCCCCTCGAAGAAAGGTAACCCATCAAACAACGCAACAACACAGAGCTCGGAGGAACCAAGAAGCGGAGGCGCCCACAACTACCAAGTAGGTGCCAGACGCGGAAAAGGAGAGCCGCGCAGTAACACTCGGGTAAGGAGACCTAGTAACTACGACGAAAAGGCGTTTTGCGAGTATCATCAAACCTACGGGCACTCGACGGCGCAATGCCGAACCCTGGGAGCCAAACTCGTGGCTAAAATGGCAGTAGGAGAACTCCAGAGCGCAATGAATCTCAAAGAACTCGTCCCTACTGAGCCAAAAGAGGGAACCCCACCAAGCGGTGCGACTGAACCCGCGAATCCTCCCCGACGAGGCGATAACACCAAGTGCAATAGGAGAGGTGAACCCGAAGAACGACCCGAGCAAAGACAGATATTCTCTTCTCCTTTCCTTAGTTAGCTGATCCTAATGCTAGATCCTTGCATATCACTTGGGTCTAGAATTTGGGTTTTTCATGCACCAAAAGTGTTTGATGAAATGCCTGAATGAAAGCTAACTAAGGGTTTATGCATTAATGCCATGATGATGTTTGTTAATTGCATAAATGACATATTAGAGTTGATTCTTAATGCTTACTAGTTCATATTTCACAAATGGGAATTTGGTTTAAAAATGGATTAGTATATAGATTAATACCTTCATGAGAGGATTAATCTAGCTTTAAACTCTAAGTTGATTGGATTAGAGATCATGTGATTGCTTGTTATGTCTTTCTGTGTAAGATTCAGTCTTCTTGGTTGAGATATTGTTTGGTCACTTATTAGGCTTGATGCATTATGCTTGTTGATTGCTTGATTATATCTAATGGTTGTTAGACTTGATTAAGTGATTAGCAAAGGGATTATTGTCATGAGAATGAATTAATCTGCTTTTGAAGTCGAGACTAAAGAGTAACTTGCATTGCATTATTGTTCTTAGCATCATCAATTGATATCTACAGCACCCTAATCAATGATCACATCTAGAGGTTTAGCTTTTATCATTTGCTTAATCACCACCATCTTGTTTATCTTGCTTGCTTCGTTTAGTTCATTAATCATAGCTTGCTTGTTTCTTGTTTTATGCTTTCTTGTTACTTTGTTCACACCAAAACTCATCTTTGATCACTTGACTTAAGAGCTTATCACATAAACTAGTGCCTAACTACCACACATATGGATTGACACCCCTTATACTACTTTGACAAGGGGATTGATAACCCATCTAAGATCTAAAAACCTTAGTTATCAATTGGCGCCAATTTTGAATTCCCCAATTTTGAAGAGAGGCCTTAATAAGGTTTATCAATCCCCTTATCAATGAAAGATCCCTTGGAACACTTGGATCAATTTGATAAGGTGTGTGACCTGACAAAGATAAATGGAGTTTCTGAGGACAGTTTCAAGCTAAGATTATTCCCCTTCAGTCTTGGTGACAAAGCCCACCAATGGGAGAAGAATCTTCCAAGAGGCTCCATTCAACCCTGGGAGCAATGCAAGCAGGCCTTTCTATCTAAGTTCTTCTCCACCTCCAGAACTGCTAAACTAAGGAATCAAATCTCTAGCTTCACTCAGCACAGCAATGAGAGTTTTGGTGAAGCATATGAGAGATTCAGGAGCTACACCAACCAATGCCCACACCATGGATTTAGTGAGGCTTCTCTCCTTAGCACACTTTATTGAGGAGTTCTTCCCAAGATAAGAAACCAGCTGGATACTGCCTCCAATGGAAACTTTCTGGGAAAGGAGATACATGCTGCTTTAGAGCTAGTGGAGAACTTAGCAATGAGCAATAACACTTATGGTGAAGACTATGACAGATCAAATAGATCTGAAGGTTCAAGCTCAGAACAGAGGCTCACTAGAGAAGTTAAGGAGTTGAGAAGTGAATTTGACAAGTTGAAATTCACCACTCAAAAGCCAATGCACTTTGTTGGTGAGTATGAGGAACCTTCTCAGATCTTTGAGAACATAAGTGAAGTAGGTCTAACCCAGGAGGAGCTTAACTACATTGGGAATCAGAGGTTCCAAAGATATCAGTATGGCAATGCAAATCAGAACCTCTCTTACAGGAATCCCAATGTGGCAAACCCACAAAACCAGGTATATCCCAATTCTCAAGCTCCAAAGAACTTTGTTCCCAATAACAACTTCTAAGGGTCTTTTCTACCCAAGAATCAGTTTTCTCAGAATCAGGGTTTTGGTCAGCAACAGCAACCATTTCAGGGTACTGGTTTCAGTTCACAACAGCAGCAAAAGGCACCACCAGGGTTTGGTCCACCAAAGTTCCAGCAGCAACCGCCGGTTCAACACCAGTTCCAGCCATCAACGGTTCAGCGGCAGCCACAGATGGGGTCAGATATGGTTGGTATTCTTCAACAACTGCTTGAGGGTCAACAGATATTTGCAAGCCAGAATGCAGCCATGCAACAGGAAATCAAGGAATTTAAAACAAAACCAGGCCTCAGTCTCAAGGAACCAAGGTTATCTACCTGGAAAACCTGAACCCAACCCCAAGGAATATGCTAAATCCATCACACTGAGGAGTGGAAAGGAGTTACCTGGTATTGAGAACAACAATGTGATCATTGAGGATAATGATCAAACTGAGGGGGAGGCAGCCTTACAAGATGATCAAGTTGCTGAGAAACCAAGGAAAGAAAAGGGTAAAGAGGTAGCAAAGGAACCTGAACCAGAAAAGACATATGTGCCACCACCTCCATACCAACCCAAGCTCCCATTTCCAGGGAGATTTAAGAAGCAACTTGTGGACAAGGCAAGAGCTGTATTTGAGAAGGCACTCAATGAGACACCACTCACAATGCCTCTCATTGATGCATTTCTAATGATGCCTTCAAGGCATGGTGGTACTAAGTCATGAATGCAGTGCCATAATTCAGAAGAAGTCCATTCCAAGAAAGCTGACTGATCCAGGGAGTTTCACACTCCCTTGTGCCATTGGACCTCTTCTATTTTCTGGTTGTCTTTGTGATCTAGGAGCATCAGTCAGCTTGATGCCATTCTCCATAGCAAAGAAGCTGGGCTTTAGAGTTTTCAAACCAGCAAGGATCTCTCTTATCCTTGCAGATAGATCAGTTAGATTTCCTGTTGGTATGTTAGAAGACCTGCCTGTTAAGATAGGTGGTTTTGAGGTTCCAACTGATTTTGTTGTGCTGGAAATGGATGAGGAACCAGTTGATCCTCTTATCTTGGGCAGGCCATTCTTGGCCACTGCAGGAGCTATTATTGACGTGAGAGGTGGGATAATAGAGCTTCAACTTGGGTCTGAGAAGCTCAAGTTTGATGTGAATGAGATGATGAAGAAACCCACCATTGAAGGTCAATGCTTCTATGTGGAGACAATGGATCAGTTGGCTGATGAGTTACTTAAGGAACTGAACACTGAGGACCCTCTTCAAGCTACTCTAACCCAAGAATAAGGAGACAATGGGCTCTTAGCAGAAGAAAGTCAAGGGTATAAGCTGTATTTGAACAATGCTAGAGAACTTGGTCCTGAGACAAGGTTTTTCGAACTGGAACAAAGTGGCTCTGAGGTCTTGGCTATCAAAGGATCAGACACCAGCCAAAGCAGCTTGGATAAGGATTGGAATGAGGCTGATGCACCCCCTGTTTAGCACAAGCCTCTACCAACAGGGCTCAGGTATGCTTTCTTGGGCTTAAACTCCACATATCCAGTAATCATCAATGATAGCTTATTAGAGCATCAAGAGAATGCATTGCTTAGTGAGATAAGAAAGTTCAGGAGAGCCATAGGATACTCTTTGGCTGATATTAGAGGGATCTCTCCTGACATTTGCACCCACAGGATACACCTAGAGGACCAATCTATGTCCTCTATTGAGCATCAACGACGTCTTAACCCAATCCTCAAGGAGGTGGTTAAGAAGGAGATACTCAAGCTTCTTGAGGCAGGGATAATTTACCCAATCTCTGACTCAAGATGGGTATCTCCTGTACACGCTGTGCCCAAGAAAGGTGGGATCACAGTGGTTAAAAACGAGAAGGATGAGCTGATAGCTACTAGGACTGTAACAGGACACAGAATGTGTATAGACTATAGAAAGCTCAATGCAGCCTCTAGGAAGGATCATTTTTCTTTGCCTTTCATTGATCAGATGTTAGAGAGGCTTGCAAACCACCCCTTCTTTTGTTTTCTTGATGGGTACTCGGGTTTGTTTCAAATCCCCATAGATCCCCGAGATCAAGAGAAAACAACAATTACTTGCCCTTATGGCACATTTGCATACAGGCGCATGCCTTTTGGTCTCTGTAATGCCCCTGCCACATTTCAACGTTGCATGATGCATATTTTCATCAGGCAGATTTGCGGTAAATTCTTGTGTGTAGGTACTAATTTCCGGTTTTCCTTTTGCAGAAACACCTAGGAAGGCTCCGCCGATTGCAGAGAACGTCCTTGCCGCTCTTCGCCGGGAGGGGACTTTGTGGTACGAGTTCACTCCTCAGAGAATCGTGCGGGTTCTCAGTGATCCCCAGAAACCGATCGTTCATCGAGCCCATGCTCGATCCCCTTCTCCTCAAGGTAAAAGGTTGATTACCCCAAGTTTCAAGGTTATGTTGTCGAGCCGCTTATCGTTTTGCTCTACTGACTTCGTTTGATCAGCCGACGCTTAGCCAACGTCTCAATATCTCGCCACCAGACTTTCCGTCCG
This sequence comes from Eutrema salsugineum, assembly GCF_000478725.1. Lineage (NCBI taxonomy): Eukaryota > Viridiplantae > Streptophyta > Magnoliopsida > Brassicales > Brassicaceae > Eutrema > Eutrema salsugineum. The sequence continues at coordinate 6,530,313 of NW_006256686.1, read as the reverse complement.
CGAGCCGCCCATGACCAGGCCAGTCTCAGCCGTGTTAGATGCAGCGACATTGCTTCCTATATCTCTGCAGCGCTGGCGGCCCCCAACTCGTCTGTGGCGAGTCAGTCTGCCACTCTGTTGCATGTGGTTCCGATGCAAGAAGTTGGCCCCTCTGCTGTTTTGGTGGTCGTTCCGACCGATCTGATCCACCTGGACTCCGGATCCAACGGTTCGGAGGGCAGCCAACTGGTTCGGAAGCGATCGAAATGTTCTCGCTGCAAGAGCGAGCCCCCACGCTCTCCCCGGTTGACTCGATCCCTGAGGCAGTCCTCTGCTGATCTGGGGAAATCCTCCAGGACCCATTCAAATGAGAGTGGGTCGACGGCCAGGAATCCTCCGTTTAATTGGAAATTTACCCACACAAAGGATTGCCTGATCATCGAGGACCCGGAGTCACTGGTCCACTTGCTCCGCCACTTCAAGCCTCCCAATTGTCGTCTCCCGGCGACCAAGCGTATGGTAACGGCTAAGCTTTTTCGGGAGTTCGCGGTGGACCAAGCTCGGGTAGGCTCTGTTTACAGCTTACTTTCGTGTATTTGTATATATATATATAATTCGATTCGTCTTTTGTAGACTTCGACGTCATTTAACCGTGTGGTTTCATTTGTCAAGCGGATGGCTGATGACATGCCCCGTTTAGACGAGCTTGACGCCGCCAAGAAGGTCGTTCAAGACTTGGGGACGGAGCTTTAGGCGGCTAATGACCAGGAGGCCGAGGAGAATGGTCGCCTAGCTGAGTTATCGGATTCCCGAGCTTGCCTGGAGGCGTTGGAGGCATCCAAAGTCAAGCTGCAGGGGAAGCTGAGGACGCTCTTGGACCAAAACAAGGCCCTGGCTGAGGAGAGCTGTTCTGCGTTGGCGCTCGCCACCAGGTTCGTGCCCAAATGGGGGAACTCTCCTATCAGTATCGGGAGTTCCTCTTGTCAATCAAGGACAAGTTTAGCCAGAAGAAACTCGAGGTGAATGCCGAGATCGATCTCCAGGAGTTGCTCGCCAACATCGAGATGCTGGCGAAGGGGGACATTCAACCAGACATTGAGCTCGTGGAGTTGAAGGCCAAGAAACCCGGCTTCGAGGCGGCCTTTTAGGCTGCGCAGGTTTTAGATTTATCCCTTAGTAAACTTAATCTCCCTGCGATCTCAGAATCATTGGTGGCCATCATGGATGTTGACACGGTGTCGCTCGTGCCGACACCGGGTCAACAAGTTCGGGAGCAATGTTTCGATAGAGGCGCACGAGAAGGCTTGAAGTGGGGCGGACAACGACGAGGTGTGAGGGCCTCTAAGCTTATTTTGTTGCGGGGGCCTTTAAGCCCCCCCCCCCCCCTTTTTAGTATTTTCCTGAACATGTTGTCCAGGAGGGCTTTAATCCATTCTCTTTTTTCTTTGTTTTCTTCTTTTGAATTGGTGCTCGGGAGGGCTTTCATCCACTTTAATTTCGTTAAGTATCTCTGGCATACTTAGTTGTTTCTCTTTATTCATTCTGCGGCTAAGTCATTTCTTAGCTCGCTTTGGTTAGGTGGTTCGTTAGTCGGGCCTGCTTAGCTGGTTCTGTTCTTAACGGGCTTGGTAGTTTTCTTTATTGAAATAACTCACTTGCGTGGGCCTTACATCATTTCGAGCTTAAATCTTGATTTGACCTAGGCAAAACTAATGATTTGCTTAACTGGGAGTACCGTGAAATCGAATTCTGATACTTTGGTTACTCAGGCCTCAAGTCTTTTCGAATTGGGCCGAGGTTTCAGGTTTGTATTATTCCGCTTATGCTAAGGTCGTTTCGAGTTTAAACCCCATATTGGACTTAGGTGGAGTAATACTTGGCTCGGGTCGAAGTGCTTTCGGCTCGGGCCTCGTTGCTTCGACTGACTGGGTTTTTACTCTCTTCGAGGTCAGGCCCTTGTTATTAAAATAATTGCGTTTTTAGTCGACCTTGGGTTAAGTCGTCGTTTGAACTCGAAATTTTTGTCAAATATTGGTATAGGGGTATATCCATTCCCCCCCCCCCTGATGTGGTGTGTGTAGTGGGTTGTCAAGTTTTACCGTAAATGAAATCAATAGCCGCAAGTGTATAGCTGATCGATTGTAGTACTTAGGGATCGAATCCACAGGGAAGGAGGATCTTTTCTGCAAAAGCCTTTGAAAGAAATATAAAGTAAGGAAGTCTAGAACCAAACGGTTTTGTGGGGGTTTTGGTGGTGTGTTTAAAATGTATAAACGAATCTTAAAGAGAAAATACGGGAATTAAAATGACCAAATAACTAAACTTAACGAAAATGGATAAAAACGAGAAAAACGGCTAACCTAATTGCTTGAATGAAAATCGATTAAAAAGGAATGAGAATATTGAACTAAAGCTTGAAATAAAAACGGTGTAAATATATAAGGAAGAAGGCGTTGGGGTTCAGGGAAGTTTTTTCAGGGGTACAAACGATTCAAAACATTGCTAGAGAGTAAATTTGATAAGATCTTAGCTTAAACTTTTCGAACTGGAGTCACGAACGTATGAATACGCCAGTGTCGTGATCTTGGACAACTATCTCTCTCAACCCTGACCAGTAGGTTTCCACTCTGGCCCTGGAAAAGAAGAGATGCATTATGTTTAAGACTCGTCAGCATTCACAAATCGCCCATAGGTAGGTTTCCACTCCTATGTTTGTTTTGCTCTCCCAAACTAGATCTGACACCGGATGAACACTTTCGTGTCACCAAGCATCTGGATCAGATTGTAGTTCATGATGCTACTCTCATGCAGTAAAAACGAATTCAGAAGAAAAAGTTCTAAGATTCGGCTCAAAAGCTCATGGAATCCTCATCGAACATATAAATCCCCATCGAAAATCCCTTAATCCCAACAGTAAAACTACTCAGACATGATGAACAAAATCAAAAACATAGTATTAAAAAGTAGAATAGAAACCGAAATTGAAAAAGAAAGAACAAGGGTTCAAGAGACAAATCTCTCTCTCCCTCAAACCTAAAAACAAAGCTTAAAGTAAAATTTCTGTAAAGTATTTCGTCTCTCTTCTTCTCTCTTTAAAAACGACCTAAATGACATGTATTTATAGTCTCCAATACTCTCTGGTGTCTAGGGTTCCGGAATTGAGGCTGGGAAAGTGATACAGGCTTTAGAAATAGGCCTTCAAATTCGGAGTTGCCTGGCCGCGGTCGGGATGTGCGCGACCACGGGAAATGGGTGGCTGGCCGCGGTCGGGATGGCTCTACCGCGGGGATTGGTCTGTTGGCCGCGGGTGGAAACGCTTGCCGGCTGGTTTACGAGGCATCTTGCTCTTCGCGTATCTTTTGATTGAACCGTTGGATTGCCAAGCTGTAAAGTGTGTTGGAAAGCTGATACTTCCATCTTTAAGATCTCCAAATTTGAGCTGGATCAAACGGTGAGAAGGCGTTCAATCAGGGGAGAACTTCTGACGGTTTGACTCTGAGCTGAATCTGGTTTTCTATCCATTTTGTTAAGTTTTTCCCTAAGTTACCTGAAAAGAGTCTTGGAACTACAAATACTAGAAAAACGTAATAAAAGTACTTAAAAGCAATTAAAAACATAGAAAAAGTATTTCGAAATGATCCATAAAAGTGGTCAAAATACGGTGTTATCAACTCCCCCAGACTTAAACCTTTGTTTGTCCTCAAACAAAGCAAAAGCCTAAACTGGTTAAGTAAAAACAAAAATAGGGAATGCACAAATCTCATAGATATGAACTCCTAAACTAGGACCAAAGATAGTGCATCAATCCACAACTTAGTCTAGAAAATTCTGATAACTAAGGTTTTCAAGGCCTTAATAAGGGTTATCAATCCCCTTGTCAAAGTAGTATAAGAGGTGTCAATCCATATGTGTGGTAGTTAGGCACTAGTTTATGTGATAAGTTCTTAAGTCAAGTGATCAAAGACAGGTTTTTGATAACAAGTAACAAATGAAGTCATAATCAAGAAACAAACAAGCAATGATAAGGAAGTAATTAAAGCAAGCTCAACAAGATGATGGTGATAATAAAGATGATAAAACATGATGATGGTGAATCATGATGCTAAGAACATAATGCAACACTTGCTACTCTTTAGTCTAGGCTTCTTAATCAGATTAATTCATTCCCATGACAATAAACCCCTTTGCTAATCACTTAATCAAGTCTAACAACCATTAGATATAATCAAGCAATCAACAAGCATAATGCATCAAGCCTAATAAGTGACCAAACAATCTCTCAACCAAGAAGACTGAATCTTACACAGAAAGACATAGCAAGCAATCACATGATCTCAAACATTTCAACATAGAACTCTAATCTAGACTAATCCTCTCATGAAGGTATTAATCTCTACACTAATCCACTTTCAAACCAAATCATCATTTGTGAAATATGAATCAGTGAGCATTAAGAAACAGTTCTAATATGTCATTCATGCATTTAACAAATCATTCCCATGATGAAAAAGGCATAAACCCTTAAGTTAGCTCATTCATGCATTTCATCAAACACCTTGTGGGTGGAGAAATGCCTAAGTTCTAGATCAAGCTTATAATGAGAGATCTAGCATTAAGAGCAGCTAACTAAGGAAATGAAATGAGAATCTAGACCCTAAACATCACAAATCAAACATCTAAGCACCCTAATCTACACACCTAGAAGCTTAAAAGATGACTAATCATGAAGAACACATCTAATCTTTTGAAAGAGATGATGTTAATCATGATTAGAAGCAGAAATGAGATGATGAGATGATAAGAAACAGACTTAGATTGATTAAATCTTTCAGATATATCTTAACAAACTCGTTTTTTAACAAAAGGGGAAAGAAAATTAGAGAGAAACTAAGATAGAAGATAAGATGATTAGGGTTTTCTCCAAAAAGCTATATATACTAAGTGCTAATGGACCGGGTCAGCCCAAGACAAACTGGATCCTGACCCGGCCTTGATGGATAGTGGTGTGGTTTGCCACGGTCAGATGATGCTTGGCCAGACCGTGGCAACCTGATAGTATCAAAGTTCTTGGACAGAATCTTCATGATCAAGGTTGCCATGGCTTGATTTACACCATGTCTAGTGGCCGTGTCTCTTCATTTCTGGGTTTGGGTGATGAACTTCTTGGATTGCCACGTTCTTGATCTGGACCGTGTCAGGTTGGGCATGGCAAGGTGTTGATTATTCGGTGATTGCCACGGTCAGGTTCAAGGCCGTGTCATGCTCTTTTGTCTCTTTTAGGAAACCTTGGAGGTTGCCACGGCTAAGTGCATAGCCGTTGCATGGTGACCGTGTCAAATCCCGAGAGTTTTCATATTATGCCATGGCAAAGCTCAGGCCGTGGCGTTATCACCGTGTCAAATCATGACACTCAGCACCTTATCCATTTTTAGACGTCTGGCTGATATGTCTGTCTCTGGCCTTCCGTAACTCACAGCTCACAACTCCAAATGCAATTATTCGACCTGTTCTGGGACCGTAACTATATCATATCCAACTTTGATGAATGGTTTAGGTTCAGATGACGTCGGCAAGGGCTCCGTTCCACCGGTTCTTTGATGTGCGTTGCTTGGGTCCTTTATCCGCTCCGAGACATGTACTGCTTCTTATCGCCGTAACTTTCAGCTCAAACCTCCAAAATAGGACGATCTAAAGTGTTCTGGAAACTAGACTCGACGCTCTTGATTCGTTATGAAGACTCCAGAGGCTGAATCCTGGTGAAAGTCCACCTTCGCAGGTGATTAAATTGAGGGATCGTCGGCTCCATAACACTTGTCCGAGTCTGATGCACATAAGGTGATGGTCTCTCCATGGCTTTTGTCCCAATTGCTCCCAATTAGCTCCAAATGACCTGTAAACACTCCAAAAGTGCAAAACTCTCTAGGACCTAATGCAATTCCTAACTAAAGACAAAAACAAAGACAAATATATGTAAAACTACCTAAATGTATGCATGAGACTCAATATTTGGACAAAAAATGCAATCCTAAACATGACAAAATATGAGTATATCAACTCCCCCACATTTGTCCTTTGCTTGTCCTCAAGCAAACAAGAACAAATGAGAGAGAGAGGTTGAATGCATGAGAGTTCATATTTCCTTTGAGAGAAGTGACAACTAAGAGAATTCAAGTTCATGCTCAATATGCAATGCAAAACCATACTTTGATGTATCACGTCAACAGTAATCTCCATAAGTTCTCATATTCCTCAACTCTTTAACATTCATTAAGCTTTTTACCAAGTGGATCAAATGATGCATTGTTTAAACAAACAGAGTTTGGCTAGGGTGAGGTTATGAGACTAAAATGATCTCATCAATGCCTGAGTGGGTTCCATGCAGCAAAAGGATCTCTCTATGAATGACCAAACTTTGGCAGAATGCTAAAGGTAAAAGGCAACCTATGCATACAAGGGCAAGGACTCATCCCACCCCACACTCTACTCAAAGTTTCCTCACTTGCTTACTTTTCACACTCCTTCTTCTATCACTAGGGGATTCACTTTTCCTTTTCATACACAAGTCTTGGAGTTCAAACTTTCCATAGCTCTTTTTCACTTTCTTTTGTAACCTCTAACCTCTTTTTCTTTCTTTTTAAAACATTTGAGCTCTTTGGCTTCTTTTCTTTTCACTTAGAGGCTAGACTCTTTCTTTTCAAAACACCAGAGATCACTTTCTTTAACTCAAAACTCCAAGACTGATTTCTTTTTGTTTCATTCTCCTAGTTATTTCCACTTTCTCTTTTCCACTCATCTCACCTTTTTCCACTCACCAACAAGTCTTTTCCCCCACACTTAGTTCTTGCCAAATCTCTCAGCTCCTTGATGATGGAACTTAGCACTCAATGAGACTTGCCCTTGTCGCCCTAAACCTAACACTTTCTGCTAAGTTTGGTCCAAGGTGGCCTCTCAATCACACACAAACAATTGGCTTGGAAGAAGGATGGGTTCAGGGTGAGGAAAACTGATCTATTATGCAGATTCAGCTATTTGAGCTAGGGAAGAGGATGGTAAAAACAGAATTCTAGCTCAAATATGTGTATTGGTATCCACAAATTTATTCAAACAATGCACCAAATGATAATTTCAAGTCAAGTTCAGGGTTTTCACTTATTAGAGTTGAGTTCAATTTAAACTTGCTTCTCAGATTCAGATTATTTCAAGCCTTGCAAGCATAGACGTCATTTCACAAGCATATTTAATCCAAATTCTCAAAGTGATTTACTCTCTAGGAAAACCTATCATTACTCCCTGCAAGATGCAACCTATATGATGCAACTAGACTCAATCCTAAAAATGTGAAATGCAACTAGAATGAACATTTTTGTGAAAATGTTTCTGATTTTTAGTTTTTTTTGGTTTTTATATGTACTTAGATGCAGACTCAAGATGTAAATCAAAATAAGAACAAGAGAAAACATGATTAGTAAACACAAAACCCCTCCCCCACACTTAAGTAACACAATCCCTTGTGTTCTAAAAGCATAAGAGAGGAGTGAAAGGCAAAAGCAATAAAGATGCAAAATGAGAAATAAAGAACTAGATGCATATGTACAAGAAGTTTGGAGTGTTACCAGATTTGTTTTTGATGGAAGGGAGTAGTGGAATTGTGAATCTCAGGAGGCTAAACATCACTGGAGGTGTCCTAGTTTTGATGCTGCTCCTTGCACTGATCTGAACGTGCTTGTAGTGAGGGCTGGAGCTCGTTTTTGTGCATTGTTCCTCTTGCCACCCCCTGTTGCCACGGTCTTGAAGCTCCTCTGGACAGCCCGTGGTATTCTTTTGTTCTTCCTCTAACACGTTGCCACGCCTTGAATCTACCCGTGGCATTCCTCTCGTGGCAAGAGCCGAATGGTGGTCTATTCAAAATTCAACTTGCCACGGTTCAATTCTGGGCGTGGCAATCTCCCCATGGCAATCACCGAAGGTTGGCATCCAAGAAAAAGCCTCATGCCACGCCTGGGTCAAGCAGTGATTCATGGCCGTGGCAAACTGTGAACTTAGCCAAATTTTGCATTTCCTTGCATCTTATCCACCATTCCTTGAGGCCAAAGAACACCAGGTCATCTGTAACCTGAACACACTCCACAAAACACATCAAAACATTCTAAAAACAGCAAAAGAAAGCATTAAAAAGAATATTTACAAATGATAAGCTTGGGGTGTCTCCCAAGAGCACTTTGTTTAAAGTCACTAAGTTTGACTTTGCAAAACCTGTTCTTAGTTGGGGTGAAGTTGAGTACTGATCCTTTTCATCACTTCAATGGTCCTGAGCAAGAAATCTGAGTTGTGTTGCTGCCTTTTGGAACCATTAGACCCTTGTCCTCGAGATCCCATCTTGAGACCTTTGTCCGCCAGCTCTTGAATACCATCTGAGTCTTTATCAAAGATGGCTTTTGTGAAACATGCCCTCACTTCAGCAAACAGACCTGGCTTCCCATTGCAATCCAGCTTATACTTCAGAGATCCATCATCATCAACCCAAGGAGTGAGATCAAAGTCTTGAGAAGAAAGATCAGGTTCTATGCTCTTATCTTTTGATGCTGAGCCATCAGTCTTTGTGTTCATCATCTTTAGATCATCAAGTGTAGGAGACCATGAGAGCAAGATGTCTTCTTCCCTGATCAATGGCAGTTCAGTCCCATCCTTGTAAACAGAGTTGGTGTGAGGTTCTTTTTCCATTTCCACAGCTGAGAGAGATTGAGATCCACCCAGAATTCCAGCACTGCCCACATATTTCATCTCAAGTACCTTAGGCGGTTCTATCTCTTGGACAACTGACCCACATAACTCAGCTAAAGGAGGTGTAACAGGGTAAAAGACATCCTTATCCACTTTTGAAAGCACCACTCTTTGAGTATCAAAGTCAATCATTGCACCAGTGGTGTTTAGAAATGAAGTTCCAAGCAATAGGGGGAGCTCTTTGGTCTTCTTCATCTTCATGATGACAAAATCAGTGGGAATTATGCATTCACCAACCTGTAGTGGATAGTATTCCAAAAACCCATATGGTTTCTTGGAGTAGGAATCTCCAAAGGTGATAGAAGAAGGGTAGGAGACTTGACCTTTAGCTTCTCCATCATGTCCTTAGACATTATGCTAACACTTGACCCTGAGTCACACAAAGCATTCTCTACTTTAAAGTTGCCAAGAGTGCAAGAGATGGTGAACTTCCCTGGGTTGCCTAGCTTTGGGAGGGAGGTGGGCTTCATCTGAGTTGATTCAGAGTTGGAGGCACTATCTGTTGGCTTTGCTTGACCAGGTGGCAGCTCTGTTTTTGCAATAGACCTTGAAGCATTCCCTTGCTGAACAAAAAAAACTGAACCGGCTGCCCCCACACTTTCATTCTCAATGTCCTCATTGAGTTCATGTAAGAAGCCCATGAAATCCTGTATAATGGCATTCTCATCCACATGAGTTTGTGCAGGTTCACTAGAGACTTGACCATAGAGAAGGTCTTTTATTTCTTGCACAGCAGCTGAGTGGTCATCACTGGAGTAGATGGCTTTGCAATAATCTTTTGGGTTTTGAACAGCTTTACCAAGAAGAGAGACTTGTGGTTCAGAAGTGCAGATGCCCTTGCTCTTTTTAATAGCCTTTAGTTCAGCGCCCAGTGTCTCCAGGTTAGATACCATCTTTTGTTGTCCTAGTAAGAGCTGTTGGAGAACAACATTGAAATCAGGACTTTGTTGAACAGGTGGTGGGGCAAAACCAGGAGGTGGTGGCCTTTGTTGCTGGAAGCTGAGTTGGTTATTGAAGCTATTCCCTTGATTCTGAATCACTGGTTGCTGAAAACCTTGTTGACTTTGGGAGTTACCTTGGTACTGATTCTGTTGAACAAAGCTTTGAGGAGGGTGTATTTAGTCTTGGGGGTTGGCCACATTGTTGCTCCTATAGGACAAGTTCTGGTGTTTTTTGAAGTTGTTGTAACCATTGAACTTGTTTTGTTTCCCAATGAAGTGCAACTCCTCTTGAGTGAGACCCTCTTCATTTGTATTTGTGAAGCATCTCTTTTCCTCACTCACATAGTTTATAGGCTTTTGAGTGGCAGCTAGGGCTTTGTCAAGCTTGATATTCAGCACTTTGATCTTCTCTTCCAGCTCTTGGTGTCTACCAGAATCTTCTCCTCTATAGCTTCTATCATAATCTTCCCCATAAGTGTCTTGGCTCATGGCTAAGTTCTCAACAAGTTCCATAGTTGCATTGATTTCTTTTGCCAAGAAATTTCCAGTTGATGCTGTGTCCAACTGAATCCTGATCTTAGGAACAGCTCCTCTATACAAAGTGCTAAAGAGAGAGGCTTCTGAAAAGCCATGATGTGGAAACTTGTTTGTGTAGCTTCTAAACCTGTCCAAAGCTTCTCCAAAGGTCTAATTAGAATATTGAGTGAAGCTGGAAATCTGGTTCCTTAGCTTTGCAGTCCTTGAGCTTGAGAAAAACTTGGATAGAAAGGCAATCTTGCATTGCTCCCATGTGTGGATGAATCCTCTTGGGAGGTTCTTTTCCCAATGATGTTCCTTATCTCCAAGGCTGAATGGGAACAATTTTGAAGCTGTCTTCAGATACCCTATTGATCTTAGTGAGATCACAAACTCTGTCAAACTGATCCAGATGTTCCAAGGGATCCTCCATAGGTAAGCCATGGAACTTCTGATTCTGAACCATATTGATCAAAGAGGCCTTCACCGCAAATTTGTTGTTTTGGACAGGAGGTGGCCTGATTCCTGCTCCATACTGGTGTGCATAAGCTTGGTCATTCTCACCAACAAAGACTGGTTGGGGCTGATGACGTATGGGTGGGTTTGGGTGGGGCTGTGGTGGATTAACCTGAGGTCGGTCTTGGTTCTGGTTACCCTGAGCGTGTCCCTGATGGACCTGAGTCTGTTGAGCCTGAATTCCAATCTCATTACCAGCTCTTTGACCGTGATCCGCTTCTTGAGCCTGATGCTCATTCCCAACTTGCTGATTCATTCCTAACCTCTCCAAGTGAACAGCTCTTTTTCTTTGTCTTCTGGCTTGGCTTCTTGTGATCATAAACCTGAAAACAAAGACAGAGCTTGAAAGGTGATCAGTAAAACAAAAGAAACTTGATCTCAAAAACTATATCAGAAACTAATGCTAACAATCCCCACACAATATGGCAAGGGCGCCAATTGATAACTAAGGTTTTCAAGGCCTTAATAAGGGTTATCAATCCCTTATGTCACTTGTAGTACAAAGGGTATCAATCCAAATGTGTGTTTGCTAGACACTAGTTTATGTAACAAGTTCTTAAGTCAAGCTGAATAAAAGATGAGTTTGGTGAAACCAGCAACAAGAAAGCATAAACAATAAACAAACAAGAAATGATTAATGAACTACTAAACAAGCAAACAAAATGATGATAAAGCAAATGATGAAAGATAAACCTCTAGATGTGATCATTGATTAGGGTGCTTTAGATATTGATTCATGATGCTAAGAACATAATGCAACACTTGCTACTCTTTAGTCTAGGCTTCTCAATCAGATTGATTCATTCCCATGACAATAATCCCTTTGCTAATAACTTAATCAAGTCTAACAACCATTAGATATAATCAAGCAATCAACAAGCATAATGCATCAAGCCTAATAAGTGACCAAACAATCTCTCAACCAAGAAGACTGAATCTTATACAGAAAGATATAACAAGAAATCACATGATCTCAAACATTTCAACTTAGAACTCTAATCTAGACTAATCCTCTCATGAAGGCATTAATCTCTACACTAATCCACTTTCAAACAAAATTCTCATTTGTGAAATATGAACTAATGAGCATTAAGAAACAGTTCTAATATGTCATTTATGCTTCAAACAAACATTCCCATGGCATTTAAAACATAAACCCTTAAGTTAGCTCTTTCAGGCATTTCATCAAACACTTTTGGTGCATGAAATGCCTATGAACCCAGATTTCACTTTCCCAAGGAAATCTGACATTAGGAGCAGCTAACTAAGGAAATGAAATGAGAATCTAGACCCTAAACATCACAAATCAAACATCTAAGCACCCTAATCTACACACCTAGAACTTTAAAAAAATGACTACTCACTAATCATGAAGAACACACCTAATCATTTGCAAGAGATGATGTTAATCATGATTAGAAGCAGAAATGAGATGATGAGATGATAAGAAACAGACTTAGATTGATTAAATCCTTCAGATATATCTTAACAAACTCGTTTTTTTAACAAAAGGGGAAAGAAAATTAGAGAGAAACTAAGATAGAAGATAAGATGATTAGGGTTTTCTCCAAAGAGCTATATATACTAAGTGCTAATGGACCGGTCAGCCCAAGACAAACTGGATCCTGACCCGGCCTTGATGGATAGTGGTGTGGTTTGCCACGGTCAGATGATGCTTGGCCAGACCGTGGCAACCTAATAGTGTCAAAGTTCTTGGACAGAATCTTCATGATCAAGGTTGCCATGGCTTGGTTTACACCATGTCTAGTGACCGTGTCTCTTCATTTCTGGGTTTGGGTGATGAACTTCTTGGATTGCCACGTTCTTGATCTGGACCGTGTCATGTTGGGCGTGGCAAGGTGTTGATGATTCGGTGATTGCCACGGTCAGGTTCAAGGTCGTGTCATGCTCTTTTGTCTCTTTTAGCAAACCTTGGAGGTTGCCACGGCTAAGTGCATGGCCATGGCATGGTGACCGTGTCAAATCCCGAGAGTTTTCATATTATGCCACGGGAAAGCTCAGGCCGTGGCGTTATCACCGTGTCAAATCATGACACTCAGCACCTTATCCACTCTTAGACGTTTGGCTGATATGTCTGTCTCTCGCCTTCCGTAACTCACAGCTCACAAGTCCAACTGCAATGATTCGAACTGTTCCGGGACCGTAACTCTATCATCTCCAACTTTGATAAAGGGTTCGGGTTCAGATGACGTCGGCATGGGCTCCGTTCTACCGGTTCTTTGATGTGTGTTGCTTTGGTCCTTTATTCGCTCCGAGACATGTACTGCTTCTTATCGTCGTAACTTTCAGCTCAAAACTCAAAATAAGACGATCTAAAGTGTTCTGGAAACTAGACGCGACGCCCTTAATTCTTTATGAAGACTCCGGAGGCTGAATCCTGGTGAAAGTCCTTCTTCGCAGGTGATAAAATTGAGGGATCGTCGGCTCCATAACACTTGTCCGAGTCTGATGCACATAAGGTGATGGTCTCTCCATGCCTTTTGTCCCAATTGCTCCCAATTAGCTCCAAATGACCTGTAAACACTCCAAAAGTGCAAAAATCTCTAGGACCTAATGCAATTCCTAACTAAAGACAAAAGCAAAGACAAATATATGTAAAACTACCTAAATGTATGCATGTGACTCAATATTTGGACAAAAATGCAATCCTAAACATAACAAAATGTGAGTATATCAAATTCTCACCAATACACAAGAGATACTAGTCCACTTTTTCCGTCATGCAAAACTTAAACAATCTAAATCTTGATTCCAGTCAACTAGCTCTCTACATTCATTAAGTTCAATAGTGAGTTCTAATTAACGACATCATCCAGGATAGACGGCGTTTGGCATTAAAGGGCTGTTTAAGTGGTGGAGTTAAAGTGTTTCAGGTTACCTGAAGATCTGGAGGATGCAAGACAATATGCAAAACCGCAAGAGAGATAAGGACCTGTTGATGACCGCAATTTTCAGTCACTTCTTCTTGCCAAATGTTGTTGCATAATCCTTCCTCCTTTGTTGTAAACAGCTATTCCCCCAGACTTAGATTCTTTCCGGGAATCAGAAGATGATCTCCAAAACTCCATAAAATCGAACTTCAGTTGCCTTGGGACTTAAAATTCGACTCTCTAGACTCTCTAAGGCTTTTATTTTCTTTCTTTTCTTATTTTCAGATTTTTTTTTTTTTTTTTTTTAAGAATAGGAAATGCCTTTTAAAAAGAGAAAGACTAGATGACGAGATTGTACCAAAATTTGATATTTTTCTAAGGCAAACTGAGCTTCCTCTTGTGTTGAGTCCTTCCGGGAACTTTTCCGGCAAATCGCAGGTCTCTGTCCTTGGTGACCGAAAACTGCGTCGTTCCTCTTTCTCTCCAACGTTTTTGCACTTATCTGCATATAAGACAATAGAAAACAAGAGTGCATGTGGTTTGAAAGAGGACTGGTTAAGGTGGGGAACTAGCTAAAGATAAACTAGCCATTCAGGATCAACAGAGAGTGGTAAAAGGATAAAGGAGTCTTGAATGTATGATTCGTTTCCCTGGTCTAATGCTTCAATGAGAAAATAAAGTCCAAATTAAGTCCAAATAAAACAGAGCTAGTGTATCCATTCATCTAAATCGAAATCATTCAAATTCCTCTGGGGTACTTCGTTTCAAATGTGCTTAGCTACCGCCTAGTCTAGTCCTAAATCATGAATGAGCATATCACTAGGAACAGTCTAAAAGCACACAATCAACTATCATTGATTCATGTTCACCATTCCCTTTAAAACGTATTTTGTTTTGAAAACCGATTTTGAAAAACTTTAAGGAAAATGCAAAAAGTGTAGATAATGCAAGACTCATGAAAGAAAAGTGGTTAGAAAGGGATGAAATCCTCCCCCAGACTTAAATCACACTGTCCTCAGTGTGAAACAAGTCGAGATTGGATGAGAAAAAATGCATAGATAATCCAATTGGTAAGGACAGAGAGAACTTACCTGGATCCGGGATGCTGGTGGAGATGAACCAGATTCATTCGAAGAGGTTTCAGAAGCTGATAGGTGGTGATGAAGGTGGTGGAGGGTGATGAATGAGGTGGAGTGGGGATTGGTGAGGTGAAATGAGGTGAAGTGGGTGGTTTGGGGTCGGGTTTGATGTCAACGACATTTGCCGCGGTCAGGAGTCACGCGACCGCGGTAAACAGGTGCTTGGCCGTGGTCAGGAACACGCGACCGCGGTCGAAGTGGTGTTTCCTGCGGTCAGAACGTCTGCGACCGCGGGGGCTTATATCGCGGCCTCTTCCTGCTTCCCCTTGTTTCCAGCTGGGCCGAGCAGTCAGGGACCATCCTTCTTTTTGGTTTTTTTCTGTTTTTTGATTTTTTTGGCTTTTTTGTTTTATAAGAAACACCTGAAACTAAGAAAAAGAAAAAGATCAATAGAAAAAGAAAGAAAAATCCTAAACAAAACAATACGTAAATGGGTTTCCTCCCATTAAGCGCTTTTGTTTAAAGTCGTTTAGCTCGACTTTTGGTGTTGGACGTGGCTTAGTCCAATGAAGAAGACCTTGTCCTGAGACAAGTCTTTTTCGACATCTCCTTGCTTTGCCTAGCAGGTTCTTCATCACTCCAATGTTTTCCTGCTTTGCTGTTGTATGGGACAGCTTCGGTGAAGACATCTTTGTCGATATTAGCAAATGAAATCCTCCGGTTTGGCCAGTCCATTATAGCTCCGGAAGTTGCTAGAAAAGACCATCCGAGAATCACTGGATATGTTGCATCTCTTGTCTCGACAATGTAGAAGTTGACAGGCACTATGCAATCTCCTATTCTCAAAGGAATTTCATGAGCTATTCCTTGAGGTGTTGCATTGGAATCATCAGCTAGGCTAATCTTTGCTCTAGTCCTGCGAAGGTGTTTAATACGGCACAGAAGTAGTGGCCTATCATGAAGTCCTTGCAAGCTCTGGCAAAGGTGATTCCTTCAGGCAAATTTCGAACCACATCATTGAATTCGTCGAGCTTTTCCTTGCTGATTTTGTTGGTGTAGTGGCTGCAGTCTTCCGGCTTTTTGAGGTGAATCGCATAGACAGCTGCTTCTGGTGTTGCCATGTATCGAGCTCTCATAAAGTATCTATGAATATCCTCTTTAGACTCCTTGCAGTACCTGAAAAAGACTTGCAAACGACCAAGTTTCTAGATTTCATCAAAGCTTAGATGAGCAGGGAATGACCTGACCACATTGTTGAACTCCATTAGCTTCTCTCTACTGATGTTGTTGGTGATCCATTGAATTTCTCCTGAGCCGTCTTCTGAGGAATATCCTGCGTTTGGATCTTCTACAAACAACCCATACTCTTCATCTTCAGAGTATTGCTCTTCATACTCATCTTCACAAGACAAAGCCATGTTGCAGGGCCATGACTTGTCCTCTTCTTCGGATGTTTTGAGTGCTTATGAAGCAAACCAGTTGTTGATGGAGTGGTTTAGTCATCCCAGGAGGTGTACCAGACCCACATATGCTTGTATGAGCCGAACGGGACTGTTTTTGAACGTTTTTCCGGTTGGCCTTGGCTGCGGGTGACGCGACCGCGGGAAAACGACCATGGGCCGCGGGCAGACCTAACACGACCGCGGGAGAGGGCTTCTTGGCCACGGTCGGAGGTGACGCGACCGCGGGGAATTGTCTCCGAGTTGCTCTGTTGCTGTTGCTTCCTCCCTTGCTTCCTGGGTGGTCTCCTGGGTCTTCTGGCTTGATGTACTTCCTCTCTGGACTTGAGCCTTTAGTTTTGGTTGCTGGAATCTGCTCTCCAAGTCCTTGCATGATCTCCTCAACCTTTTCTTCAACTTCATCAAGAGCATAGACTACTTTGTCCATGGTTGAGTCAAGCTCTTCGACTGTAAAGTCATAAGACTTTGTAAACCTTCTCTGAAACTTCGACTGTAAAGTCATAAGACTCTTTCTTAGCTTCGTTTAGGGCTTTTTCCACATCATCAAGTTTGAAATCCAGGTCCATGACTTTGTTTTTGGTGTTGCGAAGCTCATAGGTGTGCTTTGCTTGCTCTTCCTCCATGCTGTTGAACCTGTTAGCGATCATAGCTGCGTCCTTGGTTGCTTGTTCTTCTATTGAATTGACTTGTGAGGCTAGGTTATCGATCTTCTCATTGAAAAGTTTCGATATCCCGTCAATCCTTTCGTTTAGAGCAGCTGTAGCGGTTGCTTGAGCTTCTATGAACTGTCTGATGACGCCTTCGAGCTGACTCAATCTGTTGCTGAGCTGGACGTTCTCATCTCGGTGGAGAACCTGGTGAGGTAGGCGATGCATAGGATATCTAGGGTTAGCCATTGGAGGTACGTAGAGCTCGTTCTGGAACGTTCTGTAGTCTTCGGTTCGAATTTCTTCATAGAGATCGCATAGATACTGCTTCTCTCTGCATCTGGTGGCTTGAGGAGTGTTATAGAAACCTTCCTCATAGTGTATATTTTGATTTATAGGATCCATATCTTCTGAAATAAAAACAAAAATAACCGAAAAATGGAAATATGCAGAAAAGGGGGTTCTAGAGTCGATTTACCAACCTTTCTTGGGGTTTTGTGGAAAAGAAAACGCGTGCCTTCCCCGGCAACGGCGCCAAAAACTTGATGTGTGGTTGTGTCGGGGTTGTCAAGTTTTACCCTAAATGAAATCAATAGCCGCAAGTGCACAGCTGATCGATTGTAGTACTTAGGGATCGAATCCACAGGGAAAGAGGATATTTTCCTTCAAAAGCCTTTGAAAGAAATATAAAGTAAGGAAGTCTAGAACCAAACGGTTTTGTGGGGGGTTTTGGTGGTGTGTTTAAAATTTAAAAACGAATCTTAAAGAGAAAATACGGGAAATAAAATGACCTAATAACTAAACTTAATGAAAATGGATAAAAACGAGAAAAACGGCTAATCTAATTGCTTAAATAAAAATCGATTAAGAAGGAATGAGAATATTGAACTAAAGCTTGAAATTAAAACGGTGTGAATCTATAAGGAAGAAGGCGTTGGGGTTCAAGTAAGTTTTCTCAGGGGTACGAACGATTCAAAACATTGCTAGAGAGTAAATTTGATAAGATCTTAGCTTAAACTTTCCGAACTGGAGTCACGGACGTATGAATACGTCACTGTCGTGATCATAGACAACTATCTCTCTCAACCCTGACCAGTAGGTTTCCACTCTGGCCTTGGAAAAGAAGAGATGCATTATGTTTAAGACTCGTCAGCATTCACAAATCACCCATAGGTAGGTTTCCACTCCTATGTTTGTTTTGCTCTCCCAAACTAGATCTGACACCGGATGAACACTTTCGTGTCACCAAGCATCTGGATCAGATTGTAGTTCATGATGCTACTCTCATGCAGTAAAAACGAATTCAGAAGAAAAAGTTCTAAGATTCGGCTCAAAAGCTCATGGAATCCTCATCGAACATATAAATCCCCATCGAAAATCCCTTAATCCCAACAATAAAACTACTCAAACATAATGAACGAAATCAAAAACATAGTATTAATAAGTAGAATAGAAACCGAAATTGAAAAAGAAAGAACAAGGGTTCAAGAGACAAATCTCTCTCTCCCTAAAACCTAAAAACAAAGCTTAAAGTAAAATTTCTGTAAAGTATTTCGTCTATCTTCTTCTCTCTTTAAAAACGACCTAAATGAAATGTATTTATAGTCTCCAATACTCTCTGGTGTCTAGGGTTCCAGAATTGAGGTTGGGAAAGTGATACGGGCTTTAGAAATGGGCCTTCAAAGTCGGAGTTGGCTGTCTGCGGTCATGATGTGCGCGACCGCGGGAAATGGGTGGCTGGCCGCGGTCGGGATGGCTCTGACCGTGGGGATTCGTCTGTTGGCCGCGGGTGGAAACGCTTGCCGGCTGGTTTACATGACATCTTGCTCTTTGCTTATCTTTTGATTGAACTGTTGGATTGCCAAGCTGTAAAGTGTGCTGGAAAGCTGATACTTCCACTTTAAGATCTCCAAACTTGAGCTGGATCAGACGGTGAGAAGGCCTTCAATCAGGGGTGAACTTCTGACGGTTTGACTCTGAGCTGAAATCTGGTTTTCTATCCATTTTGTTAAGCTTTTCCCTAAGTTACCTGAAAAGAGTCTTGGAACTACAAATACTAGAAAAACGTAATAAACGTACTTAAAAGCAATTCAAAACATAGAAAAAATATTTCAAAATGATCCATAAAAGTGGTCAAAATACGGCTTTATCAGAGTCAGAGAGCTAAACGCCATTTGGGGGTGAGTAGACTAGGGAGAGAGTCTTGTGAAGATCAATGCCGAGTGTGAAAAGCATTTTGGGTGTGGGGTAGATGCATTTCTGTCTTTCAATGCATCCGTTGCTTTTTACCCTTAGCATTTTACTAAAGTCTGCTATTTTTTGAGTGATCCCGTTGCATGGAATACCAGTTACTTGATTGAGATAATTTTTATCTTAAAACCCAGTCCCGAGCCGATTGAGTTCACCCTGATTTGCATGAACATTATCCACCGGTTACAAGCTTAACGAATGTGAAAGAGTTGAGAGAGAAGAGAACTTGTGGAGATTCCGTGTTTTGGTTGATATATATATATATATATCTGAGTATGGCTTTGCATTGCATATTTGAGCATGAACTTGAGTTCTCATTGTGATCACTTCTCTCTAAAAAGGAAATATGAGCTCCGTTTGCATTACAACCTCTTTCTCTCATTTGTTCTTTTTGCTTGGGGACAAGCAAAGGACAAGCGTGGGGGAGTTGATATGTCTATATTTTGCATCATTAAGGCTGCATTTAAGAGTCCTCATCATGTGTGTTCCCATGTATATAGAGTGTTTAGGCATCAAAATAGGATTTAGGACTTGAATTAGGTCCCAAAGAGTTTTGCATGTTTTGAAGTCTTTATCAGGTGCTTTGGAGGCTATTTGGAGCTCAAGAGGAGGATCAGGAATGAAAACGGTGAAGAAAAAGGTCAAAATTCTCGGCCAAAATTCGTACCGGCTGGACGAAAACCTCGGCCAAAATCATTACCGAACGGTCATTATCAGCTAAAAATGAGTATCGGGTAGAAATCCCATCGCGTGAAGTTTTACGCCGAGGCGAGAAGATCTATCGGCTAAAAAGCTTACCGCGGTACATGATTCTTTGACATTTTCCTTACCGTGGGAAGCAATTCTCGGCTAAAACCTATTTTTATTCGCGCGCTTCAAAGATCACCAATCCGGGGAACCTTCCAGTCTGAATCAGTTGATGGGGTCTTGATAAAAGTTGGAGATTATCAAGCCAAGATCACAGAACAGTTGGAATCATGCAATTCGGACCAGTGAGAAGAAAGATATCACCTCCGGAAGATATGCCTGTCTCTCATGCATCCGAACGCCGATCAGCGAGCTTCAAAGATCACGAAGGACAGAGCCCTTCCGATTCGAACCAGCCTACCGAGTCTTCATCAAAGTTTGAGAGCTGTGAAAGACCATTCCGGAACGGCTGAGGTCACTCAATTCGGAGCGGTGGTTTGGAAGATACTGTCTCCAGAGTTCACAGCGGTCCAAAAGCTGTACTTTCCGGTCATTCCACCTCCCAAGCTCCGATGGTTTCTTCACCAAAGTTTGAGTTGGATGAGTCATTTTAACTATGAAACTGGTCTCAAAGCATTTGGAGTCGTGTGCTGAAAGTTAATGCTTCTAGAAGCCAAGTTGGTCGATATTAGCCCAAATGAGTTGCGATACGTGCTTATTGTTTTCTCAAGCCTCGACATTGCTACCTTGACACTGCTCAGGCCAAGGCTCACCTCTTGAGAGCATTTTAAGCTAGACCTCGTACTGATCCCTCGTTATGTTGAAGATCGACTACCAAGTGGTTCCCAAACGGTCTTCGTCTTATTTACAAAATCCTCGCCCACCGAAGCCTCGTTCACCAAAACATAGAAGAAACGTTCAGTCCAAAACTGATCTTTGCTCGGGAAACCGCCTATGATCCGGCGATTGGACTTATTGGAAATATAATATCTGCCTCCTCCCGGGGCTCTCCAGATTTCCAACAGATCGAGCAGATGACCGAGCTCAATATCGACACCACATTCGAAGCTCCGAACCAGGATGCCGATCATATGTCGCAAACCTCTCGGCATAATCTACCCGACCGAAATCTCATGCTCCCACAAGTATTTGAGGATAACTCTGGGGATTGGGAACCATAGGAACTAGAGCTCAAAAAACGCCTCGTATAAGGTGAAATGGTTTTCGGGAGGCTTGTTGGCTCGGTCAATCTTCTCCGGAACGACAAATTCAACTGCTTCGGATATTCTAAAACGATGGCGCAACGCCTCGAGCGACTCGAGGGATGAGAGTGTAGAACCGGGAGGATCGGGTTTTTGCCTTTTCACTTGTTTAGGTTTTCCCTTCCCAGAAGAAGAGGTGCCTCGGGATGCCATAAGCCGTTCTAATTCGAGCCTCGCCTCAACCGGGTTGAAAGGAAACACTTCTTCGTCGGCCTTAACCGCGGCGTAACAACCTCCTCTTGGTTGACAGGACCTCGATGAGAGTTCGTCGAAGCAGATGCCTCGTTATTAACAGAACAAGTGCCTGAAGGGCTCAGAGAATTCGACACATCATGAGCCTCGGCAGAATTTTTGGAAGGGCTCGGCGAAGCAGATGCCTCAGAGGATCCCGTCATACTCCCCGCTGCGGCATCCGCACGGCTCGTTTCATAAAATAATAGGGGTTCAAGCGAATCGCACGAACGCCTCGACATATTTTACAGATCGTACCAAATTTACAGTGTTTTACAACAAGGTTCGCCGGAAAAAGATCTGAGACGGCAAAAACCTCGGAACCCTAGCCGGAAAATAAATAAACTAGAGAGAGAAAGAAGAGAGAAGGGAGAGCTATCTTTTAGTAAAAATGAGAGATCTGAAGATTATGAGAAGGAACGAAGGAGCTCACCTATTTATAGAACGACCGAAGCGTGTGGACTCCGTGTAGACCTCAGGATGGCACATAGGTAATAAATGGAGGCGCGTGAAGTCCGCGGCGAATGCGTAACTTCCTGGCGCATCCGTCATACGCGCCAACACCCAAACGTCTTAGAGAGAACTAATGACTCTTAAATGCCTCACGTATGGAGTTGTCCAGATAAACCGAGCCCACAAGCTGCGTGAACCGAACCATGCTTTGTCGATATGGCAACTTCCTCAAAACGCCTCGTCGTTATCGTTAACGCAAAACGGCTCGGCAACTTCCTC
The DNA here is from genome assembly GCF_000478725.1 of Eutrema salsugineum. NCBI lineage: Eukaryota > Viridiplantae > Streptophyta > Magnoliopsida > Brassicales > Brassicaceae > Eutrema > Eutrema salsugineum. The sequence continues at coordinate 6,508,341 of NW_006256686.1, read as the reverse complement.
AAAACGCCTCGTCGTTATCGTTAACACAAAACAGCTCGGCAACTTCCTCAAAACGCCTCGTCGTTATCATTAACGCAAAACGGCTCGGCAACTTCCTCAAAACGCCTCGTCGTTATCGTTAACGCAAAACGGCTCGGCAACTTCCTCAAAACGCCTCGTCGTTATCATTAACGCAAAACGGCTCGGTATTTCCTCAAAATGCCTCCTCGTTATTCCTTACATGAAACAACTTGGAATAGTTTTCACATCGTCACCTCATCGTTAAACGCAAAATGACTCGACATCAGTGATTCGGCCTGGCATCTCTTCAAAAAAACTCATCAAGCTGTCGATGGTGGTCTTGATGTGTGTGTCGAGGGTTGTCAAGTTTTACCCTAATTTAAATCGATAGCCGCAAGTGCACAGCTGATCAATTCTAGTACTTAGGGATCGAATCCACAGGGAAGGAGGATCTTTTGCTGCAAAAAGCCTTTGAAAATAAGTTAAAGTAAGGAAGTCTAGAACAAAAACAGTTTAGTGGGCGTTTGGTGGTGTCTCTAAAATCTAAAAACGAAATACTAAAAGAGAATACGGAAATTAAATGACGTAATAATTAAACTTAACGAAAATGACTAAAAATGATAAAAACGGATATTCTAGTGCTTAAATGAAAATGAACTAAAAAGGAAAGACAATATTGAACTAAAGCTTAAAGAAAAATCGCAGGAAATCAATGGAGAAAAGGCGTTGGGCTTCAGGGAAGTTTTCTCAGGGGTACGACGGATTCAAAACATTTCTAGAGAGGAAATTTGATAAGATCTTAGCTTAAACTTTTCGAACTGGAGTCACGGACGTATGAATACGCCACTGTCGTGATCATAGACAATTATCTCTCTCAACCCTGACCAGTAGGTTTCCACTCTGGCCCTGGAAGAGAAGAGATGCATTATGTTTAAGACTCGTCCTAATTCACAAATCGCCCATAGGTAGGTTTCCACTCCTATGTTTGTTTTGCTCTCCTAAACTAGATCTGACACCGGATGAACACTTTCGCGTCACCAAGCATCTGGATCAGATTGTAGTTCATGACGCTACTCTCATGCAGTATAAACGAATTCAGAAGAAAAAATTCTAAGATTCGGCTCAAAAGCTCATGGAATCCTCATCGAACATATACATCCCCATCGAAAATCCCTTAATCCCAACAATAAAACTACTCAGACATAATAAACGAAATCATAAGCATCATATGAGGTTTCACACTCTACACGATTTCTAGGGCTCCTAAGGCATGTATTTATAGTGCTCAAGACCTCTCTGGACGTCACTTAGGGTTTCTCCAAATGTGGGCTTCAGATATGGGCTTTATGGGCTCGGAGTTGGCTTGCCGCGGTCGGGAGTGCTCTGACCGCAGTGGATGAGTGGTTTGCCGCGGTCGGGAAGCTCCTGACCGCGGGAAATAGCTTGTTGGCCGCGGGTGGAAGTGCTGGCCAGCTGGTTTACGGGACATCTTGCTCTTCGCGTATCTTTTGATTGAACCGTTGGATTGCCAAGCTGTAAAGTGCACTGGAAAGCTGATACTTCCATCTTTAAGGTCTCCAAATTTGAGCTGGATCAGACGGTGAGAAGGCCTTCAATCAGGGGTGAACTTCTGACGGTTTGACTCTGAGCTGAAATCTGGTTTTCTGTCCATTTTGTTAAGCTTTTCCCTAAGTTACCTGAAAAGAGTCTTGGAACTACAAATACTAGAAAAACGTGATAAAAGTACTTAAAAGCAATTAAAAACATAGAAAAAGCATTTCAAAACGATCCATAAAAGTGGTCAAAATACAGTGTTATCAGCTGTGCGAACCGAACCCTGCTTTGTGGATTCCGCTCGACACTATTAACATAAACGCCTCGTGTTATCGTTAACGCAAATGGCTCGGCAACTCTTTCAGAAAAATGCCTCGTCATAACCTCCGCCATAACAGCTCGGCGATCTCGTTCCCGATACGTCTCGCCTGTAATCATCCCAGACAGGTTCAAATCGATGGTAAATCCCACGACTAGGAATGATGGGCCGAGCCGTACCTAAGAAAAGATGGGCCGAGCTGCGTACAAGAGAAAGTGGGCCGAGCCAGAGGATGCGAGCCTACTGAAACCCTAAGCAAAAGCGTTATGACGGTGGCCGCATGACAAGATAAGAAAATATTCCTAAAATCTCTCCCGAGATTTTTGGGAGAGGCGGTTCAGAGAATTAGTATAAATAGACGATGTTTACAATTCATTCTGTAACTTTTCACAACTCGAGAGCAAAAAAACCTAAACACTTTCCAGCAAAAAAAAACCCCTCTTTTGATCTTACTGTTCTTGCGATAACCTAGAAATTTTGGATCCCTTAGGTTTTCCTTACAAATTTTTGGTTGTGCGAGTTTTGATTCACACACTCGGTCCGTTTTAGAGACCTATATATAGTTTTTAGGGTTTTATCCCAAAGACTTAAGCTTTATTCCATAATCTTTTTGCCTCTTTTGTGTAAGAAAACTCCTTTTGAAGAGAAATATCTGATTTGGGCGTTTTAATCAAGAGAGTTTGAGAGATCTTGTGTTCAAAAGCTGTCTTCTTCTTAATCTTCATCTCCATCTTCACTTACACACTTCTAATCATGATTAACAACACATCTTGCAAAGGATCTAGTGTGTTGGTCATGATTAGTGAGTAATCCCCATATTAAGGTCTTAGATATATAGATTAGGATGCTTAAGTGGTAGATAAGTGAGCTTAGGGGTTAGATCATTCATATTCCATTCTCTACAACCTGTTCTTAATACTAGATCCATACACATCATATGTGGTCTAGATTCTGGGCATTTCATGCACCAAAAGTGTTTGATGAAATGCATGAACCAAGGTTGTTAGAGGTTTAAGTGTTATTCATCATGGGAATGGTTGTTTATATGCTTAAATGACAGTTAATCTGGTTCTTAATGCTTGTTGATTCATGTTTCACTAATGATGATTAGGTTAGAAGCTGTTTTACCATAGAAGTTAATATCTTCATGAGAGGATTAACTTAATTAATGATGTTTAAGTTGAATGGTTTGCTTGATCACATGATTCATTAGCTCACTAGTTTAACACTGAAGGCACCCTATTCCACTATCATGTCTAAGACCTTTCTCATCATCATACATACATTCTCATCTCATTTAGCTTGTTTAAGTTGATCCTTGTTTTCCCATTCTTAGTTGTCATTAATCATAAAAACCTCACTCATTTGGCTTGCATTAAGAACTGATCCTGCATCTTAGTGTCTACACATGATGGATTGATACCCTTTGTACTGCAAAGTGACAAAAGGGATTGATAATCCCTCATTTAGAGCCTTGAAAACTCCAAGTTATCAGGAAGAGATTCACCCGGTGTTGCAAGAGTGCCACAGTTCAGCATACGGTGGGCACTTAAGGGCTTTCAAGACGGTGGCCAAGGTTCTAAAAAGTGGTTTTTGGTGGCCGACTATGTTTAAAGACGCTCAGAGTGTTGTCTCAAGATGTGAGGCTTGTCAAAGACACGGTAACATATTTAAGAGGAATGAAATGCCTCAGAACCCGATTTTCAAAGTCAAAGTCTTCGACTGTTGGGGCATTGATTTCATGGGTCCCTTTGTAAGTTCATACGGGAACCAATATATACTTGTTGCTGTGGACTATGTGAGCAAGTGGGTATAAGCAATTGAATCTCCGACCAATGATTTGAAAGTTGTGGTCAAGCTCTTTAAGAGCACCATTTTCCCAATATTTGGAATTCCAAGGGTAGTTATCAGTGATGGAGGTAGCCATTTCATCAATAAGACTCTTGAGAGTCTTTTAAAAAAAGCATGGAGTGAAGCACAAGGTGGCTACCCCTTATCATTCTCAAACAAGCGGTTAGGTGGAGGTCACAAACTGTTAGATCAAAGCGATTTTGGAAAAGACCGTGAGCTCATCTAGGAAGGATTGGAGCAAGAAACTTGATGATGCTTTGTGGGCTTACAGGACCGCTTACAAAACCCCCATTGGCACCTCACCATTCAACTTGCTATATGGGAAAAGCTGTCATTTACCGGTTGAATTGGAGTACAAGGCCTTGTGGGCAGTGAAACTTCTAAATTTTGACATCAAGACGGCTCATGAGAGAAGGTTTCTACAGCTTCATGAACTTGAGGAGATCCGGTTAGACGCTTTTGAGAGCTCTAAAATCTACAAGGAAAAGACCAAGGCGCTTCATGACAGGAAAATACACAAGCGAGAGTTCAAAGAAGGGGACCAAGTGCTGTTGTTTAACTCAAGACTTAAGCTGTTCCCTGGGAAGTTGAGGTCTAGGTGGTCTGGTCCTTTTAGAGTCCTTGAAGTGAGACCGTATGGAGCCGTTGTCTTAGAAGGAAAATATGGTAATGGCTTTGTTGTGAATGGTCAGAGGATAAAGCATTACTTGGTATCTGAAACAAGAGAGGGAGCTACCTCAGTTCCTCTTCTTGAACCCGAAACTACGAGAAAAGGGAAGTAAAGTCAAACTGATATATTCATAAATTGCATCATTTAATGTACATATTCTAGTCAAAATCATGTCTCATTTGCATGCATTTTAGGTCTTTAGGCATTGTTTTAGGACTTAGGAGATTTCATTAGGTCCAAGAGAGTTTTCCATGTTTTGGAGTGTTAAACAGGTGCTTTTGGAGCCAATTTGGAGTGGAGGATATGATTCAGATGAAGAAATGGAGTTGGAATGATCAAACATGGTGAAAAGGAACAATTTTGGGTTTCTCGGCAAAATGGTGTACTGAAGGTCGAAGGTTCTCGGCCAAAATCCTTCCCGTGGGTAGCTTTCTCGGCCAAAAACACGTACCGCGGTCAAGTCTCTCGGCCAAAATCTCCGGATGCAGACACGTTTCCGAAATCGCCCGTCCAGGGAACCTTCCGGTCAGATTCAGCTATCGGAGTCTTCATAAAGGTTGGAGATAATTGAGTCAAGAGTTCATAACAGTTGGAATCAAGGCATTTGGACCACAGAACTGAAAGATATGGTAATCGGAAGACGAACAGGTCTCGCACTCATTCCGGAGCAATCCGATACCCCTGAATGATCGCCTGTCCGGGGAGCCTTCCGGTCCGATTCAGACGGCGGGTGCTTCATAGAATTTGGAGAGCCTTGCATCACGGTCTTTTATCAAGTAGAATCGTGGAATTCGGACGCGTGAGCAGAGAGATAAGCTTGTCGGAAGGAACCCCAGTCTCGCAGGTATTCCGGACCGAGCAGATCAGTTCTAAAGGATGCGAAGGACGGTGCACTTCCAGGCCGATTTAGTTTCCGGGTCCTTCATGAGAACCATAGACATTTGAGTCTTCTTTCCAGAACGTCCAAGAGCATTCAATTCGGATCTATGAGCAGAAAGATACAGTCTCCGGAATGGACACATGTCTAGACGCCTCTCTCTGGTCGTGTACATGCACTGCAAAGATGTGCCCTCCAGGAAGCCTTACACTTCCCAAGCACCGAAGCTTTCTTCACCAAAGTTGGAGATAAATGAGTCCTCTGTCTTCTGCAACCGAAATCATTCAATTCGGACAAGTCTCATAGGAGTTACACTCTCCGGAATGCGAAGTGGTCTAAGCTGCTCTGGATGCTGCGAGTTGGAGAGGAAGGAGACCAAGCCGCAGCAACACTCGCAAATCACTCCGACTTGAGCCTGCGACCTAGATGCAATAGAGACCAACCCGCACAGTTTGTACATTCCCCAGAAACCGCCTTAGCCCTGCGAGTTGGAGAGGAAGGAGACCAAGCCGCAGCAACACTCGCAAAACACTCCTACTTAGGCGTGCGGCTAAGACAAGGCGATTCAGGCTTCACAAGACAAGTCTTCATCTACTGCGACTTAGGTGTGCGACCTGGGACATACTGGACTGACCCGCAGGATTTCCACTTGACCCAACTGAGCCGGGTCAGTACCCAGTTTGTCCTGGGCTGACCCGGTCCATTAGCACTAGGTATATATAGTTTTTTGGGAGAAAAACCCAAGGAGGATCATCTTCTCTCTTAGTTTCTCTCTAGTTTTCTTTCCTTTTTAGTGTAAAAACGTTTTTGATTAAGAGAGATCTCAAGGATTTAATCAATCTAAGTCTGTTTCTCATCATCTCATCATCTCATTTCTGCTTCTAATCATGATTAACATCATCTCTTGCAAAAGATTAGATGTGTTCTTCATGATTAGTGAGTAGTCATATTTTAAGCTTCTAGGTGTGTAGATTAGGGTGCTTAGATGTAGATTAATGATTGTTTAAGCTTAGATTCTCTTCTCCTTTCCTTAGTTAGCTGATCCTAATGCTAGATCCTTGCACATCACTTGGGTCTAGAATCTGGGTTTTTCATGCACCAAAAGTGTTTGATGAAATGCCTGAATGAAAGCTAACTAAGGGTTTATGCATTAATGTCATGGGAATGATTGTTAAATGCATGAATGGCATATTAGAACTGTTTCTTAATGCTCATTGATTCATATTTCACAAATGATGATTTGGTTTGAAAATGGATTAGTGTAGAGGTTAGTGCCTTCATGAGAGGATTAATCTAGATTAGAGTTCTAAGTTAATTGGAATTTGAGATCATGTGATGCTTGCTGTATCTTTCTGTATAAGATTCAGTCTTTCTTAGCTCTTATTTTGATGCACAAAGAGGCTGTCTGGTCATGTTAGACTTGGAACCTTATGCTTGTTAATTGCTTATTCACTAATGGGAATTAGTCTTGAATTGGTAATTAACAAAGGGATTTCTGTCATGAGAATGAATTAATCTGAATTGGAAGTCTAGACTAAAGATTTGCAAGTGTTGCATTGTTTGCTTAGCATCATGAATTCACATTTAAAGCACCCTAATCAATGATCACATCTAGAGGTTTAGCTTTCTTTTTATTTGAATTTGAGTGTTTGTTTAGTTTCTCTTGCTTGTTTAATTCTTAATTACTGTTTGTTCTTGCTTGTTTTGTTATATGCTTTTAGATAATCTTGGTTACCAACTCATCTGCTTATTAGACTTGGATTAAGAATTGATCCTCATAGTTCTAGTGTCTAGAATCTCTCTATTTGGATTGATACCTCAAGTGCTACAATGACATGAGTAGTTGAGGAATTGATCAAGGATTGAAAAATTCCTACTATCAATTTGGCGCCGTTGCCAATTGGAGAGTTCATTCTAGCATTAGGACTTTGGATCTTCTTGAGATCAAGTCATTTTCTTTTGTTTTACTGATTACCTTTCAAGTGCTGTCTTTGTTTTCAGGTGTATGAACACCAGAAGTCAAGCAAGGAGACAAAGAGAAAGAGCTGAGCACATTGAGAGGTTGGGTATGGATCAAGGGCAACAGGCTCATGGTGGTAATGGAAACCACCAGAATCAGGAAGAGCCACCACCTCCACGTCCAAGACAAGTTGTGGGAGCTGGTGATGAGGCCAATGCTCAGGGTCAAAGACATGGGATTCAAGCCCCAACACCTGAAAACGATTTTGAGATCAAATCTGGCCTGATCAACATGGTGCAATCAAACAGGTTCCATGGCTTGGCATTAGAAGACCCATTAGATCACATTGACAACTTTGATAGAGTTTGTGATCTAACTAAGATGAATGGAGTGAGTGAGGACAGTTTCAAGTTGAGGCTATTTCCTTTTTCTCTAGGAGACAAAGCTCATCAGTGGGAAAAGTCTCTACCTCAAGGATCAGTCATAACTTGGGAGCAATGCAAAAGAGCATTTCTAACCAAGTTCTTCTCTTCATCAAGAACAGCAAGGTTACGAAATGAAATCTCAAGTTTCATTCAGAAGAACCATGAATCGTTTTGTGAGGCTTGGGAAAGATTTAGAGGGTATACCATGCAATGCCCTCACCATGGATTCTCAGATTGTCAGCTGCTAAGTACATTCTACAGAGGTACTTTGCCACAGGTCAGACTTCTCTTGGACACAGCTTCTAATGGTAATTTCATGACCAAGGAAGTCAATGATGCCATGACCCTAGTGGAGAATGTAGCTCAGAGTGATGAGCTTTATGGATCAGACTTTGAAAGGACTTCAAGAGGGGCTGTGAGTGCTGAAGAGGAAAGGACAAGGAAAGCCATCAAGTCTCTCACTGAGAAGCTAGACACACTTCTCTTAGATTCTCATCAGTCAGCCAAATTTGTTAGAGATGTGAATCATGTGTTTCAAGACACATTTCAAAAGGAAGACATCACAGCTGAGGTGAACTTTGTAGGTGGCCAACAAGGTTACCAAAAGGGCTTTACCTACTACAAGAATCCCCCAAACCAGAACTTCTATCCTCAAAACACTCAACAACAAGGTTTTGTCCCTCCCCAACAACAAAGTCCCCAACAGAACTCAGAGAATAAGGATCACGAAGTGCAGAACCTGCTCCAGCAAATCCTCCAAGGTCAAGCAAGTGGTGCCATGGACTTTAACAAGAAAATGGCAGAGATTAACAACAAGGTGGATTGCAGTTATTCTGATCTTTTATCTCAGCTTTCAACCTTGGCTTCCAAAGTCAAGACTCTAGAGAACAACAAGGGCCACTGCAGTTCTCAAGCTCAAAGATCTTTACCAGGGACATCAGTAGCACATCCAACAGAATACTGCAATGCCATCCTCTCAAATGATGAGAATCATGCTGCTGTCCAAGAAATTGAGGATCTTCTCCATGGCAATGTCTCAAGTGCAAAGTGCCTAACACAAGATGATGAGGACGCCATCATAGAGGAGTTTGACTTCCTGTTCTGTGATCTCAATGAGGACATTGAGAAAGAAGGTGGGGAGACAGCTTGTTTTGATATGAAAAAGAATGATTCTGAGATTGCTGAAGGAAAGGATCAGAGAATGGTTCAAGGAAGGACATCTGATGGAGTCTCTAGCACTGGCTCAACAAGGGTGAAACCCAAATCTATTCCCAAGCTAGGCAATCCAGGAAAGTTCTCCATCTCATGCTCTCTTGGAAATTTGAAAGTGGACAATGCTTTGTGTGATTCTGGATCAAGCATCAGTGTAATGTCTTTAGACATGGTGGAGAGACTAGGGATCAAGAGTCTTAAGCATCACCCCATGTCAATCACCTTTGGAGATTCATCCTCAAAGAAACCATATGGAATCCTTGAAGACTACCCATTGAAAATTGGTGAATGCACAGTTCCAACAGATTTTGTAGTTGTGAAGATGAAGAAGACAAAAGAGCTACCTCTTTTGCTTGGAACTCCATTTCTGAACACCACAGGAGCAAGGATGGACTTTGATACTCAAAGAGTGGTGCTTGCTAAGGTAGATGATGAAGTATCTTATCCTCTTAAGCCTCCTCTTGCTGGGTTTTGTGGAGTTATATATGATGATTCTGATGAGTTGAAACACTATGGAATGATGTATGTGGGGAGTATTGGAACTATAGAAGAAGCTATACCCCTTGCATCTGTTGAGAAAAAGAAAGAATCCCTAATAAGACCTGATCTTGAGTTTGAAGGGGATTTCTTTAGTGATGATGAAGCTTGCTTGGAATCTCTATCTCCTACACCAAGTGAGAAGGAGATCAGCAGCAACAAAGGCAATGGCTCAGGGTCTCAAGACAAGAACCCACCAAGAACCAGACCATTCACTCTTCAGTCATCTTCTCAGGTCTTAACTCTCACTCCTTGGAAGTTTGTTGGTGGAGCTGTTGAATACAAGGTTAAAGGCAATGGAAGATCAAGACCATTTGCCAAAGTCAGAGCTATCCTCACACCAGAGTTCATAGACAAAGGATCTAATGGTGTCCAAGAGCTGATGAACAAGGACCTCAAACTTGAATTCATGGACAAGACCTGGAGCATCAAAGCTCCTCCTCTCCCTTACTAAAAAGAGTGTAAAAAGTCAAACTTAGTGACTTTAAACAAAGTGCTCTTGGGAGACACCCCAAGCTTATCCTTGTATATAATCTTTTTATTCTTTTCTCTCATTTCTTTTTATGTTTTAGGATCTTTTGATGGGTTTTGTGAGTTGGTCTCAGGTACTAAGTGATCTTTGGAGGACATAGCTCAGTGATGAATGGAAAGAAGCATGTGAGAGAGCTGAGAGAGGTGTTTAAGGCCAGAAAAACGTTTAAGTCCCAAAAGCTGCGGCCTAGGAGTGCGGGTCAGAAGAGAAGAGCCCAGGCCGCAGCAAGGTTCGGAATTTACTCCGGCCTGGGCGTGCGACCTGGAAAGAGGAAGGCCGAGCCGCACCAAAAAGAAGAAGGCCGAGGGTTTAAGTCCCATCTACTGCGGGATGGGTGCGCGGGTCAGAAGAGGGGGAGCTAGGCCGCACGACTATTCGGAATTTACTCCGGCCTGGGCGTGCGACCTAGGAGCGTAGACGCTGAGCCGCACCAAAAAGAAGAAGGCCGAGGGTTCTAAGTGTTAAACCGTGCGGGATGGGTGTGCGGGTCAGAAGAACGATGTCCAGGCCGCAGCAAAAGAAGAACAGGCCAAGAGTTCTAAGTCCCAAAATCTGCTACCTGGGAAACACAAGACCAGGCCGCAGCAAGGGAGTTCAGGCCAAGCCAAACCCATCTCCAGTGGTGTCTGGCCTCATCTGGTGCAGATACTCACTCCCCTTTTGCACAAGAACCACACCAGGTATCACTCCAAACACTTGTAAATGAGCATTTAGCATTTTTCTTTATCTTTTGCATTTCATGTTTGATTTTTTCTCTTTCTCATGCTTTTATAACACAAGGGACTGTGTTATTTAAGTGTGGGGGAGGGGTTTTGTGTTTACTAATCATGTTTATTCTGCTCTTATTTTCCTTTTCACTTTGAGTCTCATTTTGCATTCATCTAAGTGCATATAAAAACCAAAAAAAAATTGAAAAATCTGAAAACTTTTCACAAAAAAAAATGCTCATGTAGTTGCATTCACATTTTAGGATTGAGTCAAGTTTGCATTTTCATATAGGTTGCATCATATGCAAATGGGAGTAATGATAGGTTCTTTCCTTGAGAGTACATCACTTTGAGAATTTGGATTAAATATGCTTGTGAAATGACTTCTGTGCTTGCAAGGCTTGAAATGGTTTGAATCTGAGAAGCAATTTTGAATTGAACTCAACTCTAATAAGTGAAAACCTTGAACTTGACTTGAAATTATCTTTGATGCATTGTTTGAATAAGCTTGTGGATACCTATATACATATTTGAGCTAGAATCCTGTTTTTACCACCCTCTTCCTTAGCTCAAATAGCTGAGTCCACATCTGGATCAGTTTTCCTCACCTTGAACCCATCCTTCCTTCAAGCCAAATGTTTGTGTGTGATTGAAAGGCCACCTTGGATCAAACTTAGCAGAAAGTGTTAGGTTTAGAGCGACAAGGGCAAGTCTCATTGAGTGTTAAGTTCCATCATCAAGGAGCTGAGAGATTTGGTGAGAACTAAGTGTGGGGGAATACTTGTTGGTGAGTGGAAAAAGGAGAGATGAGTGGAAATAAAAGGAGAATGGTGAGAACTAGGAGAAAAAGAAAAGAAATCAGTCTTGGAGTTTTGAGTCAAGAAAGTGAGCTTTAGTGTTTTGAAAAGAAAAAGTCTAGCCTCTAAGTGAAAAGAAAAGAAAAGAAGCCCAAGAGCTCAAATGTTTTAAAAAGAAAGAAAAAGAGGCTAGAAGTTACAAAAGAAAGTGCAAAAGAGCTATGTAAAGTTTGAACTCCAAGACTTGAGTGTGAAAATTAAAAGTGAGTCCCCTAGTGAGAGGAAAATGAGTGTGGAAAGTGAGGTTCTTGAGAGGTTGAACAAGTGAGAAAGCTTTGAGTAGAGTGTGGGGTGGGATGAGTCCTTGCCCTTGTATGCATAGGTTGCTTTTTACCTTTAGCATTCTGCCAAAGTTTGATCATTCATAGGGAGATCCCCTTGCTGCATTGAACCCACTCAGGCGCTGATGAGATCATTTTAATCTCATAGCCTCACCCTAGCCAAACTTTGCTTGTTTGAACATTGCATCATTTGATCCACTTGGTAAAGAGCTTAATGAATGTCAAAGAGTTGAGGAATAAGAGAACTTGTGGAGATTACTGTTGAGTTGTTACATCAGAGTATGGTCTTGCATTGCATATTGAGCATGAACTTGAATTCTCTTAGTTGTCACTTTTCTCTTTCAAAAGAAAATGTGAACTCCCATTGCATACAACCTCTTTCTCTCATTTGCTCTTTTTGCTTGAGGACAAGCAAAGGACAAGTGTGGGGGAGTTGATATGTTCATAATTTGCATCATTTAGGTTGCATAAATCATTCCAAATTATGTTTTATTTCATGCATTTTAGGTCCTTAGGGTTTGTTTTAGAACTTAGGAGATGCATTAGGTCCCAATGAGTATATTGCATGTTTTGAGTGTCTATCAGGTGAATATGGAGCTGAAAAGATGAATCCAGGAGGTGGAATGGTGAGCAAAGCTTGAAAAAAGTGGAAAATTGGGTCCTGGGAGATTACCGGCCATTCTCGCTGGCCAGGAAGGTTTTACCGGCCAAATCCTTCCCGCGGGTAGCTTTCTCGGCCAAAAACACGTACCGCGGTCAAGTCTCTCGGCCAAAATCTCCGGGTGCAGACACGTTTCCGAAATCGCCCGTCCAGGGAACCTTCCGGTCAGATTCAGCTATCGGAGTCTTCATAAAGGTTGGAGATAATTGAGTCAAGAGTTCATAACAGTTGGAATCAAGGCATTTGGACCACAGAACTGAAAGATATGGTAATCGGAAGACGAACAGGTCTCGCACTCATTCCGGAGCAATCCGATACCCCTGAATGATCGCCTGTCCGGGGAGCCTTCCGGTCCGATTCAGACGGCGGGTGCTTCATAGAATTTGGAGAGCATTGCATCACGGTCTCTTAGCAAGTAGAATCGTGGAATTCGGACGCGTGAGCAGAGAGATAAGCTTGTCGGAAGGAACCCCAGTCTCGCAGGTATTCCTGACCGAGCAGATCAGTTCTAAAGGATGCGAAGGACGGTGCACTTCCAGGCCGATTTAGTTTCCGGGTCCTTCATGAGAACCATAGAAATTTGAGTCTTCTTTCCAGAACGTCCAAGAGCATTCAATTCGGATCTATGAGCAGAAAGATATAGTCTCCGGAATGGACACATGTCTAGACGCCTCTCTCTGGTCGTGTACATGCACTGCAAAGATGTGCCCTCCAGGAAGCCTTACACTTCCCAAGCACCGAAGCTTTCTTCACCAAAGTTGGAGATAAATGAGTCCTCTGTCTTCTGCAACCGAAATCATTCAATTCGGACAAGTCTCATAGGAGTTACACTCTCCGGAATGCGAAGTGGTCTAAGCTGCTCTGGATGCTGCGAGTTGGAGAGGAAGGAGACCAAGCCGCAGCAACACTCGCAAATCACTCCGACTTGAGCCTGCGACCTAGGTGCAATAGAGACCAACCCGCACAGTTTGTACATTCCCCAGAAACCGCCTTAGCCCTGCGAGTTGGAGAGGAAGGAGACCAAGCCGCAGCAACACTCGCAAAACACTCCTACTTAGGCGTGCGGCTAAGACAAGGCGATTCAGGCTTCACAAGACAAGTCTTCATCTACTGCGACTTAGGTGTGCGACCTGGGACATACTGGACTGACCCGCAGGATTTCCACTTGACCCAACTGACTCCAGCCCATACCTGCCTCCATACCGAGCCAAAACTCAGAGTTTGCCTTCTTCATTCTTTTCTCTGCATTTCACGCACATAACTCTCTCATTTCTCATCAGTTTCGCACGATTCCAAGTGTTCTGAACTCATTAGGGTGTTGTCTATCCTGCATAAGCATCTCACTAAGCTTGAATTCTATGTTCCCAAAGGTTTTGCATTTTGAAGAACTCATGTTTTTCCATTATTGTTTACGAGCTTTATTGACTGTAAAATATTTAATCGATTCTTTTAGACTGTTAAAAACCTTGGGAATTATTTTAGAAATTCCATCTGGATAGACAACACATGAAAAACCGGTTCTTGCACTGAAAATTGTTTGTTCTTGAGTTTTTAAAATTCATGAGAAATTGTGCTTTAAATCGGCTTTAATGGTGAAATGGGTTTCTCGGCTGAACGGTCTGCTTTTTTTAACTATTAGTGATTATATTGACTCGTCTCTTGATCAGTTTGAGCCTGAGAACCCATTGAACCATTCTTTTTGAGAAGAAAACTCTTTTGTTGTTTGTTCTTTTGGCATTTGAGCTTAACGACACACTCGGTTCTCATTCATTCTTTGATGGTTTCTCTTGCAGATGACTGAAAGAACCGCCACTTTAACCCAAGGAAAAGATGTTCAGAAGAGAGCCAACAAGGGCAAGGCTGTGGACTCGGCAAGAAACGGTGGAACGAGCAAGAAATCCTCCGCACGCACCAAGCAAGCTGAAGGCGAACCAGCTGCAAAGCGTGCAAAGAACAGCGAGCTCACACTTGCACCTGTTCCTGAGCCAAAAAAAAGGAGAGCAAGTGGCTTGGAAATCTGATGAGGAAGAAGCTGGAGCCGCGGTTGCAAAAGGGGATGCACAGGAGCATGAGACCGAATGTGATGAAGGAGCCAAAAGAGAGCCAAAAGCCGAGCTTGAACGGGAGCATTTTCGAACCACTGGGGAGTACTTGGATCATTTCAACACAGTGAGAGTGGCTCAATGTCGGTTCCCTGACAAGGAGGTGTTAAGGAAGCTTGAGATACTTGACGATGTGATTCTAATCTTCCAAAACATGGGCTTAGCTTCGTTCTTTGAGATGAGTGATGTTGCCTATGAAGGGATAACTCAATAGTTCCTGGCCACTCTGGAGGTATTCATGTACCCCAAAAGAGATTCCAAGCACTTACATGGGAGAGGTTTCGGTCACATAGAGTTTGAAATGGACGGGGTCAGCTACAAAGTCAGTTTCAAGGAGCTAGATGAGGTATTTGGCTTTGTAAAGAATAAAAGCTCTTTGGAGAAATTTGTGTATGCGAAGGAAGAGATAGCTGCTCTATGGGAAACCATCGCCTTTGGACCGTATGTTGGAGGCAAGAGCAAGACAATCTGCATGAAAAACCCTGCGATCAGATACGCTAACCGAGTCTTGGCTTGCATGTTCTTCTCGACCTACAACCCCGGAGTCATTCACTTGAACGAGCTTGAGATGCTAGGTCTTGGTCTGAAGCCACTCATATCTCACACGAAGAACAACAAAGAATTTGAAGGGTCGATACATGTACCTTCTCTAGGTGCATTCTTTGCGATCTAAATGCTCACTTATAGACACAATGTGTGGTGTGGTCGAAAGAAGAACGGCACCAGGAGGCTCCAGAACGGTTGGGTGGTGACAAAGATCCTGAGAGCCAGAGAGTTTGTATTCCCTGATACGAAATCCAAGCCGAGCCTGATTGATGAGCAATACTTAAGCAAGAGTGGTTTCTTCAGAGGCAAGGTAGGGAATAGATGGGCCTATAACTTCACGTTTCTACACAGAGAGGGCATGCAAGTTCTTTTGCCCAATAGAGCCCTTACAATGTTACAAGAACGACGCAATGTCTCCTTCTACGTGCTTAAAGATCAGCTATACAACCCCGTCATCAATTCACCACTGCGCATATGCATGAAAGAAGAACAGGCCGAGTCTAGTAAGCCTCCAAACGCACGAGGAGCCGATGGATGTGAGAACGAGGAGCCAACAATCTCTGAAAGAAGAATGGGAGCCGGCCGATACACTTCGATCCTTATGTGTGTGGAGAACCCGAACACCACACAAGTGATATATTGATAAATTGCATCATTTAATGTACATATTTAAGTCCAAATTTTGTCTCATTTGCATATATTTTAGGTCTTTAGGCATTGTTTTAGGACTTAGGAGATGCATTAGGTCCCAATGAGTCTTTGCAAGTTTTGAGTGTTTATCAGGTGTAATTGGAGCCATTTGGAGCTGAAAAGATGAATCCAGGAAGTGGAATGGTGATCAAAGCTTGAAAAATGGTGAAATTGGGTCTTTGGAGGTTATTGGCCATTCTCGCGTACCAGGAAGGTTTTTATCGGCCATTTTCACGTACCGCGGGTAGACTTTATCGGCCAAAACGCATACCGGCTATTGAATCTCTCGGCCAAAATCTCCGGATGCAGACACGTTTCCAAAATCGCCTGTCCGGGGAACCTTCCGGTCCGATTCAGCTGTCGGGTGCTTCATCAAAGTTGTAAAGGATTGGATCATGGTTCCATAGCAAGTAGAATCATGGAATTCGTACGCGTGAGCAGAAAGTTAAGCTCGTCGGAAGAAACCCCTGTCTCGCTGCTGTTTTGGACCAAGCCGATGAGCTCTGGAGAATGCGAAGGACGGTGCACTTCCAGGCCGATTAAGTTTCCGAGGCCTTCATGAGAATCAGAGACATTTGAGTCCTTTTTCCAGAACGTCCAAGATCATTCAATTCGGAGCTATGAGGAGGAAGATACGGTCTCCGGAATTGACACATGTCTAGACGCCTCTCTCTGATCTTGTAAATGCACTGCAAAGATGAGCCCTCCAGGAAGCCTTCCACTTCCCAAGAACCGAAGCTTCCTTCACCAAAGTTGGATATATATGAGTACTCTGTCCTCTGCAATCGGAATCACTCAATTCGGACAAGTATCTTAGAAGTTACACTCTCCGGAATGCGAAGTGGTCCAAGCTGCTCTGAATGCTGCGAGAAAGCCTTGCGACTTGGTTAACTCGCAGGCCTGAAGACGAATGCATGGAAATTGATGCTGCGAGTTGAGAAGTGCGGGTAAGCTATCAATGGATGAGGTCTGAGGCTCCCGAGCAAGAAAATTTCTAAGTCCACAATACTGCGACTTGGGCATGCTACCTGGGAGACGCTGGAACCAAACCGCATGATCACTCGCAATCTACTCCGACTTGAGCCTGCGACCTGAGTGTAATGGAGACCAACCCGCACGGTTTGTACATTCCCCAGAAACCGCCTTGGTCCTTGGAGTTGAAGAAGAAGAAGATTAAGCCGCAGCAAGACTCGTAAAACACTCCTACTTGGGCATGCGGCTAAGACAAAGCGATTTAAGTCTCACAAGACAAGTTCTTCATCTACTGCGACTTGGGCATGCTACCTGGGAGACACTGGACCGAACCGCAGGATTTCCACTTTACCCACTAAAGCCGGGTCAGGACCCGGTTTGTTCCGGGCTGACCCGGTTCATTAGCACTTAGTATATATAGCTTTTTGGAGAAAAACCCTAGACATCTTGAAGATGTAGCTGTGCTTGATGCAGTTGCTGTACCAGATGAAGTGAAGAATGAACTGCCACAAGCATAGAGTACGTGACGAGTGAAGTTCTCGAAACGAGGAATCAGATGAGCAGCTGAGCTGGACTAGAAGAAATGGAAGTCTTGAAGAAAAAGCAAAGCTGAATGGAAATGATGGAGCGGATCAGGAAGAATGGAAGATTTCCTTAAACAAGCAAAAGTTTAAGGAAATAGGAAATATACATCAAGCGACAAAATGGAAGCTGGGATGTAGGGTTTTTGGCATGTAGAGCCGCTGAGTTTACTAGGTATAAGGAGACGTGTTGAAGCCTTGTAGAAGCTTAACACAACTACTAGAGAGCACTTAGCATAAGGGTGTGAGATTAAGAAGAGAGAGTCTGCATCAAGGGTTAAGGGGTTTTCTAGGGGTGTTCTGAGATCAAGTATCGATCGAAGAACAGAGTGAGCTAGGGAGACAGATCAAGGCGTGTCTTGAGTCTGTACTAAATCGTGTTACATCTTGTAAGGTGTGTTAATAGATTTACTAGCAATAAAGTTAAAGTTGAAAGAAAAATCCTGTGTTAAATTGTGTTGTTGTTCTTGATAAGTGGCTCTTGCGTTTTCAATTGGTATCAGAGCAGTCATCTGTATTTTGCAAACAGGTGAGATCCTGCGGTGATGGAGAGCTATCAAGAACTTGTGAACCATTCAAAAGTGATTTTGAATGCTGGAAACTACAGCTTCTGGAAGGCAAGGATGAGATCGCTCATTAGAGGAATTGATCCTTTGGCATGGAAGTCTGTCTTGGTTAAGTGGGAAGAGCCAAAACAGAAGAATGACTCTGGAGCTGATGAGCCTAAACCTGAAGAGAATTGGACGGAAGACGAAAGGAAGAAGTTCAAGTACAACTCAAAAGCACTGACTGCTATTCACTGTAGCATATCAACTGAGACGTTCAATCTGATTCAGGGGTGTGAGACAGCCAAGGAAGCTTGGGACATACTACAGATACAGTTTGAAGGAACCGCCAAAGTGCAGAACTCAAAAAAGGACATGCTAGCTTCGCGTTTTGAAAACCTGAAGATGGAAGAGCATGAAATCATTGCTGACTTCAGTTCCAAGCTGAGTGCTCTGACTCAGGAGGCTGCTACTCTGGGAAAGCATTACAAAGACAAGAAACTTGTGAAGAAGTTTCTAAGGTGTCTTCCTTCCAAGTTCATGGGGTACAAGTCAGCTCTGAGTGTGAATCAGGACACTGAATCTCTAAGCTTCGCAGAGATTGTTGGGATGCTTCAGTCTCACGAGATGGAACTGAACGGCGAAAAGAAGCAAAAAGGGTTGGCACTGTCATCGGTCCTCGAGACAAAGTCATCAGAAGAAGAGAAGTGTGAGGATGCACTAGGATTGCTGGTGAAGAGGTTTGACAAAGCACTACGACGGGTTGAGAAGACATATGATCAGAAGAAGACTGTACCTGCAAGACGGACAAAAGAAAGCAGTGAAAGAAGGAGTGATGTTCAGTGTTACGAATGCAAAGGTGTTGGGCATTTCAAAACTGAGTGTCCTACACTTAAGAGAAGGGAAATTCAGTGCTTTGGATGCAAAGGTTTTGGTCACACACAACTGGAATGTGTTAATGATCAAAATCGAAGAAAGGAGAAATCCATGCTGGCCGAGGAGGATACCGGAGATGACAGTAGTGAAGGCACTGTGGAGGAAGTTAACAACTTCGTCTCATTCATAGGTATTGCTGAAATTGATGAGAATATGGCTGTGACAGATGCTGAGTCGGAAGTTGGGGCTGATGATGAACTAAGTGAAAGCTACAGAGAGGTTCGTGAGACTCTGATCAAGATCGGAAAAGAGAATGCTGATCTGAAGAAGGAGAATCTTCAACTTAAAGAGAAGGTGGAAGAGTTGCAGAGAGAACTGGAAGCAGCTCAGAAACTGAGTCAAGAGAGTGTTGCATTGATCAAAGACAAACTGAACCTGGCAAAGAAGGCTGAACAACTGGAGCAAGATCTGAGTCAGGAGAAAGGTATCTCAAACAACCTGATGGGAGAGCTTGTCGAGCAGCGCAAAAAGATTCACATGTTTGCTGGAACGAAGCAACTCGATCAGATCTTGAGCTATGGGAGGAGGTCTGACACTCATAGAGGACTGGGGTACAATGCTCGAACCATGGTTGAAACAGGTACTACAAAGTTTGTGTCAGGTGGTACTACTCGATCACAAGAGATGGGCAACAGGGCACAAACTACCACAGTTAAGAGCAACGTTGCTGCGTCAACGTCAAGAAACGAAGGTCTGCCAATGAGATTGAGTGGATGCTTCTACTGTGGAAAACCAGGGCATATTAGAAATCATTGCTACAGGTTCTGGAAGCAAGTGAGGAAGCTGAAGGAACTCGGGAGATTTACCTGGAATGGTTTCAGAAACCAGATTTGGGTCAGGAAAGGTGATCTGAGACAGGCAACTCCAAGAAAACCTCAGAGGAGAGTACCTACGCAGAACACGAACCCAGGAGTGGGGTTTAAGTGCAACATGGCCCTTGTAACAGAGGATGATGATCAATCTGCGACATGGTATTTCGATAGTGGATGCTCACGACACATGACTGGTACCAAAGGGTTTCTTCAGAATCTGAAAAAAATCAAAGGAGGAAAGGTCACGTTTGGTGATGGAAGCATTGGTGCAATCCAAGGAAAGGGAAGGACAAGAGAAATCGGGCAACCTCAGCTAGCAAATGTGTATCTGGTTCATGGACTGCAAGCAAATCTGATCAGCATAAGCCAACTTTGTGATGAGGGACTGACTGTCGTATTCACCAAAACAGACTGCAGAGCTGTGGATGGGGTCGGAAAGATCATTCTGCAAGGAATTAAATCTGGAAACAACTGTTACATGTGGAATTCCTCTTGTAGAGAAGAGAAGTGCTTCACAGCACGCGATGACCTACATCTATGGCATCAACGATTGGGTCACATGAATGTTAGGAGTCTTGCCAATCTGGTTGACAAGGAAATTGTCAGAGGGGTGCCAAAAGTCAAGGGAGTCGATAAATCAGTCTGTGGACCGTGCACTCAAGGCAAGCAAGTCAAAGTTCAACACAAGAGGGTCCCTGATGTACAGTCTAAGGCAGTTCTTGATCTGGTTCACATGGATCTAATGGGACCAGTTCAAACTGAGAGCTTGGGAGGCAAACGCTATTTGTTCGTCCTTGTGGATGATTTTTCTCGGTACACCTGGGTCAGATTTCTGCGTGAAAAAACTGAGACAGCTGAAAGTTTCAGAATATGGGCTCTGCAACTTCTGAATCAGCGTGGTGGCATAAGAGGCATTCGGAGTGATCATGGTGGTGAGTTTCAGAATGAATCCATGAAACTCTTCTGTGAAAGCCACGGCATTGCTCATCAGTTTTCGGCGCCCAGGACCCCACAACAGAATGGGGTGGTGGAGAGAAAGAACAGAACACTACAAGAGATGGCACGAGCAATGATACATGGGAACAAAGTATCAAAGAAGTTCTGGGCTGAAGCAGTCAACACCGCTTGTTACATCATAAATCGAGTCTACGTCAGAAAGGGAACTAGTAAGACACCTTATGAAATGTGGAAAGGAAAACCCCCTAACTTGAGTTACTTTCATGTCTTTGGCTGCAAGTGTTACATCCTTAACGACAAAGACTATCTCGGAAAGTTTGACTCAAGAAGCGATGAAGGAATATTTATGGGGTACTCGGGAAACAGCACTGCATTCAGGGTATTCAACATCAGGTCTAAAGTGCTGATCGAGTCAGTGAATGTGGTGTTTGATGACTATGCTTGCACTAAGTGGGAAGGAACTGCAACATGCAGTGACTCAGACGAAGAGAAAGAAGACTCATCAGTAGCTCACACTGAGGAAGGTGACCAGGCAGCTGTGATCCCACCATCTGAGGTTCAGCAAGTTCACCGAAATCACTCACCTTCTGATCTCATTGGTGATGTGAATGAAGGAAGAAGGACTCGGGGGGTTCAGTTGGACTTCAAGAAGATGGTTGGAAAGTTCTCAGAGATGGTCTTGTTTGCATGCTTTGTATCAGTGATTGAGCCTCGAGACGTGAGACAGGCCCTTGGTGATGAGTTCTGGATCATAGCTATGGAACAAGAACTAGAGCAGTTTGTGCGAAATGACGTGTGGGAGCTGGTTCCAAGACCTCTTGAAGGCAATGTTGTGGGAACCAAGTGGATCTTTAAGAACAAGATCGATGAAAACGGAGTGGTGGTGCGTAACAAAGCAAGACTGGTCGCTCAAGGGTTTTCACAAGTCGAGGGAGTTGATTTCGAGGAGACTTTTGCCCCTGTAGCAAGACTTGAGTCGATCAGACTATTCTTGGGGATGGCGTGTATCCTAAACTTTAGGGTGTATCAGATGGATGTCAAGAGTGCGTTCCTCAATGGAGTGCTTCAAGAAGAGGTGTATGTGGAACAGCCTAAAGGGTTCGAAGATGCTCAATATCCACAACACGTGTATAAGTTGAAGAAGGCACTGTATGGGTTGAAGCAGGCTCCACGCGCATGGTATGAAAGGCTCACTGGTTTCCTCGTGAAACAAGGGTATGTTAGAGGAAGTGTGGACAAGACCCTGTTCATCTATGAGCAAAACAAGCAGATTATGATTGTGCAAATCTATGTGGATGACATTATCTTCGGTGGAACTGCTCAGTCACTTGTGGATCGATTTGTCACAAGCATGACTCAAGAGTTTGAAATGAGCATGGTAGGTGAACTGAGGTACTTTATGGGTCTGCAAATAACTCAGTCTGATGATGGGGTGTTTATCTCTCAAAGCACCTATGCGAAGAACTTACTTACACGATTCAAGCTTGATCAGTGTAAGGAAGCCAACACCCCCATGAGTACTACAGCCAAGCTCACTCGGGATGAAGATGGAACAGATGTTGACCCCACGGTGTATCGGGGGATGATTGGAAGCTTGCTGTACCTCACAGCAAGTAGACCTGACTTGTCCTTGAGTGTGGGCATTTGTGCTAGATACCAGGCGAAACCCAAGCAGTCACATCTTGAAGCAGTTAAGAGAATCATCAAGTACGTCAAGGGAACGGTCGAATTGGGGATCTGGTACTCCAAAGGATCAAACAAGCACTTGGTAGGATACTGTGACGCCGACTGGGCAGGGAGTGCAGATGATCGGAAAAGCACCAGCGGAGGCTGTTTCTTTCTTGGAAACAATCTAATCTCGTGGTTGAGTAAGAAACAGAACTCTGTCTCACTGTCTACTGCAGAGGCGGAATACATAGCGATGGGGAGCTGTTGCAGTCAGCTGATGTGGATGAAGGAAATGTCCGCAGACTATGGGATGGACTCTGGACCACTACTGGTTCACTGTGACAACAAAAGTGCTATCAGTATTTCAAAGAATCCCGTGCAGCATTCCAGGACCAAGCACATCGATATAAGGCACCACTTCATTCGTGAGCTAGTGGAAGAGAAACAGGTAGTGATCGAACACATTGACACTGATTTGCAACTGGCCGATTTATTCACAAAACCTCTGGATTTTAATCGTTTTGTCACCTTAAGAAACTCGATCGGAGTTTGTGGTATGTGATTGTGTGTGAAGTGTGCAGGACTGATACAGAAACTGACTCAAGGGGACACTCAAGGTTTGGATTCAGTCTGGAGTTCTGATGCGCGTGGAAAAGAGCTGCCTCAATTTCCGTCGTACCTGGACACCAGTACAGGTTTCATGTAGTAGAAGAGAAGCTGAGCTAGTTTCGGAGAAGTCAAGTGATGAAACTAGCTCATTGCACTTGAACCAAAAAAAAAGGAGGGAGAAAATAAGATAAAAAAAAAAAAAAAAAAAAAAAGGGGAGGCTCCGTACACAAAAAAAAGGGAATCTCTTTGCCTCCTCAAAATACACTCCTCCTTAGTTCCAAAAGCTTCTCTCTCTCGTGGATAAAGGTTGAAAACTGGTGAAAGGGGTCGATAAAGGCAGTTGAGTGTGAAAGCTAGCCCATGTGTTGGGATGGCGAGACGCTATGAATCAGAACAAGCTAAAGGTGTCTCGAGAGTCAGAGGCTTTGTTTCGTCCCAATGCACTTCAAAGAACCTGGTAAAAATTGTGCAAGTTTTTTTATAAAAAAAAAAAAAGGGAGGCCAGGTGCATCGGTGATTGTTCATGTGTCACTATTTGTTCTTCATCTTTGGTTTATGAGTGAATGTGCCCGTGAATATTGATGGTCTAATGCATGCATTCTTGATTCAGTATGTGTCCCAGTGTTGTTGTCATATGTGAAACAGGATAGTGGGCCGGGATTGACAAAGTCCTATTTGTGTGTGGAAGCAATTGTGAAATGGGCTTGCTGTAAAGGAACAGGCCCATTGAAACCCCTGGAAGTTGAGAAGACGTGTGAACATGGAGAGTGGGGGAGGTAAGTTCAAGAAGTGGGCATCCGAGAAATCCGCACCACTCTCTGCTGTAAACCCTAAATCTTCTCGCATTCAAAAAGGTGACTCACCGAGAAAGACATCAATGGTGAGAGGAACTCGCAGAGGGCTAATTGGTAACCGATCCAAGGCTAAGATGACGCATGCAGATGGTGATGCTCAAAGGCCTCATCTCATCGATGAGCACAGCGGTGATGACTCGAAATCCACTGAAGCAGTCCCTGACCAGACTCGTGTCGCAGGTGCTGATACGGCGAATAGTGCTGGTTCTTTTGCCACAGCAGATGATGGCGATGCTCGGAGTGGTTCGTTGGCGAATTCTTCGAAGCAGGTCGGTGACAGAGGAAACAAGAATGTTTCGGAGGCTACCCAGAAGATTGACAGTGACGAAGGCGAAGCTGATGGTGCTGAGAGCAAACAGTCGCTTGAAGCAACTCATTCTGTCCCACAAGATGCACCGACTCCAACAGATGCTCCGATTCTGGTCGGAACGGCTCAAGAAGAGGGAACAGCCTCTGCTGCTGAGACATCTCCTACCTCGATCTCCGTAAGCGCGCAAGCAGCAAAGGTGGAACGCAAACGAAAGACGCTGCGTGCTTTGGGACTTCCAGCTCCGAAGAAACCCAGACGAGATTCGTCTCCTGTTCCAGAAGCAGAACCGGAGCCTGCAACAGAGTCCGTACCACCACAACGGACCAAAAAGACTCGGTCTCGGAAAGCACAGGCATCTCCTGATCAGGCGAGGTCTGTCCACTTTGCTACACGACAACTTTGGTGTGAAAGGACTGTTGATGTAGGTGAAGCTGATGAATGGGGGTACATTAAGATCATTCGAGACAGCGGTTTGGAATCGACGGTTGTGGGACTCACTCCGTACGTCCCACAGGTGATTCAGGAATTCTATGCTGGGCTTCCTGGTGAGCTAGTCTCTGATCTTGATCGGGAGATTCGAGTTAAGCTAAGGGGTTTTGAGTACTGCTTTTCTGCTGATTGGATCAATCGGGTACTCAATCTGACTCCACTCACTGAGGCCGAGGTTCACGAAGAATCGGTTGCTGACGCAGTCTCCCTGTCTGAAGTTGCCAAGCACTTGTCGAAGGGAGGAAGTGGTTGGAGTGGTTTGAGCACGAGGAATCTTCCACCGGTCTTTGCAGCGCTGATTGTCATTGCTGCATACAACTGGATTCCCTCCACCAACAAGCATCACATCTCTGAGGAGCGAGCTCGGTTGTTGTACAATCTGAGTCATGGTGTAAGGGTGGACTTTGGAAGACTTGCTTTCAGACAGATTCTTCTCATGAGCAAGATCATCAAGAAGGACACTCGGTGGTTGCTGTTTCCGTGTCTGATACAGAGGATTCTGAACATTCAGCACGAACCTCAGATTGGTCAGGGGGAGACTCACATTGTACCTGCTCGTTACAAGAAGGACTCCCGCAGTGGTGAGGAATTTGTTAAGAAAGAGGCTGCAGCTGCTAAGAAGGATAAAAGAAAAGGGAAGCAAAAGGCGGGTGTGTCGAAATCTCCAACTCTGCCACCCAAGTCGCCTCAGCAACAACCTGCATCATCACCAGGTGTACCCCTTCGGTCATTTCGTGGGCCACCTCCTGACGCATCCTTCCGGCCATCCGATTCTGCACCAGGTCGAACTCAGAGTGCTCCTCTCGGAGTAATTCGGGTTCCGTTGGCACCAGCCAATGCGAATGAGGTCACCTTGGCCCTGCGTGATGTGAGTCGCGTGCTGAACCATCTTCACAGGATAGTCAACATGGTGATTGACTCGTTTGCAAGTAAGTTTTCTGACTCCTTCTTGTATCCTTCTTTGGATATTCATCTTTGTTTTTACCTTCGGTGCTCACAAGCAGGGGGAGAAAACAGGTGGGAAGAAATTTCAAGAGATGAGGCAGGAGATGATGTGGGTGCTTAGTTTGTGGGGGAGCTTGTGTAATAGTCTAGTTTTTTTACTAGAAGTAGGCTAAGTTTGTGGGGGAGCATGTGTGTTTTTGCTCTAAAAACTTCTGTTGGTTTGCTTGTTTTAAAGACTATGTGACTTTGACGTTTCTTTTATGGAATGCGTTTTGGTACTTGTCTTGGTACTTGTTTTGTTTGTGGTTGTTTGCGTGGTATGTTTTTGAAACAGGTGCTTGTGAGGCACACGAAGCTAAAAAGGGGGAGATTGAAGATGTAGCTGTGCTTGATGCAGTTGCTGTACCAGATGAAGTGAAGAATGAACTGCCACAAGCATAGAGTACGTGACGAGTGAAGTTCTCGAAACGAGGAATCAGATGAGCAGCTGAGCTGGACTAGAAGAAATGGAAGTCTTGAAGAAAAAGCAAAGCTGAATGGAAATGATGGAGCGGATCAGGAAGAATGGAAGATTTCCTTAAACAAGCAAAAGTTTAAGGAAATTGGAAATATACATCAAGCGACAAAATGGAAGCTGGGATGTAGGGTTTTTGGCATGTAGAGCCGCTGAGTTTACTAGGTATAAGGAGACGTGTTGAAGCCTTGTAGAAGCTTAACACAACTACTAGAGAGCACTTAGCATAAGGGTGTGAGATTAAGAAGAGAGAGTCTGCATCAAGGGTTAAGGGGTTTTCTAGGGGTGTTCTGAGATCAAGTATCGATCGAAGAACAGAGTGAGCTAGGGAGACAGATCAAGGCGTGTCTTGAGTCTGTACTAAATCGTGTTACATCTTGTAAGGTGTGTTAACAGATTTACTAGCAATAAAGTTAAAGTTGAAAGAAAAATCCTGTGTTAAGTTGTGTTGTTGTTCTTGATAAGTGGCTCTTGCGTTTTCACATCTTATCTTCTCTCTTAGTTTCTCTCTAGTTTTCTTTCCTTTTTAGTGTAAAAACCTTTTTGATTAAGAGATATCTGAAGGATTTGATCATTCCAAGTCTGTTTCTTATCATCTCATCTTCTTATCTTTGCTTCTAATCATGATTAACATCACCTCTTGCAAAGGAAATGGTGTGTTCATCATGATTAGTGAGTAGTCTTCTTTTTAAACTTCTAGGTGTGTAGATTAGGGTGCTTAGATGTTTGATTTGTGATGTTTAGGGCTTAGATTCTCATTTCATTTCCTTAGTTAGCTGCTCCTAATGCCAGATTTCCTTGGGAAAGTGAAATCTGGGTTCATAGGCATTTCATGCACCAAAAGTGTTTGATGAAATGCCTGAAAGAGCTAACTTAAGGTTTTATGTTTTAAATGCCATGGGAATGTTTGTTTGAAGCATAAATGACATATTAGAACTGTCTCTTAATGCTCATTTAGTTCATATTTCACAAATGGGAATTTGGTTTGAAAGTGGATTAGTGTAGAGATTAATGCCTTCATGAGAGGATTAGTCTAGATCATGTGATTGCTTGTTATGTCTTTCTGTATAAGATTCAGTCTTCTTGGTTGAGGGATTGTTTGGTCACTTATTAGGCTTGATGCATTATGCTTGTTGATTGCTTGATTATATCTAATGGTTTTTAGACTTGATTAAGTGAATAGCGAAGGGATTATTGTCATGGGAATGAATTAATCTGATTAAGAAGCCTAGACTAAAGAGTAGCAAGTGTTGCATTATGTTTTTAGCATCATGAATCAATATCTAAAGCACCCTAATCAATGATCACATCTAGAGGTTTATCTTTCATCATTTGCTTTATCATCATTTTGTTTGCTTGCTTGTTTAGTAGTTCATTAATCATTGATTGTTTGTTCTTTGTTTATATTTTCACTTACTACTTGTCACCAAATCTTTCTTGTTTCACTTGACTTAAGAACTTGTCTTATAAACTAGTGCCTAACTACCACACATATGGATTGAGACCTCTTATACTACCTTAACAAGGGGATTGATAACCCTTATTAAGGCCTTGAAAACCTCAGTTATCAATTGGCGCCGTTGCCATATTGTGTGGGGATTGTTAGCATTAGTTTCTGATATAGTTTTTGAGATCAAATTTATTTTGTTTTACTGATCACCTTTCAAGCTCTGTCTTTGTTTTCAGGTTTATGATCACAAGAAGCCAAGCCAGAAGACAAAGAGAAAGAGCCGTTCACTTGGAGAGGTTAGGAATGAATCAGCAAGTTGGAAATGAACATCAGGCTCAAGAAGCTGATCACGGTCAAAGAGCTGGTAATGGGATTGGAATTCAGGCTCAACAGGCTCAGGTCCATCAGGGACACGCTCATGGTAACCAGAACCAAGACCTACCTCATGTTAACCAGCCACAGCCCCACCCAAACCCACCCATACATCATCAGCCTCCACCAGTCTTTGTTGGTGAGAATGACCGAGCTTATGCACACCAGCATGGAGCAGGAATCAGGCCACCCCCTGTCCAAAACAACAACTTTGAGGTGAAGGCATCTTTGATCAATATGGTTCAGAATCAGAAGTTCCATGGCTTACCTATGGAGGATCCCTTGGAGCATCTGGCTCAGTTTGACAGAGTTTGTGATCTCACTAAGATCAATGGGGTATCTGAAGACAGTTTCAAACTGAGATTGTTCCCATTCAGCCTTGGAGATAAGGCACATCAGTGGGAAAAGAACCTCCCAAGAGGATCCATCCACACATGGGAGCAATGCAAGATTGCCTTTCTATCCAAATTCTTCTCAAGCTCAAGGACTGCAAAGCTAAGGAACCAGATTTCCAGCTTCACTCAACATTCTAATGAGACCTTTGGAGAAGCTTTGGAAAGGTTTAGAAGCTACACAAATCAGTGCCCACATCATGGCTTTTCAGAAGCCTCTCTCCTTAGCACTTTGTATAGAGGAGCTGTTCCTAAGATCAGGATTCAGTTGGACACAGCATCAAATGGAAATTTCTTGGCAAAAGAAATCAATGCAGCTATGGAACTTGTTGAGAACTTAGCCACGAGCCAAGACACTTATGGGAAGATTATGATAGAAGCTATAGAGGAGAAGATTCTGGTAGACACCAAGAGCTGGAAGAGAAGATCAAAGTGCTGAATATCAAGCTTGACAAAGCCCTATCTGCCACTCAAAAGCCTATAAACTATGTGAGTGAGGAAAAGGGATGCTTCACAAATACAAATGAAGAGAGTCTCACCCAAGAGGAGTTGCACTTCATTGGGAATCAAAACAAGTTCAATGGTTACAACAACTTCAATAAACACCAGAACTTGTCCTATAGGAGCAACAATGTGGCTAACCCCCAAGACCAAATATACCCTCCTCAAAGCTTTGTTCAACAGAATCAGTACCAAGGTAACTCCCAAGGTCAACAGGATTTTCAGCAACCAGAGGTTCAGAATCAAGAGAATAGCTTCACAAATCAAGTCAGCCTACAACAAAGGCCACCACCTCCGGATTTTGCCCCACCACCTGTTCAACAAAGTCCTGATTTCAATGTTGTTCTCCAACAGCTCTTAATAGGACAACAAAAGATGGTATCTGACCTGGAGACACTGGGCGCTGAACTAAAGTCTATTAAAAAGAACAAGGGCATCTGCACTTCTGAACCACAAGTCTCTCTTCCTGGTAAAGCTCTTCAAAACTCAAAAGATTATTGCAATGCCATCTACTCCAATGGGGACCATTCAGCTGCTGTGCAAGAGATTGAAGACCTCCTTTATGGTCAAGTTTGTACTGAGAATGCACACACTCAAGTGGATGAGGACACCATTATAGATGATTTCATGGGCTTCTTACATGAACTCAATGAGGACATTGAGAGCAAAAGTGTGGGGGCAGCCGGTTCAGTTCTTTCTGTTCAGCAAAGGAATGATTCAGTGTCTATTGAAACAAAGGAGCTGCCAACTGGTCAAGCAAAGCTAACAGATTGTGCCTCCACCTCTGAATCAACTCAGATGAAGCCCACCTCCCTCCCAAAGCTAGGCAACCCAGGGAAGTTCACCATCTCTTGCACTCTTGGCAACTTTAGAGTTGATAATGCTTTGTGTGATTCAGGCTCAAGTGTGAGTATAATGTCTAAAGATATGATGGAGAAGCTAAAGGTCAAGTCTATAACGTTCTACCCCTCTTCTATCACCTTTGGTGATTCCTACTCCAAGAAACCATATGGATTTTTAGAAGACTATCCACTTCAAATTGGTGAATGCATAATTCCCACTGATTTTGTGATCATGAAGATGAAGAAGACCAAAGAGCTTCCCCTATTGCTTGGAACTGCATTTCTCAACACCACTGGTGCAATGATTAACTTTGATACTTAAAGAGTGGTGCTTACAAAGGTGGAAAGGATGCCTTTTACCCTGTTCAACCACCTTTAGCTGAATTTTGTGGATCAGTTGTTCAAGAGATAGAACCCCCTAAGGTACTTGAGATGAAGTATGTAGGAAGTGCTGGGATTTTAGGTGGATCCCAATCTCTCTCAGCTGTGGAAATGGAAAAAGAACCTCACACCAACTCTGTTTACAAGGATGGGGCTGAACAGCCATTGATCAGAGAAGAAGACATCTTGCTCTCATGGTCTCCTACACTTAGTGATCTAAGGATGATTAACACCAAAAGTGATGGCTCAGCATCAGAAGACAAGAGTATTAAACCTGATCTTTCTTCTCAAGACTTTGATCTCACTCCTTGGGTTGATGATGATGGTTCTCTGAAGTATAAGCTGGATTGCAATGGGAAGCCAGGTCTGTTTGCTGAAGTGAGGGCATGTCTCACTAGGGCCATCTTTGATAAAGACCCAGATGGTATCCAAGAGCTGGTGGACAAAGGTCTCAAGGTGGGATCTCAAGGACAAGGGTCTAATGGTTCCCAAAGGCAGCAAACCAACTCAGCTTTCTTGCTCAGGACCATTGAAGTGCTGAAGAGCATCAGTGCTCAACCTCACCCCAGCTAAAAACAGGTTTTTCAAAGTCAAACTTAGTGACTTTAAACAAAGTGCTCTTGGGAGACACCCCAAGCTTATCCTTGTATATAATCTTTTTATTCTTTTCTCTCATTTCTTTTTATGTTTTAGGATCTTTTGATGGGTTTTGTGAGTTGGTCTCAGGTTCTAGGTGATTTTTGGAGGACATAGCTCAGTGATGGATGGAATGGAGCATGTGAAAGGGCTTAGAGAAGTGTCTAAGGTTTGAAAATCTTGGAGGGCGCCTGAGTGCTACCTAGATGTGCGGCTTGGTGCAAGAAGAGCCCAGGTTGCAGCCCAACTCGCAATTTACTCCGGCCTGGGCGTGCTACCTGGTGTAAGAAGACCAAGCCGCACAAAACCATGAAGAGGCCCGAAGTGTTTAAGTCCCAAATACTGCGGCTTGAGAGTGCGGGTCAGAAGAGAGGAAGCTAGGCCGCACGTCCATTCGCAAATTACTCCGGGTTGAGCGTGCTGGCTGGGAAAAGAGAAAACCAGGCCGCACCAAAAAGAAAAGTGGCCGAGGTGTTTAAGTCCAAAAACCTGCGACCTGGTGCTGCTACCTGAAACCCAAGGAAGCTAACCCGCATGAAGACTCGCAAATTACTCCGAGTTGGGCGTGCTGGCTGGGAGCAAGGAGACCAGGCCACACCAAAAAGAAGAAAGGCCGAGGTATCTATGTCCCAAAGTCTGCGAGTTGGTCCAAGACAAGTCCATGCCGCACAAGGGAGTTCAGGCCAAGCCAAACCCATCTCCACTGGTGTCTGGCCTCATCTGGTGCAGATACTCACTCCCCTTTTGCACAAGAACCACACCAGGTATCACTCCAAACACTTATAAATGAGCATTTAGCATTTTTTTTTATCTTTTGCATTTCATGTTTGATTTTTCCTCTTTCTCATGCTTTTATAACACAAGGGACTGTGTTATTTAAGTGTGGGGGAGGGGTTTTGTGTTTACTAATCATGTTTATTCTGCTCTTATTTTTCTTTTCACTTTGAGTCTCATTTTGCATTCATCTAAGTGCATATAAAAACCAAAAAAAAATGGAAAAATCTGAAACATTTTCACAACAAAATGCTCATGTAGTTGCATTCACATTTTATGATTGAGTCTAGTCTGCATTTTGATGGTGGTCTTGATGTGTGTGTCGAGGGTTGTCAAGTTTTACCCTAATTGAAATCGATAGCCGCAAATGCACAGCTGATCAATTGTAGTACTTAGGGATCGAATCCACAGGGAAGGAGGATCTTTTGCTGCAAAAAGCCTTTGAAAATAAGTTAAGTAAGGAAGTCTAGAACTAAAACGGTTTAATGGGGGTTTGGTGGTGTCTTTAAAATCTAAAAACGAAATATTAAAAGAAAATACGAGAATTAAATGGCGTAATAACTAAACTTAACGAAAATAACTAAAAATGATAAAAACGGATATTCTAATGCTTAAATGAAAATGAACTAAAAAAGAAAGACAATATTGAACTAAAGCTTAAAGAAAAATTGTAGGAAATCAATGGAGAAAAAGGCGTTGGGCTTCAGGGAAGTTTTCTCAGGGGTACGAACGATTCAAAACATTGCTAGAGAGGAAATTTGATAAGATCTTAGCTTAAACTTTTCGAACTGGAGTCACGGACGTATGAATACGCCACTGTCGTGATCATAGACAACTATCTCTCTCAACCCTGACCAGTAGGTTTCCACTCTGGCCCTGGAAGAGAAGAGATGCATTATGTTTAAGACTCGTACTAATTCACAAATCGCCCATAGGTAGGTTTCCACTCCTATGTTTGTTTTGCTCTCCCTAACTAGATCTGATACCTGATGAACACTTTCGCGTCACCAAGCATCTGGATCAGATTATAGTTCATGACGCTACCTCATGCAGTAAAAACGAATTCAGAAGAAAAAGTTCTAAGATTCGGCTCAAAAGCTCATGGAATCCTTATCGAACATATAAATCCCCATCGAAAATCCCTTAATCCCAACAATAAAACTACTCAGACATAATAAACAAAATCATAAGCATAGTATTAAGAAGTAGAGTAGAAATCGAAATTGAAAAAGAAAGAACAAGGGTTCAAGAGAACAAATCTCTCTCTCCCTAAAAGCTAAAGCAAAAACAATAAAAATATGAAGTAATAATTCGGTGGTGATAGGTTACACGATTTCTAGAGCTCCTAAGGCATGTATTTATAGTGCTCAAGACCTCTCTGGACGTCACTTAGGGTTTCTCCAATTGTGGGCTTCAGAAATGGGCTTTATGGGCTCAGAGGTTGAAGGCCGCGGTCGGGAGTGCTCTGACCGTGGTGGATGAGTGGTTTGCCGCGGTCGGGAAGCTCCTGACCGTGGGAAAATGCTTGTTGGCCGCGGGTGGAAGTGCTGGCCAGCTGGTTTACGGGACATTTTGCTCTTCGCGTATCTTTTGATTGAACCGTTGGATTGCCAAGCTGTAAAGTGCACTGGAAAGCTGATAATTCCATCTTTAAGGTCTCCAAATTTGAGCTGGATCTGACGGTGAGAAGGCCTTCAATCAGGGGTGAACTTCTGACGGTTTGACTCTGAGCTGAAATCTGGTTTTCTATCCATTTTGTTAAGCTTTTCCCTAAGTTTCCTGAAAAGAGTCTTGGAACTACAAATACTAGAAAAACGTAATAAAAGTACTTAAAAGCAATTAAAAACATAGAAAAAGTATTTCAAAACGATCCATAAAAGTGGTCAAAATACGGTGTTATCAACTCCCCCAGACTTAAACCTTTGTTTGTCCTCAAACAAAGCAAAAGCCTAAACTGGTTAAGTGAAAACAAAAATAGGGAATGCACAAATCTCATAGACATGAACTCCTAAACTAGGACCAAAGATAGTGCATCAATCCACAACTTAGTCTAGAAAATTCTCACCAAAGCACAAGAGATACTAGTCCACTTTTTCCGTCATGCAAAACTTAAACAAATTAAATCTTGATTCCAGTCAACTAGCTCTCTACATTCATTAAGTTCAATAGTGAGTTCTCATTAAAGACATCATCCAGGGTAGACGGCGTTTGGCATTAAAGGGCTATTTAAGTGGTGGAGTTAAAGTGTTTCGGGTTACCTGAAGATCTTGAGGATGCAAGATAATATGCAAAACCGCAAGAGAGATAAGGACCTGTTGATGACCACAGTTTTTCAGTCACTTCTTCTTGCCAAATGTTGTTGCATAATCCTTCCTCCTTTGTTGTAAACAGCTACTCCCCCAAACTTAGATTCTTTCCGGGAATCAGAAAAACAATCTCCAAAACTCCATAAAATCAAACTCCAGTTGCCTTGGGACTTAAAATTCGACCTCTTTAGACTCTCTAAGGCTTTTATTTCCTTTTTTTTCTTATTTTCGGATTTTTTTTTTTTTTTTTTTTTTTTTTTTTTTTGGAAAGGAAATGCCTTTTAAAGAGAGAGAGACTAGAGGACGAGATTGTACCAAAATTTGAGATTTTTCTAAGGCAAACTGAGATTCCTCTTGTGTTGAATCCTTCCGGGAACTTTTCCCGCAAATCGCAGGTCTCTGTCCTTGGTGACTGAAAACTGCGTCGTTCCTCTTTCTCTCCAACGTTTTTGCACTTATCTGCAAATAAGACAATAGAAAACAAGAGTGCATGTGGTTTGAAAGAGGATTGGTTAAGGTGGGGAACTAGCTAAAGATGAACTAGCCATTCAGGATCAACATAGAGTGGTAAAAGGATAAAGGAGTCCTGAATGTATGATTCGTTTCCCTGGTCTAATGCTTCAATGAGAAAATTAAGTCCAAATTAAGTCCAAATAAAACAGAGCTAGTGTATCCCTTCATCTAAATCGAAATCATTCAAATTCCTCTGGGGTACTTTGTTTCAAATGTGCTTAGCTACCGCCTAGTCTAGTCCTAAATCATGAATGAGCAAGTCACTAGGAACAGTCTAAAGCACACAGTCAACTATCATTGATTCATGTTCACCATTCCCTTTTAAAACGTATTTGTTTTGAAAACCGATTTTGAAAAACTTTAAGGAAAATGCAAATAGTGTAGATAATGCAAGACTCATGAAAGAAAAGTGGTTAGAAAGGGATGAAATCCTCCCCCAGACTTAAATCACACTGTCCTCAGTGTGAAACAAGTCGAGATTGGATGAGAAAAATGGATAAATAATCGAATTGGTAAGGACAAAGAGAACTTACCTGGTCCGGGATGCTGGTGGAGATGAACCGGATTCATTCGAAGGGGTTTGGGAAGGTGATTAGGTGGTGATGAAGGTGGTGGAGGGTGATGAATGAGGTGGAGGGTGAATGTGTGAGGTGAAATGAGGTGAAAGGGGTGGTTTGGGTCGGGTTTTGATCTCAACGACCAAGTGCCGCGGTCAGGGGCTGCACGACCGCGGCAAACAACTACTTGGCCGCGGTCATATTCACGCGACCGCGGTCGAACATGAGTTTCCCGCGGTCAGAACACCTGCGACCGCGGGGGCTAATATCGCGGCCTCTTCCTGCTTCTCCTTGGTTCCTACTGGGCCGAGCAGTCAGGTACCATCCTTCTTTTTGGTCTTTTCTGGTTTTTTTGATTTTTTTTTTGGCTTTTTTGTTTTATAAGAAAAACCTAAAACTAAGAAAAAGAAAAAGATCAAAAGAAAAAGAAAGAAAAATCCTAAAGAAAACAATACCTAAATGGGTTGCCTCCCATTAAACGCTTTTGTTTTAAGTCGTTTAGCTCGACTTTTGGTGTTGGACGTGACTTATTCCAATGAAGAAGACCTTGTCCTGAGACCAGTCTTTTTCGACATCTCCTTGCTTTGCTTAGCAGGTTCTTCGTCACTCCAAAGTTCTTCTTCAAACTCTTCAGTTGCAGAACGTTTTCCTGCTTTGCTGTTGTATGGAACAGCTTCTGTGAAGACATCTTTGTCGATATTAGCAAATAAAATCCTCCGGTTTGGCCAGTCCATTATAGCTCCGGAAGTTGCTAGAAAAGACCATCCCAGAATCACTGGATATGTTGCATCTCTCGTCTCGACAATGTAGAAGTCGACAGGCACTATGCAATCTCCTATTCTCAAAGGAATTTCATGAGCTATTCCTTGAGGTGTTGCATTAGAATCATCAGCTAGGCTAATCTTTGCTCTAGTCCTGCGCAGGTGTCTAATACCAAGTCTCAAAGCAATTGCCTTGGACATCATGTTAAGACAAGCTCCAGAATCACATAGCACGTTTTTAAACATCTCTCCTCTAATAGAACAAGAGATAAGAAATTGACATATGCCTTCTATTTTATGAAGTGTTCGAACAGGTTTACCTTTTCTGGCATGATTGAACAGGTCTTCTATCTTAGGGATTGATTCTTTACTCTACACGATTTCTAGGGCTCCTAAGGCATGTATTTATAGTGCTCAAGACCTCTCTGGACGTCACTTAGGGTTTCTCCAATTGTGGGCTTCAGAAATGGGCTTTATGGGCTCAGAGGTTGAAGGCCGCGGTCGGGAGTGCTCTGACCGCGGTGGATGAGTGGTTTGCCGCGGTCGGGAAGCTCCTGACCGCGGGAAAATGCTTGTTGGCCGCGGGTGGAAGTGCTGGCCAGCTGGTTTACGGGACATCTTGCTCTTCGCGTATCTTTTGATTGAACCGTTGGATTGCCAAGCTATAAAGTGCACTGGAAAGCTGATACTTCCATCTTTAAGGTCTCCAAATTTGAGCTTTATCAGACGGTGAGAAGGCCTTCAATCAGGGGTGAACTTCTGATGGTTTGACTCTGAGCTGAAATCTGGTTTTCTATCCATTTTGTTAAGCTTTTCCCTAAGTTTCCTGAAAAGAGTCTTGGAACTACAAATACTAGAAAAACATAATAAAAGTACTTAAAAGCAATTAAAAACATAGAAAAAGTATTTCAAAACGATCCATAAAAGTGGTCAAAATACGGTGTTATCACATTTTCATATAGGTTGCATCATATGCAAATGGGAGTAATTATATGTTCTTCCCTTTAGAGTACATCACTTTGAGAATTTGGATTAAATAAGCTTGTGAAATGACTTCTGTGCTTGCAAGGCTTGAAATGATTTGAATCTGAGAAGCAAGTTTGAATTGAACTCAACTCTAATAAGTGAAAACCTTGAACTTGACTTGAAATTATCTTGTGATGCATTGTTTGAATAAGCTTGTGGATACCTATATACATATTTGAGCTAGAATCCTGTTTTTTACCATCCTCTTCCTTAGCTCAAATAGCTGAGTCCACATCTGGATCAGTTTTCCTCACCTTGAACCCATCCTTCCTTCAAGCCAAATGTTTGTGTGTGATTTAAAGGCCACCTTGGATCAAACTTAGCAGAAAGTGTTAGGTTTAGAGCGACAAGGGCAAGTCTCATTGAGTGTTAAGTTCCATCATCAAGGAGGTGAGAGATTTGGTGAGAACTAAGTGTGGGGGAATACTTGTTGATGAGTGGAAAAAGGAGAGATGAGTGAAATAAAAGGAGAATGGTGAGAACTAGGGGATAGAAAAAGAAAAGAAATCAGTCTTGGAGTTTTGAGTCAAAGAAAGTGAGCTCTAGTGTTTTGAAAAGAAAAAGTCTAGCCTCTAAGTGAAAAGAAAAGAAAAGAAGCCCAAGAGCTCAAATGTTTTAAAAAGAAACAAAAAGAGGCTAGAAGTTACAAAAGAAAGTGAAAAGGAGCTATGTAAAGTTTGAACTCCAAGACTTGAGTGTGAAAATGAAAAGTGAGTCCCCTAGTGAGAGGAAAATGAGTGTGGAAAGTGAGGTTCTTGAGAGGTTGAGCAAGTGTGGGGTGGGATGAGTCCTTGCCCTTGTATGCATAGGTTGCTTTTTACCTTTAGCATTCTGCCAAAGTTTGATCATTCATAGAGAGATCCCCTTGCTGCATTGAACCCACTCAGGCTCTGATGAGATCATTTTAGTCTCATTACCTCACCCTAGCAAAACTTTGCTTGTTTGAACATTGCATCATTTGATCCACTTGGTAAAGAGCTTAATGAATGTCAAAGAGTTGAGGAATAAGAGAACTTGTGGAGATTACTGTTGAGTTGATACATCAGAGAATGGTCTTGCACTGCATATTGAGCATGATCTTGAATTCTCTTAGTGGTCACTTTTCTCTTTCAAAGGAAATATGAACTCCCAATGCATTCAACCTCTCTCTCATTTGTTCTTTTGCTTGAGGACAAGCAAAGGATAAGTGTGGGGGAGTTGATATATTCATAAATTGTATCATTCAATGTACATATTTAAGTCCAAATTTTGTCTCATTTGCATACATTTTAGGTCTTTAGGCATTGTTTTAGGACTTAGGAGATGCATTAGGTCCCAATGAGTCTTTGCAAGTTTTGAGTGTTTATCAGGTGTAATTGGAGCCATTTGGAGATTAACATCATCTCTTGCAAAAGATTAGATGTGTTCTTCATGATTAGTGAGTAGTCTTCTTTTTAAACTTCTAGGTGTGTAGATTAAGGTGCTTAGATATTTGATTTGTGATGTTTAGGGTTTAGATTCTCATTTCATTTCCTTGGTTAGCTGCTCCTAATGCCAGATTTCCTTTGGAAAGTGAAATCTGGGTTCATAGGCATTTCATGCACCAAAAGTGTTTGATGAAATGCCTGAAAGAGCTAACTTAAGGGTTTATGTTTTAAATGCCATGGGAATGTTGGTTTGAAGCATAAATGACATATTATAACTGTTTATTAATGCTCATTGATTCATATTTCACAAATGAGAATTTGGTTTGAAAATGGATTAGTGTAGAGGTTAATACCTTCATGAGAGGATAAATCTAGATTAGAGTTCTAAGTTAAAATGTTTGAGAACATGTGATTGCTTATTATGGATTTCTGTAAAAGATTCAGTCTTTCTTTGTTAGAGATTGTTTGGTCACTTATAAGGCTTGGAACATTATGCTTGCTGATTGCTTGGTTATCTCTAATGGTTGTTAGACTTGATTAAGTGATTTGCAAAGGGATTTCTGTCATGAGAGTGGATTAATCTGATTTAGAAGCCCAAACTAAAGAGTAGCTAGTGTTGCATTATGTTCTTAGCATCATGAATCAGTATCTAAAGCACCCTAATCAATTATCACATCTAGAGGTTTATCTTTCATCATTTGCTTTATCATCATCTTGTTTGGTTGCTTGCTTTGTTTAGTAGTTTATCATCTTGCTTTCTTGTTTCTTGTTTTATATGCTTTCTTGTTTCTTGTCACCACCAAAAACCTTTCTTGTCTCACTTGACTTAAGAACTTGTCACATAAACTAGTGCCTAACTACCACATATATGGATTGATACCTTTTGTACTGCAAGTGACATAAGGGATTGATAAACCATCTAAGACCTAAAAATCTTACTTATCACAAGCTCTGATGGTTTCTTCACTAAAGTTTGAGCTCAATGAGTAATCTTGATCGTGGGATTGGTTTCAAGACATTTGGAGTAGTGTGCTGAAAGTTATTGCAACCGGAAGAAAAGTTGATCAGCACAAGCCTAAGGAGTTGCGATATGCGCTAAGTGTTTCTGCAAGCCTCGGCATCATTACCTCGACATTGCTTAGGCCGAGGCTCGTCCCTTGAACCTCTTTGGATTAGACCTCGTGCTATCTCCTTGGTGTATCAAGATCGAGGCATGCATGCTGAAGAAGCAAAGCTGAAAACAACTAAGTGGTGGACGTGAACCTCGGTTTCAAGACCCCGGTATTGCATGTTGGACTTCACCTACCTGGATCCCTCGACTACCTAGGTCCCTTGTCACAAACCCAGATTCAAGAACAAGCTGACTCGGAGAATGCACGTGAAGATGAATTGAAGACTAGGGTTCATGCATGTTCTTGACGTGTTTTTCATGAGATCTTCATCTTGATCTTTGCTCACGTGCACCCCTCGATATCAAGACCTCGGCTTCACTCTCTCACACACCGAGGTGTTCACCCGACAACCCAAGAAAGCGCTGAGAACCCAGTTTGTTCCAGGCTGACCCGCAACACTTATCCCTCACTATAAATAGATTTTAGGACCAAAAACCTAATCACCTTTTATCTTATCTGATGTGACTTCATGTGTGTCGAGGGTTTTCAAGTTTTACCCTAAATGAAATCACTAGCTGCAAGTGCATAGCTGATCGATTGTAGTACTTAGGTATCGAATCCACAGGGAAGGAGGATCTTTCCTGCGAAAGCCTTCGAAAGAAATATAAAGTAAGGAAGTCTAGAACCAGGCGAGTTTTGTGAGGGTTTTGGTGGTGTGGTTAAAACGTAAAAACGAATCTTAAAGAGAAAATATGGGAATTAAAATGACCTAATAACTAAACTTAAAGAAAACGACTAAAAACGAGAAAAACGGCTAAACCTAATTGCTTAAATGAAAATCGATTGAAAGGGTAAAGATACTAGACTAAAGCTTTAACGAAAATCGGTGTATATCTATAGGAAAGAAAGCCCTGGGGTTCAGGGAAATTTTCTCAGGGGTATGAACGATTCAAAACATTGATAGAGAGTAAGTTTGATAAGATCTTAGCTTGAACTTAT
This sequence comes from Eutrema salsugineum, assembly GCF_000478725.1. NCBI lineage: Eukaryota > Viridiplantae > Streptophyta > Magnoliopsida > Brassicales > Brassicaceae > Eutrema > Eutrema salsugineum. The sequence goes on along the minus strand of NW_006256686.1, from coordinate 6,468,339 downwards.
CAAACTGGAGTCACGGACGTATGAATATGTCACTGTCGTGATCATAGAAAACTATCTCTCTCAACCCTGACTAGTAGGTTTCCACTCTGGCCCTGGAAAAGAAAAGATGCATTATGTTGAAGACTCGTCAGCATTCACAAGCCCATAGGTAGGTTTCCACTCCTATGTTTGTTTTGCTCTCCCAAACTAGATCTGATACCGGATGAACACTTTCGTGTCACCAAGCATCTCGATCAGATTATAGTTCATGACGCTACTATCATGCAGTAAAAACGAATTCAGAAGAAAAAGTTGTAAGATTCGGCTCAATAGCTCATGGAATCCTCACCGAACATATATATCCCCATCGAAAATCCCTTAGACCCAACAATAAAACTACTCAAGCATGATGAACAAAATCAAAAACATAGTATTAAAAAGTAGTACAGAAACCGAAATTGAAAAAGAATGAACAAGGGTTGAAGAGATAGATCTCTCTCTCTCTAAAACCTAAAAACGAAGCTTAAAGTAAAATTTCTGTAAAGTATTTTGTCTCTCTTCTTCTCTCTTTAAAAACGACCTAAATAATATGTATTTATAGTCTCCAATACTCTCTGGTGTCTAGGGTTCCGGAATTGAGGCTGGGAAATTGATATCGGCTTCAGAAATGGGCCTTTGAACTTGGAATTAGGTGGCCGCGGTCGGGATGTGCGTGACTGCTGGTAATGGAAGGCTGGCCGCGATCAGGAGGCTTGTGACCAAGGGAAATAGGCTGTTGGCCGGGGTGGAAACGCTTGCCGGCTGGTTAACGGGACATCTTGCTCTTCGCCTATCTTTTGATTGAACCGTTGGATTGCCAAGTTCTAAAGTGTGCTGGAAATCGAATACTTCCATCTTCGAGATCTCCAAATTTGAGCTGGATCAGAATGTGAGAAGGCCTTCAATCGGGGGTGAATTTCTGACGGTTTGACTCTGAGCTAAAAATCTGGTCTTTTATCTATTTTGTCAAGCTTTACCCTAACTCTCTCATTTCTCCACCTAATTCGTTGATTCAAAGTGCTCTGAGCTCGTTTTTGAGTTTTTAAAATCATCCTGATTGCATTTCGAACTCGTTTGCATCATAATCCCAAGGTAATCACTCTGTTAAAATTCATCTTTTTCCATGGTCTTCAATGTTGATTTTTGAACTTCAAGGTGTGGAATCAATTTTGATAGGTTGTTTTAGACCTTGGGATTATTTTTATAAATGCTAGGGTGCTAGATAGTGATGGAAAACAGAGCACTTTGTTGGTGATTCATTGTTCTTGAGTTTTGAAAATTGTTGCAAGTTAATTCATGAAAAATCAATTTTTTTTTTCTTGGAAAAGAAATGAACTTGTTTCTTGCTGAGTCCTTGCTTTGCACTCTTGTTTTTGCATTGCTATGAACTTATTGTATTGATGCTTAGCTTGAGAAACTTGTTCATGTGCTTTTGAAATCGATTCTTGCAGCAAATTGTTTTCAAATTTTTGGAGAATTCTGTGAAGCTTGATCTTTTGCTAATCTTGTTTTTGAGAAATTTCTTGGCAGATGACTGAAAGAACCAACTCTCTAGCCAAGAAGAAGGGCACTGCATCCAAGGACAAGAGTTTGGTCTCAGGGTCTTCACAGCCAAAAGGAAAAGGCCAAGCCACCAAGAAAATCACAAAGCAAGGGAAAGGTGATCAAGCGCCGAAAAGGACAAGGCATGAAGAGAAAGCATAGGTGGTTGCTTCTGGTTCCAAGAAGAAAGGGAAACAGTTGGCTGTGGTATCTGATGATGAACAGACTGAGAGTGGCTCATGCAGCTCAGCTGGAGGTTCCCAAGGGACCATTGAAGAGGCATCAAAGAGGATTAAGAAAACTGAACCAGAAACACCTGATTATCTGGCCAAGTTTCAACAAATGGGGATCCAGCAAGGGAGGTTCCCTGATGTGGACTTTCTGAAGAACATTGGCATTTATGAAGATATCAAAACTCTGCTTGGGAACATGGGCATTGAACAACTTTTGGAGATGAGAGAAATCGCATATGAAGAGGAGTCTCAAGAGTTCTTGGCTTCTTTTGATGCCTTTATGTACTACCCAAGGGATTCAAGGATTCTTCAAGGGGATGGTCTTGGACACATGGAGTTTACTGTGAAAGGAAAGGAGTACACAGTGTCATTCCGGGAATTTAGTGAGATATTTGGGTGTTCTGCTCCTAGAAACATTCCTCTCTCCAACCAGGTTAATCTTAGAAAGGAAGATATTCAGGCTATGTGGAGATCAATAACTTCTAGGAAGTACACAGCTGGAGCAGCTAAGTCCTCTTGGATAAGGAACCCAGTGCTGAGATATGTCCACAAGATCCTCTCTCACAGCTCTTAGGTAACACTCCAAACTTGTACATATGCATGTAGATTTTCTTTTTCTCTTTGCATTTTACTTGTTTGCTTTGCTTTAACTCCTTTCTCATGCTTTTATAACACAAGGGACTGTGTTATTTAAGTGTGGGGGAGGAGTTTCATCTTTTACTGATCATGTTTTTTCTGTTCTTATTTTATACTTTGAGTCTTGAGTCACATTCTTGCATGCATTCATGTAGTTTCATCTAAGTGCATATAAAAAAACAAAAAATTGAAAAATCTGAAAAATTTTCACAAAAAAATGTTCATGTAGTTGCATTCTCATTTTTAGGATTGAGTCTAGTTGCATATTCATGTAGGCTGCATCAATGCAAGGGAGTAATGATAGTTTTTTCCTTGAGAGAATATCACTTTAAGAATTCGGTTCACTGCCCTAGTTTCTAGTTCTTTGCTGCATGTAAACAAGAAAGAAATCAAGATTGATCCATGCTTTGAACTTGTTGAGTGAATCAAGCTTTGATTAGTCCAGCCTTATCTAAGTGAGAACCACAATTTGACAATCTAATTATCATTGCTTGTGCATGTCATTGTGAACTCATGGGTACCCTTAACATATTTGAGCTCTCTTATCCCTTTTACCACTCTTTGCTAGCTCAAATAGCTGTTCTCTCAACTTGAGACAATTCCCTTCCTTGAAGCCTGAAACACTATAGAGAGAGATGTGAGGCCTTTTTCTGAATAAACTTGACAGAAAGTGTTGGGTTTAGGGCGACAAGAGTAGGGTCTCATGTAGATCTAGCTCAGCATTATGAGTCGAAACTAGGCTAGGAAGACTTCTTGAGAAACACTGAGTGGTAAAGAGAAAGTTTGAGATGAGAACCAGGGGATGGAAAAGAAAAGAAAGCGGTTTGGGGTCTGCTGTGTAAAGAAAGAAAAGCTCTTGTGTTTTGAAAAGGAAAGTCTAGCCTCTAAGTAAAAAGAAAAGAAAAGAAGCCAAAAAGGCTAAAGTGTTTGAAAAGAAAAGAGGCTAGAAAGTGTTATATGAGAAAGAGCTAAGTGGATTATTCAGACCCCAAAGCCTGAGTTTAAAGTTGAAAAGATGAATCCCCTGGTGAGAAAAAGAATGAGAGTGAAGTGAGGAGAGGGTTGATAAGGGAATGAATGTCTTGAGAAAGGAGTAGTTAGGATGTAATCTTCATGGGAGTAGAGTTAAGGAGAAAGACCAATTTGGGACATTGGGTAGATGGGATTCTGCTCTTGTATGCACAAGTTGCCTTTTACCCTTAGCATTCTGTTAAAGTTTATTCCTTCTTGAGTGATCCCTTGAGCTGCATGGAAACCATAATCATTAAATGAGATCATCTTTGTCTCATGACCCTGTCCCAAGACAAGTGAGTTCACATGATTTGCATAAGCATGATTCACATGAGCTTTAATGAATGTCAAAAGGTTGGAACTATGGCTGTTTGCGCAAACTTAAGCTTGAGCTTGATTGATAGACAAGACTTTATGGGTCTCAGCGCTATCAACCCCCTTTGTCAAAGTAGTATAAAAGGGGTTGTCAATCCAAGAATGTGGTGATAGTCACTAAGCTATGTGATCAGTTTCTCAATTCAAGTGACCAAGTGAGGTTTTGATTGATTAATGACAACTAAAAGCTTAAATCAAGATTAATGACTAAAGAAGTAATCAAACCAGAACTAAACAATGACAAGTGATGAGAATATGGAATGATGGAGGCATGAGATTATAGACATGATAGTTGGCTAGGGTGCTTTGGTGCTAAACTAGGAATGCTAGTGACAATGATGAGACATGATTCAAATGGTTAAGAACTCTAATCTAGATTAATCCTCTCATGAAGGTATTAACCCCTACACTAATCCATTTTCAAACCAAATCATCATTTGTGAAATATGAATCAGTGAGCATTAATAAACAGTTCTAAATGATCATTCAAGCAAATCAATACATCATCATGCAGCAAATGCTTAAACCTCTAATACAGCTCTTTCAGGAATTTCATCAAACACTTTTGGTGCATGAAATTCCCAGAATCTAGATCTCAAGTGATGTGCAAGGATCTAGCCTAGAGAACAGCTGTTTAGAGAGATGAATCAATGAATCTAGCCATAAGCACTCCTAATCTAACACTTTAGCACCCTAACCTACACATCTAGAACCTCATTAAGGTGACTACTCAATAATCATACTAATCTCTCTTAAACCTTTGCAAGTGGAGAAGATTGGCATGATTAATGATGAGAAATGGAGATGGAGAAGATGGATAATGATGGATTTGCAGCTTTAAACACAAAGATCTCTCAAACTCTCTTGATTAACCACTTAAAAATCGATATTTCTCTTCTTAAGTGGAGTCTTTTCACCAAAGAGGCAAGAGACCAAGGGAATAAAGCTTAAGTCTTGGGGAAAAAACCCTAAAAACTATTTATAGTCTTTAAAAACGAACTGGGTCATTCCTTAGTCCCAAGCCGCATGCCCAAGTCGCACAACCAGAGGAAGAAGCTTGGACGAAGGTAAAACTCTTGTAATCTCAGCCGCATTACCTTCTCAGTGTGATTTGCGAATCCATCTGCGGCCTGGTCTCCATTACTCCTTAACTCGCACAACCATGTAGCAGGAGCCTTCAGGGATGTGTGGGCGTGGTCTCCATTACTCCCAAGTCGCAGGCTCAAGTCGGTGTAGATTGCGAGTCTTTGTGCGGTTTAGTTCCATGCCCGGCCAACTCGCATGCCTAAGTCGCACGGTTGTGGACTTAACATTTTTTCTTGCTTGAAAGCCTCAGACCTTATTCAGTGATAGCTTACTCGCACTTCTCAACTCGCAGCTCAACCTCCAGGCATTCATCTTCAGGCGTTGCAAGTTAACCAAATCGCAAGACTATCTCGCAGCATTCAGGGCTCCTCGGACCACTTCACATTCATCAGAGAGTAACTTACAAGATACTGGTCCAAATGGTTAGATTCCGGTTTCAGTGGAGAGAAGACTCAGACGTCTTCAACTTTGGTGAAGGGCTTGAGTTCAGGTGACATTGGTAAAGGCTCCGTTCCGCCAGTTCTTTGACCCGCGTTGCTTTGGTCTTTTATCAGCTCCGAGACATGCACTGCGTCCGATCGCCGTAACTTTCAGCTCACAACTCCAAATGAGACGATCTCAAGTGTTCTGGAACTAGACTCGACCCTCTTGATTCGTGATGAAGACTCTGAAAGGTGAATCGCATTGCCTGTCCTTCGTCCCACGCGATCAAAGTGAGGGTTTTGTCTGCGCTAAACCATCTGTCCGAGTTGTTGCACACAGGTGAGGGCTCCTCCACGATCCCAGCTACAAGTTGCTCCCAAAAGTCTCCAAATGACCTGAGAACACTCCAAAAATGCAGGACACTCTAGGACCTAATGCAAATCCTAAACAAAGCTAGAACCTAAGACAAACTCTAACAAAACTAGCTAAATGTATGCAAGAGACTCAATCTTTGGACAAAAATGCAATTCCAAATATGATAAATTTTGAATATATCATTGATTCATTTATTGATAAGTATGGCAAAAGTTTTGTGAGTAAGCTTGTTTGCAATGCATCTTAGAACTAGCAACTAGGACAGTGAGCCTTGAATTTTTTTTAGTGATACACTCTCTCATTAAGGAATATGAACTCCCAATGCATCCAACCTCTTCCTCTCATTTGCTCTTTTTGCTTGAGGACAAGCAAAGGACAAGTGTGGGGGAGTTGATATATTCATAATTTGTCATGTTTAGGATTGCATTTTTTGTCCAAATATTGAGTCTCATGCATACATTTAGCTAGTTTTGTTAGAGTTTGTTTTAGGTTCTAGCTTTGTTTAGGATTTGCATTAGGTCCTAGAGTGTCCTGCATATTTGGAGTGTTCGCAGGTCATTTGGAGACTTTTGGGAGAAACTTGGAGCTGGGATCATGGAGGCACCCTCACCTGTTTACTTGAATTGAGAAACTGATCACATAGCTTAGTGTCTATCACCACATTCTTGGATTGACAACCTCTTTTGTGCTACTTTGACAAGGGGATTGATAGCCTTGAGACCTAAAAGGTCGTGTCTATCAAACAGCTCGTTATGAAAAAGGAGAAAGCATCTAAAGACATTAATGTGAAGGTTGACTGCATGTACAATGACCTGAATGGGAAGTTTGAAGCTTTATCTTTGCACGTCAAAAAGCTAGACGTACAATTAGCCGAAACAGCCGACTCTATGAAGAGGCAAAGTGGACCTCTTCCCGGAAGAGTTGAGGATAACCCCAAGAGGTTTTACAATGCCATAACCACATCCCGAAGAAGAAGCCAGAACCGATGGAAAGGATGAAGAAAACTGATATGTTCATAATTTGCATCATTTAGGTTGCATATTTCATTCCAAATCATGTCTTATTTCATGCATTTTTGGTCCTTAGGGTTTGTTTTAGGACTTAGGAGTTGCATTAGGTCCCAGTGAGTCTTTGCATGTTTTGAGTGTTTATCAGGTGTATTTGGAGCTATTTGGAGTTGAAAAGATGAATCTAGGAAGAGAAATGGTGATCAAGGCTTGAAAGATGGTGAAAATGGGTTTTGGATGTTCTCGGCCATTCTCGCGTACCGCAGAAAGGTTTTTCTTGGCCATTCTCGTGTACCGCGGGTGGATTCCTCGGCCAAAACGCATACTGGCTTAATGAATTTCTCGGCCAAAATTTCTGGGTGCAGACACATTTCCGAAATCGCCTGTCCGGGGAGCCTTCCGGTCCGATTCAGCTGGCGGGTGCTTCATCAAAGTTGGAGAAGATTAGATAATGGTTCCAGATCAGGTGGAATCTTAGGATTTGGTGGCGTGAGCAGAAAGTTAAGCTCGTCGGAAGGAAGTCCTGTCTCGCTGCCGTTTTAGATCAACCCGATGAGCTCCGAAGAATGCGAAGTACGGTGCACTTCCAGACCGATTCAGTCTACAGTGCCTTCATCAGAATCCGAGATAATTGAGTCATCTTTCTAGAACGTCCGAGATCATTCAATTCGTAGCTATACGCAAGAAGATAACGTTTCCGGAACAGACACATGTCTAGAAGCCTCTTTCTGATTGTGTCAATGTACTGCAGAAATAAGCCCTCCAGAAAACTTTCCACTTCCCTAGCACCAAAAGTTCCTTCACCAAAGTCGAAGATATATGAGTCCTCTGTCCACTAAAAATGGAATCACACAATTCGGACCAGTATCCTGGAAGTTATGCCTCCCTGAATGTGAAGTGGTCCAAGGAGCTCTGAATGCTGCGAGATAGTCTTGCGACTTGGTTAACTCGTAAAGCCTGAAGATGAATGCTTGGAAGTTGAGCTGCAAGTTGAGAAGTGCGGGTAAGCTATCACTGGATAAGGTCTGAGGCTCCCGAGCAAGAAAAATGCTAAGTCCACGATCGTGCGACTAAGGCATGCGAGTTGGCCGCGCTTGGAACTAAACCGCACGATGACTCGCAATCTACACCGACTTGAGCCTGCGACCTGGGAGTAAAGGAGACCAAGCCGCACACATCCCTGAAGACCCCTGCTATATGGTCGTGCGAGTTAAGGATCGGAGAAGACTTAGCCGCACAAAGACTCGCAATTCACATCTGTATGGGCATGCGGCTGAGTTTACAAGGTTTTATCTCATTCAAGCTCCTCTCCTTGGTTGTGCGACTTGGGCATGCGGCTTGGGACTAAGGGATGACCAAGTCGCACATGTACTTTCCCCAGGTTTCGCCTTGGTCATGCGAGTTAAAGAAGAAGAAGATTAAGCCGTACAAAGACTCGCAAAACACATCTACTTGGGCGTGCGGCTAAGACCAAAGGATTTAAGTCTCACAAGACAGTTTCTTCACCTGTGCGACTTGGGCATGCGACCTGGGAGACACTTGACCAACTCGCACATTCTCCACTTTTTCCACTAAAGCCGGGTCAGGACCCGGTTTGTTCCGGACTGACCCGGTTCGTTTTTAGAAACATATAAATATTTTTTAGGGTTTTTTCCCAAAGACTAAGCTTTATTCCCTTTGTCTCTTGCTTCTTTTGTGAAAAAAACTCCACTAAGACGAGAAATATCGATATTTGAGTGTTTAATCAAGAGAGTTTAAGAGATCTTTGTGTTTAAAGCTGTTTTCTTCTGAATCTATCATCTCCATCTCCATTTCTCATCATTAATCATGCCAATCTTCTCAACTTGCAAAGGTTTAAGAGAGATTAGTATAATTATTGAGTAGTCACCTTAATGAGGTTCTAGATATGTAGGTTAGGGTGCTAAAGTGTTAGATTAGGAGTGCTTAGGGCTAGATTCATTGATTCATCTCTCTAAACAGCTGTTCTCTAGGCTAGATCCTTGCATATCACTTGAGATCTAGATTCTGGGAATTTCATGCACCAAAAGTGTATGATGAAATTCCTGAAAGAGCTGTATTAGAGGTTTAAGCATTTGCTACATGATGATGTATTGTTATTTGCTTGAATGATCATTTAGAACAGTTTATAAATGCATACTGATTCATATTTCACAAATGATGATTTGGTTTGAAAATGGATTAGTATAGGGGTTAATACCTTCATGAGAGGATTAATCTAGATTAGAGTTCTTAATCATTTGAATCATGTCTCATCGTTGTCATTAGCATTCCTAGTTTAACACCAAAGCACCCTAGGCAACTATCATATCTAGAATCTCATGCCTCCATCATATCATATTCATATCACTTGTCATTTTCTAGTTCTTCTTTAATCATTAATCTTGTTTTAAGTTTGTAGTTGTCATTAGTTAATCAAAACCACACTTACTTGCTTGAATTAAGAATCTGATCACATAGCTTAGTGTCTATCACCACATTCTTGGATTGATAACCTCTTTGTGCTACATTGACAGGGGGATTGATAGCCCTGAGACCCTAAAAAGTCTTATCTATTGAAAACCCAATCATTGTACCACTTTACAAGGATGTCAATGCCAAGCAACCACCATTTCAAGGTACCTAAATGTTCCCCATTTCAAAGGCTTACAAAAGCCGACGATCCGGGACGTTTTGTTTTTCAATGTTTCATTTCAGGAATCAGGGTCATAGACTGTTTGTGCGATTCCGGAGCCAATGTCAACATCATGTCAAAGACATTTGCCAAAAAATTGGGCACAAAACCTTAAGGACATCGACATTCAAGGTTATCTTTGGAGATTCATCTCAAAAAGATACTGAAGGGGCGATTCTTGATCTACAAGTTCTAGTAGGAGACAAGATTGTTCCAGCAGATTTCCAAGTCCTGGAAATGGATCAAGACAAGGAGAGACTTCTCATATTCGGGAGATCATTCCTAGCTACCGTAGGAGCAGTAATTGATCATCATTCTGTCTTCCTCAATGATAGATCGCAGAAGATTATATCCAATTATCCTAGATGACTTTCCAAGCAAAGGAAACCGCCCAAAAGAGAAAGAAAAGGAGAAGCCGAAAGCTTTTGCAAAGATCAAGATCATCATTCCACCGGATGCAACAGAAACTAGTGAATACCAAATCCAGGAGCTGATCAAAAACACAAAAAGGATTTTAAACAATGTTAAAGTCTGAAAGAAGAGTAAAGGAAAGAAGATGGCTCCTCAAGGAGAAGAAGTAAAACCTCCAGCGACCGGGAGTGATAAAGGCACATCAAGTGGAGTGCCATTCAAATCAGCCTGATTCTTCATGTCTATGTCGAGCTAAACGACTTAAAACAAAAGCGCTTAATGGGAGGCAACCCATTTAGGTACTGTTTCTTTTAGTTATTTTTTCCTTTTTTCAATTTATGTTTTCGTTTTCTTTTAAGTTTCAGATATTTTTATAAAACAAAAAAAACAACACAAAAAAAAATCAGAAAATTAGAGAAACTGAGAAAAAGGAGAGGTTTTTAGCTGCTCAGCCCGGCAGAAAACTTGAAAGTTAGACAAAGGCCGCAGGAAAAAGGGTCGCGGTCACCGTGAATGTGCCCGCGGCCAAGCCTATAACCACCGCGGTCACGTATCTCCTGACCGCGGCCGTTGGTCGTAGAGACAGGAACTTGGTGCTCTGCCGCTTTTCAAAAGTTCCCGGTGTTTCCCATTGATTCCTGGTGATTCCCGGTGTTACCCGGTGATTCCCGGTGTTACCCGGTGATTCCCGGTGATTTCCGTTGATTCACAGTGCTACCTGGTGTTTCCCGGTGTTACCTGGTGTTTCCTGGTGTTACCTGGTGTTTCCCGGTGTTACCTGGTGTTTCCTGGTGATTTCCGGTTTTACCCGGTGATTCCCGGTGATTCCCGGTGATTCTCGGTGATTCTAGTTGATTTCCCGGAGCATTCCCAGTAAAACCTGTTAAGATTTTCCGTAAGTTTTAAACACCTGTTGCGTATAAGACAAGAAATTTAAGTTCCCGTAAACTTATGCATTCCCGAAAATTTCCTGTTTTCGCTACAAAAACGCTTTTTAAAGAAAGGAAATACACTTTTTGGATCAAAACTCCTTTTTCTCTTCTCTTCCAAAAGACTTGGAGATTTAGGAGATAGAACATATTTTTCGATTTTTAAGTTTTTTAAGAGATTCTTGGCCCAAACCTGACTCTTTTTCAAAGCTGATTTCAAATCTATCATCAAATCTCTCTTTCCAGCAAGGAATAAAACTCAAACTGGCCATTTTTAATTGATTTTGGAATTTAGGGTTTTCTTAAAAAGACCAAATCTTGGTTTATTGATGATGGAAATAGCTTAAGAACAATAGATTATCCTTCTAGGTTATCTGAAAATCGATTTTAACACCTAGCTTACGAGGAATTGAGATTTTTGAAATTTGGATTCTACATGCTTTATAAAAATCGAATTTTGAAAAGCAAAATTTGTGAATTTGATTAAGTCTTGTGTGATTAGTGATTAGTATTGGGTAACCTATAGATTTGACACGGAAATTGCTCATAAAACCGATTTTTAGAAGATTTCTATGTTGAGAACATCAAAAATCTGAGTCTGGTCATGAACTACTCAATTTTTTTCGATTCAATGTCAATTATGCTTGCTCATAGTTTTAGCTAATCTCTTGATACTAGGATTATAGTATAACTGATCGTTAATGTGTTAAAATCAGCATCCATATCCATTCTTTTTCCAAGAATCATCTCGTCTTGTAGGAAAATAGAACAAAGAAGATCCCGATGATAATACTCTTGGAGAATACATGCTGAACCAAGCCAGACCGAAAAGAAGGAATTACGTAATGAGGTTACTCCAACCCTCAAGAGAAACACGAGCAATTCCCGAGCCACCACATATCTGATACCTTGGGAAAGAGATCAACCCGAGAGTGGACTATGCAAGACGTTTCAAGAAGCTGAACATCAAACCGACGCCCTGCATTGATTATCATACACTCGAGATGCTTGGAATTAGAGAAGATGTAATCTGGTACATCGATGCACTTAAGCTGAGACCCTACATGGAGCTGAACTTTCCAACTTATCCCGAGCTAGTCCGCGAGTTCTTAGCAACTATCACACTCCACCACATGGAGAAGAGGAACCCTAGAGCGTCTGATGGCATCTTGTCATTCTCTATCCGCGGACAGACTTACTCGCTCACCATTTCTACACTTTGTGAAGCTCTTAAGCGTCCATACACCGATGGCATTCACCTTGAAGAAAAACCCGATTTTGACCTATGGAGAGAGATGGGTCATGGCGTCTATGATAGCGGGGGATCCAGGTCAGCCTTTTTTACTCATCCTGCAGTGAGAGTTGTGCACAAACTCTTAGCACACACAATTTTCTCTAGAGCCAACATGGGATGTGTTTTGAAAACCAAGCTCATTACACTTCAGATGCCATTTATGGACGACCCACGACTTGCCTGCTTTGCCTGGATCATAGCACAGAACATGGTGAAGGTGAAGCATGATTTACATGGTTGCGAGGACGCTACTCCAGCTTACGGGAGCACTATTACAGCGATACTACAGGCTGTAGAATTTGACTTCTCATCTGATGATCCACTTCCCGATGTAATGACCTACTTTATCTCTCTCGCGATCACACTATCTCTCGTGCCGCTTTCGATCTAGACAGGTTCAGTTACTTGTATTGCACTGGCACCGATGAGCACCAAGTCTATTTACCTTCAGCATCAGTTATGAGATTGTGTAACGGAGGACGTCCACGATGGATTCCAGAACCCGATGATTTTCTGCCATCTGTGCCTCGTCTACCATTCAACATCGGCCAATACATAGTGGCCAAGGAAAAGAACGATGCAGCTGCGGCCCGTGCTAACTTTCAGCCATCGACATCATCACACACAAATTCTGACCTGGAGCACAGAGTGAAGAGACAAGGACGACGCTTTGAGCGCGTTGTCACTTTCCTATAGGAGTAGCACCAGTTCGAAGCAGACACATCGGAGGATGAGTGATTGATCATCACTTCACAGTCGTTTGATAGCCATCACGATTTTCTCTAGAGCCAACATGGGATGTGTTTTGAAGACCGAGCTCCTCACAGTTCATATGCCATTTATGGAAGACCCACGACTTGCCTGCTTTGCCTGGATCATAGCACATAACATGGTAAAGGTGAAGCATGATTTACATGGTTGCGAGGACGCTACGCCAACTTTTGGGAGTGCTATTACAGCGATACTAAAGGCTGTAAGATTCGATTTCTCATCTGATGATCCACTCCCTGATGTCTGGTATGACCTACTTTATCTCTCTCGCGATCACACTATATCTCGTGCCGCTTTCGATCCAGACAGATTTGGTTACAAGTATTGCACTAGCACTGAGGAGCACCGAGTCTGCTTGCCTTCAGCATCAGTCCCCAGATTGTGTAACAGAGGACGTCCGCGATGGACTCCAGAACCCGATGAGTTTCTGCTATCTGTACCTCGTCTATCAATCACCATTGGCCAATACATAGTGGCCAAGGCAAAACACGATGCAGCTGCGGCCTGTGCTCACTTTCAGCCGTCTGTTTTGACCGGCCTCATCATCTACATCATAGCACACACATTCTGATCTGGAGTGCAGAGTTGAGAGACATGGACGACGCTTTGAGCGCGTTGTCACCTTCCTACAGGAGCAGCACCAGTTTGCAGCAGACACATCGGAGGATGAGTGATTGATTAACACTTCACTACCACCACGGTTCTATCATCATTTTCTTTTATTTTATCTTATTTTATTTTCCCTTTTATTCACCATCTTCTCACCAACTTTTTCACACTGGGGACAGTGTGATTTAAGTGTGGGGGAGGATGTTTATCCGTACTAATCATCTTCTTGCTTTTGTTTTCAAATTTCAAGCACTTTTTAAATTTTAAAATGTAACCTATTCGACCTTAAGTATTTTTCAGGAATGTTTGACACAAAACCATGATGATTTAGACCTGCATCCTTCTACGCTACGCATGATAGCTCATTTGTGGTTAGCACTAGACTAGGCGGTAACTAGAATACTTGCACTACGAACTCCCACCAGAGGACTTCTATACATGGAGATTCTTTCTGACAGGATATACTAGCTCGTTTTATTTGACCTTAATATTGATATCTAATTTTCTCATCATTGATTTTAGGCAAGCATCAAGATATACATCTAGGACGTCTTTTACCATCATTTTTACTACTCTTTGTCGTCCTAGATGGCTAGTTTAACTTTATCTGGTACCATACCCTAAACCCAAAATCCTTGTTTTCAATCCTCATGCATTCTCTCTTTAGTTTATATCAGCAGATATGTGCAAAAATGTCGGAGAGAAGAGGAGCAATGCAGTTTTCAGTCACTCACAAGGAAGACTGAATAGAATTGGGAAGGAAGAATATCAGAAATCCCATTAAGCTTTACAAGACCGATTTTTATTGGTAATTTTGTGCTCTTTATGACTCTATATCTAAAGGCATTCCCCATGTCAAAACAAAAAATGAATGAAAAGAGAGAAGAAAACAAAAAGCCTAATGAGTCTTAGATTGTCGAAATTTCTGGAGCAAGAAGCAACCGCTATCCGTTTAAAGAGCTATGGTTTTGAAAGATTTACAAAATCTAAGTCTGGTGGAGTTAGGAGAGAACCTGAGGAAGAAGACCAGGAATCTATGGAAAGAAGAAAGTGACTGAAAATTGTGGATACCAACAGCTTCACTCTCTCTTGCGGTTTTGCATAATATCTTGCATCCTCCAGATCTTCAGGTAACCCGTAAACACTTTAAGCCTTATCCCTAGAATAACCCTTTTGACACCTAGCCTAGATTGCCTTGCCTATACTTTCCTTGATGAGAACCACCGAGATTTTTAATGAATGTTAAGAGCTAGTTGACTGGAAGGTTGATCTTAGTGCAATAGATTTCTGCATGACAGATTTACGGACTATTTATGCTCGTATTGCTAGTGAGAATTTTCTAGGCTATTCCCAATAGATGCATAATGATTGATATTGGTCTAGAAGTTTGGTCTCTGAGATTTTGTTTATTTCCTGCGTTTTCAAACCTCTCACCGAGATTTGGCCTTTGTTTTGTTTAAGGACAAACAAAAGACTAAGTCTGAGAGAGTTGATAACACCTGATTTTGACCATTTTTATGGATCATTTTAATGTCTTTTACAGGTGTTTTTACTCCATTTTCAAAGGTTTTCAAAGGATTTCTATGTTTCCGGATTTTAAAAGACTTTCAGGTAATTTGGGATAAAGAGGCACAAATTGGAACAAAAAGACTCTTTTGGATAAATGCAGACCGTCAAAACTCTCATGGAGAGACGAAGACTTTTTCACCGTCTGATCACCCTCAAAATTGGAAAACTTATAGAAGAATTAAGCAGATTTCAAATGCACTTGTTTTGGAGACATTCCAACGGTTGGATCTCAAGATATTCCATTAGCCCCATAGCCACTCAAAGACAGCCAGCAAGTGACGCGACCGCGACCACCAGCCCATTCCCTGTGGTCACAAGCTTCTCGACCGCGACCAACCACCTATATCCTGGGGTCATGTCACTCACGAACGTGGCCGGCCAACTCCGAATTAAAGCCCATATTTCTGAAGCCCAAAGTCATTTCTCAGCCTCAATTCTGGAACCCTAGAGACCATGGAGTATTGAAGACTATAAATACTTGTCATTTAGGTCATTTTAAGATAGAACCCTTCATATGATATGTCTATATTTTACATCATTTAGAGAGCATTTTAGAGTCCTCATCATGTGTTTTCCCATGTAAATTGTGTCTTTAGGCATGAAAATAGGATTTAGGACTTGCATTAGGTCCCAAAGAGTTTTGCATGTTTTGAAGTCTTTATCAGGTGCTTTGGGAGTCGTTTGGAGCTTAAGAAGAGGAGCAGAGGAGAAAACGGTGAAGAAAAGGGTCAAAAATGGTGAAAACCGCTTGGAGAAATTTCTCGGCCAAATCGCGTACCGGACGGACGAAAACCTCGGCCAAATTCCTTACCGATCACTCAGCACCGGCCAAATTCCTTACCGATCGACCAAAGTCAGCTTGGGTCGAAGATCGGGTGCAAATACCATGGGTTGAGTTTTTTGGCCGAGGCGAAGGAATTTTTACGACCAAAAAGCTTACCGCGATACACAGCCCTCGGCCATTTTCCTTACCGCGGGAAGCTTTTCTCGACCAAAATTTGTCCTTGTCAGCGCGTTTCAAAGATCAGCAATCCGGGGAACCTTCCGGTCCGAACCAGTTGGCGGGGTCTTCAGCAAAGTCGGAGATAATCAGGCAAAGATCCCAGAACAGTTGGAATCATCCAATTCGGACCAATGGGGAGAAAGATACAGCCTCCGGAAGATGCACCAACATTACGCGCACCCGAGAACCGAACGGCGGAGTACGAAGGCTACGGCGGACGGAGTCTTTCCGGACCAAATCAGCTTGCCCGGTCTTCATCAAAGTTTGAGATCTGTGAAAGACCTTTTCAGAACAGTTGGGATCGCTCAATTCGGAGCAGTGGTTTGAGAGATAAAGTCTCCGGAGTTCACATCGGTCTAAAAAGCTTATTTTCTGGTGATTCCAATGCGGTTCAAAGATGTGAAATCCAGGAAGCCCTCCGCTTCCCAAGCTCCGACGGTTTCTTCACCAAAGTTCGAGCTTATTGAGTCATCTTGACTATGGAACTGGTCTCAGAGCATTTGGAGTCGTGGGTTGAAAGTTACTGTTTCCGGAAGGTGACATGGTCGATACGAACCCAAATATGTTGCGATACGCGCTAAGTGTTTTCTCAGGGCTCGGCATCGTTACCTCGACATCGGCCAAGTCAAGGCTCGTATTTTGGGAGTATTCTGAACTAGGCCTTGTGCTGACGCCCCGGCACGTAGGAATCAAGACATGCACACGTAAGAAATGAAGCTGGAAACGACTAAGTGTTGAACGTGCACCTCGGTGTAGCGACCTCGGCGTGCATGCCGGACCCTGTTCGCTCAAACCCCTCGACTACCAAGCGCCTCGGCATTTCATGCCGAGGTCCATTGTCACAAACACAGAATCAAGAACAAAGCTGCCCAAGAATACACACGTGAAGATGGATCAAAGACTAGGGTTCATGCATGTTCTTGACGTGTTCTTCACGAGATCTTCATTTGGATCTGGACTCACGTGCACTCCTCGGCATGAAGACCTCGGCTTCACTCTCCGACACACCGTGGCACTCACCCATCAACCCAAGATCGCGGTTCAGTACCCGGTTTGTTCCGGGCTGACCCGCGACACTTTACCTTTGCTATATATACATTTTGAGACTAAAAACCTAATCATCTTATCTCTTACCTGTTTTTAGCTTTAAGAACTTGCCTCTTTGGTAAAACTTGATCATTCTAATCCGATACCTCGTTTTTGCATGAGAAATCTTGTTCTTTCTTTATTTCTTTTATCATCTAACAATAAACTCCTCATCATGACCAGCTACACGTCTTGCAAAGGACTTAGTGAGCTCGTTATGATTAGTGAGTAGTCGTTTAAGCGGCTTTAGATAAGTAGATTAGGGTGCTTTCAAGGTAGATTAGTGGGTTTAGGTGTCTAGTCCTGCAAGTTTCATTCTTTAACCGATGAGATCTCTAGGCTGGATCCAAGCACATCACTTGAGGTTCAGATCCGAGACATATCTCGCATCAAAAGTGTTTGTAGAAATGTCTGAATCACTCGGTTAAGGGTTTAAGAGTCTTTCATCGCGAGAGTGATAGTTTGTTCTCTTAAATGACATTTTTGAACTGATTCTTATTGCTGATTGATTCGATGCTTCTCAAAAGACATTTTTGGTATGAAGGAGGATCAATTTAGATGCTTAATACTTTCATGAGAAGATTAACATGCCTTGAGTTTAAAGTTAAATGAAACCGCTTGATGTTTTGATTCATTAACCCACTAGTTGAACTTGGAAGCACCCGAGTCAAGTATCTCGTCTAAAGTCTCTTGCTTTATTACATATTATCATCATCTGAATCGCTTAGTTATCATTTGCATCTTTGCTTTGTTTGATTCTCATCATTTTCCTTACTTACATGCTTAATCGTTGTTATTTAGCTTAGAAAAACCTTCACCTTTTTATCTTGACTTAAATAAACAAACAACATAGACTAGTGTCTCGTTGACAAGTCTGGATTGACACCTCTTAGTACTACTTTGACAAGGGGATTGATAGCCCTGAGACTTAAAAAGTCTTATCTATCATCATACTTTTACAGAAACCCTTTTCCTTTAGCCGTTTTATGCGATTTTTATAGAAGATTGTTCAAGTCTGAGTTCTTCAATAGAGAAGCTTTATTTCATCTCTTTTCTTTATTGTTTTTGATTACTTTTATTAAAACTAATGATGATGTCGACCTCGGATAGGTGTTAGTAGATCCCGAGTTAGGCTTAGGGTCCCGAAAGGGGCTCTCATAACCGATTAAGACATCTAGGTTTATAGATATGGGATTTTAACTTTGTTCTCTGTTTTTTCTCGTTCTTATTGCATGTATGCTTGATTGATCACCTAGTATCTGATCTAGATAGTTAGTGTTGTGAAAGTTTTCATTAAGTATCAGACCTAGAATGAAACAGGCGATTTTTCCGTAGGAGTGGAAACTTACTTGTGGCGAGATCGTGAGTATTGACGAGTATTGTGCAGCTCTTGCATTCTCTCCCTTCCAGGGCCAGAGTGGAAACCTACTGGTCAGGGTTGTGAGAAAGAGTTGGTTATAATCACGATGTGATGTAGTCATACCGCCGTACTCTAGCTCTAGAACCCTATACTTGCGGCTTTCATTTGTTTTTGTTAAGGGTAAAACTTGTTCCCTCACGCAGTTGACACGCATCAACAAGATCCAAAAATTTCAGCAGGAGGACACAGAAGACTTCTATGACGCCTGGGAAAGATTCACAGATTACCAAAGAGATTGTCCACACCATGGTTTCTCCGAGGAGCGCCTGATGACCATCTTCTACCATGGAGTTAACGAAGAACTGGAGTTTTCATTTGATACCTCTAGCAATGGAGACTTTTCCACTAGAACTGTAGATGAGGCTCACGCCTATATGACTAATCTAGCTGGGAGTATCAGAAATAGGAGACTTCTAACCCAATATAGATGTCCTAAAGTGGAGGAAAAAGAATCATCTGTTAGTAAAGAATACCTTGATCAGATAAGAGAAGGCATCCAGAAGTTTCTTAGTGTGATTGGTCCCATTCATAACTCTGCTGAGGGAAAGAATCATAGCAAACCCTACATCGAGAAACAAACAACTTTGAGGTGGAGAAGAACTACCAAAATCAGGAGATGAGGCAAACCGCTGATGTTTACCAAATTGAAGAGGCTGAGCAGAATCAACCCCACCAGGGGTGGGAATCTTTCAACCGCGGCAAAACCGATCTCCACCGCAGATGGGAAGCTTTTGGCTGCGGCCAAGAGGAGTTTCACCGCGGGTCAGAGCACTTCACCCGTGGCCAGCCTAGTTTTCAACCTACTTTCCAACCTTCTTTCGAGCAAACCCAGTCTGATCAATCCAATCCCACAATACCTCCTTATTATCCTTTCTCCAAGATTGAAGATCTTGAAAAAGAGGTTAATAGACTCAAAAAGGATATGGGAGTCAGTAAAAAAGACATGAGGATTCTATTAACAAGCTCTCCACACTTTTCATTTTCCAGATTAGTGATGAATCAAAGGAGACGGATTCCTCCATTAATGACCTTGATGAACCTTTTTCCGAAAGAATAAATGTATTGGAGACCTCTGATCACTTAAAAGCAATTACCCTCAGGACTGGTTTAGCTTACAAGGAGCCAGAGTACCAAAAGGATTTCAAAGAAAGAGAAAAAGGAGGAGATCGGCTAATAAAGAAGGAGATGCATTAGTCAGGAAAGACGGAGAAAAGAAAAGAGAAGACACTCCTCAAGAAACTGCTGATGAAGAACCTATACCAACTCCTCTTACTCGTGTGTACAAGCCCAAACCACCATACCCACAAGCTCTGAAAGGACCAAAGAAGGAGAAAGAAAGGGCTAAGCTGAAAGAGATAATCGAGCAGTTAAATGTGAGATTACATGCTACCTGCTTGTAAATGTGAGATTTCATACTTGTGCAATGATACCTGCTCTTAGGTAATACATGAAGGATATTCTAACAAATTCTCTAGCATTAGAAGAAGGCATTATGATGATAACTCATCAATGTAGTTCCATCTTACAAAACCATGTCCCCCAGAAGAAAGAAGATCCGGGAAGTTTTGGAATCTCTTAAACAATCAGGAATATGACTTTTGAACGCTGTCTATGTGATTTGGGATCGAGCATCAGCATGATGCCTCTCTCAGTTGAAAAGCGCTTAGGATATCATACTTTCCAGCCCACTAAAATCTCGCTGATTCTAGCCGATCGATCAGTCAAACGACCGGAATGAGTCTTGGTTGATGTGTCAGTCATGATTGGAGAAAACTGTATTCCGACTGATTTCGTGGTGCTTGAATTAGAAAGAGAACCAAAGGATCCTCTGATTCTCAGTAGAACCTTTTCTATCAACTGCAAGAGAAATAATTAATGTTCCGGAAGGAAAGATAGACCTCCATCTAGGGAGTCTGATTATGCAGTACGATATGAACAAAAGTCATGAGAAACCTACCTTAGATGGCAGGCTTTGTCGGGTTGATGAGCTTGATATAATTACAGAGGAAGTTTATGAAGAAATCCTTCTTGACAACCCTTTTAAAATCATCCTCACCACCACAAATGATGATCGCAACCTGCTCGAAGAAGTTTCAAGAGGGTGTGCGCAAATGCTTGATAAAGCCGAGGATTATGCAAAACTTGTGAACTATCTGGACCTGAATGAGGAAACTCACATCCCTACTCCTCCAAAAGATACCTTGGCAGCTATAAACGACCCATGGAGCGAGCTCAAAGCCCCAAAAGTCGAGCTTAAACCCCTTCTGAATGGACTCAAGTATGCCTTCCTTGGGCCAAACTCAACTTACCCTGTCATCATAAATTATGGCTTAAGTAGAGCTGAAACTACTAAGATTTTAAACGAGTTAAGGAAGTGTAGGAAATCCATAGATATTCTCTTGATGATATACAAGGAATTTCTCCAGACTTCTGTATGCATAAGATAAATCTTGAGGACAATGCCAAGAATTCGATTGAAAGCCAAAGAAGGAGATCATGAAACTTTTGGAAACAGGAATCATATTCCCTATCTCGGACAGCACTTGGGTCAGTCCTGTGCATGTTTTCCCAAAGAAGGGATGAGTAACTGTTATCAAAAATGACAAGGATGAAATGATAGCTACAAGAACAGTGACGGGACATCGAATGTGAATCGATTACCAAAAACTGAATGCAGCAACTCGGAAAGGTTATTTTCTTTTACCCTTCATTGATCAAATGCTGTGTGATGCAAGTGATTTTTCTGTTGGAGCCGTGCTTGGTCAGCAGAAAGAAAATAAACTACATGCAATCTACTATGCCAGTAGAACTCTGGATGAAGCTCAATGCAATTACGCGACTACGGAGAAGGAGCTTTTAGCAGTCGTTTTTGCATTTGAGAAGTTTCGATCTTATCTTAGGGTCTTAGGTTATCGTCTATACTGACCATGCTGCAATCAAGTATCTCATGTCTAAAAAATATGCCAAACTGGGGCTGATCAGATGGATACTCCTGCTGCAGGAATTTTATATTGCAATCTGAGATCAAGGAGCAGATAATGAAATCCGTGATCATCTTTTTAGAATTCGAGTAGAAGAGAAACTCCCTTTGAATGATAGTTTGCCAGAAGAAAATGTCTACGCTATGGAGACTATACCTATTACCGTGCAAGAAAAGCCATCCCAACCTCCTATACGGCGGTCAGATGCTTTTGACACCCCATGGATTAGGCATATAGCAAACTACTTGGCGGTCACGCGTAGTAGGAAATAAGGCGTGAAAACAGTGGGCTTTAATGGGCTTCAAAAAAATTTGGGCTTAATTTTGCGTTAAGGATCGGCCATAAATGGCAGACAATATTTTGGGCTATTAGAAGTAATTCGGTCGGGAAACAGTGGGAAAAGTTCAATTATTTTTAAAATTCAACTAAACTAATTTTATTCGAAATTAGAAGTAATTTATTCTTAAACAACACAAATTAGTAGGGTTCCTCTTCATCTTCATCATCATCGTCAGATGATGATAAATTACACATGAATTCATCTTCTGGTTCTGCATCTCCGACGTCGTAATCGAGATTTATTTGGTTTCCTCTGTGTACTCGATTTTCGACAACGATATCTTCAATTGTGGACAGCATTGGATCGTCATTATCTTGTTGCAAGAGAGGATGTTCTTTGTCTTCATATTGTCCTAAAATATTTCCCCTCGGATTTACTTTTAGTACGTTAAGCCACAACTGCTTTGGTGTTTTCAGGTATGGATACGAGATATAACAAACTTGATCTGCTTGGGAGGCTGTGCAATATTAATGTTAAAACAATCATCATTTTATATTTTTATTGAATTAGTAAAAATATATATATATACGTACTTAGAATAAATGGTTCGTAGTTGTTGTATCTTCTTGATGAAAGAACACCAACGACACTACCATTGCTTCTTCGGGTGCCACGACCAATTACAGGGTCATACCAGTCACACTTGAAAAGCGTGATTTTCAAATTTGTCATCCCCTCATACTCAATTTGTATGATATCATTTAAGATCCCGTAAAAATCAGCTTCATCAGATGCATCGGTGTAGTTTTCTCCTTTAACACACACCCCAAAGTTACATGTCTTCCGTTCTGTGCCATGATTCTGCGTAAGAAACAAATATCCTCTAGTAAGATAAATGGGCCAGGTTTTGGCTTTATTGACTGGTCCATGCACTATATCCTGAACCCAAATAGGAAAAGGATTCGTCGCATTCCAGAATGTAACCTGCATATATAAATATGTAGATTAATAATTTTTTTGATAGAAAATAATAAAAATTGGTAGTAATTGATAAAACATACATATTCTTTCACCCATGAAGGATATTCGTCAGCTCTTTTTGCAGAGAGATCTTTCTTGGAGAGTTGTGGGTATTTTGTGCCAATATAATCTTTGAACATCCTATACATATACGACAAACATATATTCAATATGAGAAATGATAGTGAAATGTGAATTGTGTAATACCAAATAAGATATACCTCTCAAAAGGCTGAAAGTATTCACAATTTCGCAAAACATATGCATGTGCAATTGTGCGATCTTTTTCTGAAAGCCATATTTCATTCATTTGCGCACTTGGCCGACCTATGTGAGTAAATATTTCAGGAACTCCAGGGAAATCATATACAGGGACTTCACCTTCATCAAATCTTGTTAATCTGACCAAATATTGAAATATAAATGAGTTAACATCAATGTAAATTTATCTTGTGCCCAATCAAGAGATAAAAAGAAAATATAATTACGAGTTTACATTGATTTCGTCTGTATATGAGAGGCAAAGTAGTGCTCTGTAAAATAAGCAATCTCATCATTGATATATGATTCCATAATTAATCCTGAACCTTATCTTTTGTTCTTCGCTTTTGCTTTCAGTTTTTTGAAAAACCTTTCAAAATGATACATCCACCTATACTGCACAGGGCCTCCTAATTCAGCTTCATAAGGAAGATGTATAGGCAAGTGCTCCATCACGTCGAAAAACGATGGTGGAAAGATCTTCTCCAAATTGCATAAGATTAAGACTATGTTTTGTTTTAGAATCTGGACCCGGTTTTTTTGCAAAGTTCTTGAACATGTCCCGAAAGAATCCTCCAAACCCTATATATTCAAACTCAAGTTAGAATAAATTGCTGTAATCATATTTTATGTGTACCATTTAATAGGCTATAAAGCACCTGATAATGCAAGGTGGATGTTCCGGTCTAGGAGTTCTGCAAAGATTAATGGAATTAGCTGTTCCATAAAAACATGGCAGTCATGACTCTTCATGCCAGAAAGCTTTCCCTTCTCTATATCAACACAAGTAGCTAAGTCTGACGCATAACTGTCTGGGAATTGGACCGCTTTCACACATTCCAGTAATCTTCTTCTATCAGCTTCTTCCAATGTGTATACTGGAAAAGGAGCTTGACCATTTTCATCAACATGTAAGTGTGCCCGATCACAAAATCGATCTATATCCAATCTTGACTTGATAGTGTCTTTGGATTTCCCCGCCACACTCATAAGAGTATTCAAGATGTTGTCAAAAAAATTCTTCTCTATATGCATCACATCAAGATTATGTCGAATATTGAGGTTCCTCCAATAAGGCAACTCCCAAAATATACTTTCTTTGTGCCAGTTATGCCATTTTCCATATCCGGGCTTCTTTTTTTCATGACCGTTTCCACCACTGTCAGACGTTTTCCCAGGGTTGACCGTTTCTATTTGATAACTTAGAGTTTTCAAGGCTCTAAATGAGGGGTTATCAATCCCTTTTGTCACTTTTCAATACAAAGGGTATCAATCCATCATGTGTAGACACTAAGATGCAGGATCAGTTCTTAATTCAAGCCAAATGAGTGAGGTTTTGATGATTAATGACAACTAAGAACTCAAAACAAGGATTAAAGCTAATGATCAACTTAAACAAGCAAGTAAATAAGCTAAATGAGATAAGAATGTATGTATGATGATGAGAAAGGTCTTAGACATGATAGTGGATTAGGGTGCCTTTAGTGCTAAACTAGTGAGCTAATGAATCATGTGATCAAGCAAACCATTCAACTTAAACATCATTAATCAAGCTAATCCTCTCATGAAGGTATTAACTTCTATGCTAAAACAGTTTCTAACCTAATCATCATTAGTGAAACATGAATCAACAAGCATTAAGAACCAGTTTAATCTGTCATTTAAGTATACAAACAATCATTCCCATGATGAATAATACTTAAACCTCTAACAAACTTGGTTCAGGCATTTCATCAACACTTTTGGTGCATGAAATGCCCAGAATCTAGACCACATATGATGTGTATGGATCTAGCATTAAGAACAGGTTGTAGAAAATGGAATATGAATGATCTAACCCCTAAGCTCACTAATCTACCACCTAAGCACCCTAATCTACATATCTAAGACCTTAATATGGGGATTACTCACTAATCATGCTAATCTCTCTTAAACCTTTGCAAGTTGAGAAGATTGGCATGATTAATGATGAGAAAGATAGATGGAGAAGATAGATAATGATGGATTTGCAGCTTTTAAACACAAGATCTCTCAAACTCTCTTGATTAAAACGCCCAAAATCAGATATTTCTCTTCAAAAGGAGTTTTCTTACACAAAAGAGGCAAAGAGCTTATCGAATAAATCTTAAGTCCTTGGGATAAAACCCTAAAAACTATATATAGGTCTTTAAAACACACCAGGTCAGCCCGGAACAAACCAGGTCGTGACCCGGCTTTAATGGGTGACGAGTGTGCGAGTTGGTCAGGAGCTTCCCAAGTCGCATGCCCAAGTCGCACAGCCAAAGAAGCAGTCTTGTGAGCCTTGGAGGGCTCATCTTCGTGGTGAATTGATACGGTCAGAAAGAGGGTTCTAAACATGCGTCCATTCCAGAACCGTTATCTTCTTGCTCATAGCTCCAAATTGAATGATCTCAAACGTTATGGAAGAGGCTCACATATCTCGAATCTTGATGAAGGCCCTGTACACTGAATCGGTCTGGAAGTGCATCGTCCTTCGCATTCTTCGGAGCTCATCGGGTCGGTCCAAAACGGCAGCGAGACAGGCGTGCTTTCCGACAAGCTTAACTCTCTGCTCACGCCTCTAAATCCTATGATTCCA
The DNA here is from genome assembly GCF_000478725.1 of Eutrema salsugineum. Taxonomy (NCBI): domain Eukaryota; kingdom Viridiplantae; phylum Streptophyta; class Magnoliopsida; order Brassicales; family Brassicaceae; genus Eutrema; species Eutrema salsugineum. Next base: position 6,442,708 of record NW_006256686.1, on the reverse strand, counting down.
CCTGCTCTGGAACCATGATCCAATCTTCTCCAACTTTAATGAAGCACTCGACAACTGAATCGACCAGAAAGACCTTCAGGTAACGCGATTTCTGAGATGTGTCTGTATCCAGAGATTTTGGCCGAGAAACCTTAGCCGCGGTACGCGTTTTGGCCGAGAAGATCACTCGCGATACACGGAAAACGCCAAGAAAAGCTGCCTGTGGTACGTGAGAATCGCCGAGAACCTCCAAAAACCCATTTTCACCATTTTCAAGCCCTGATTGCCATTCCTCTTCCCGGATCCACCTTTTCAACTCCAAATAGCTCCAAATACACCTGATAAACACTCAAAACATACAAAGACTCATTGGGACCTAATACAACTCCTAAGTCGTAAAACAAACCCTAAAGACCTAAAATGCATGAAATAAGATATGATTTGAAATGAAATATACAACCTAAATGATGTAAATTATGAACATATCAACTCCTTTGCTTGTCCTCAAGCAAAAAGAGCAAATGAGAGAAAGAGGTTGGATGCATTGGGAGTTCATATTCCTTAATGAGAGAATGTATCACTAAAAGAATTCAAGGCTCACTGTCCTAGTTGCTTATTCTAAGATGCATTGCAAACAAGATTACTCACAAAACTTTAGCCATAGTTATCAATAAATGAATCAAGCTCAAGCTTAAGTTTTCACAAACAGCCATAGTTCCAACCTTTTGACATTCATTAAAGCTCATGTGAATCATGCATATGCAAATCATGTGAATTCACTTGTCTTGGGACAGGGTCATGAGTCAAAGATGATCTCATTTAATGTTTATGGTTTCCATTCAGCTCAAGGGATCACTCAAGAAGGAATAAACTTTAACAGAATGCTAAGGGCAAAAGGCAACTGGTGCATACAAGAGCAGAATCCTATCTATCCAATGCCCCAAATCAGTCTTTCACCTTAACTCTATACATCCTAGCTACTCCTTTCTCAAGACATTCATTGCCTTATCAACCCTGTCCTCACTTCACTCTCATTCTTTTTCTCACCAGGTGGTTCATCTTTTCAACTTTAAACTCAGGCTTTGGGGTCTGAATCTTCCACTTAGCTCTTTCTCATATAACCCTTTCTAGCCTCTTTTCTTTTCTCTTCAAACACTTGGGCCCTTTTGGCTTCTTTTCTTTTCCTTTTACTTAGAGGCTAGACTTTTCTTTTCATCACACGAGAGCTTTTCTTTCTTTAAACAGCAGACCCCAAACCGCTTTCTTTTCTCTTTCAACCCCTGGTTTTCATCTCAAATTTCCTCTTTTCTACTCAGTTTTTCTCGAGAACTCTTCCTAGCCTACTTTAGACTCATGATGCTGAGCTAGATCTACATGAGACCCTACTTTTGTCGCCATAAACCCAACACTTTCTGTCAAGGTTATTCATAAAAAGGCCTCACATCTCTCACTATAGTGTTTCAGGCATCAAGGAAGGTTTGGTTAAAGGCAGGGAACTGTCTCAAGGTGAGAGAACAGCTATTTGAGCTAGCAGAGAGTGGTAATAGGGATAAGAGAGCTCAAATATTTTAATTAGATTGAATAATAACCATGAGTTCACAATGACATGCACAAGCAATGATAATTAGATTGTCAAATTGTGGTTCTCACTTAGATAAGGCTGGAACTAATCAAAGTTTGATTCACTCAACAAGTTCAAAGCATGGATCAGTCTTGATTTCTTTCTTGTTTACATGCAGCAAATAACTAGAAACTAGGGCAGTGAACCAAATTCTTAAAGTGATATTCTCTTAAGGAAAAACCTATCATCACTCCCTTGCATTGATGTAGCCTACATGAATATGCAACTAGACTCAATCCTAAAAATGAGAATGCAACTACATGAACATTTTCTTGGGAAATATTTTTTGATTTTTGATTTTTTTGGTTTTTTATATGCACTTAGATGAAACTACATGAATGCATGTAAGAATGTAACTCAAGACTCAAAGTATAAAATAAGAACAGATAAAACATGATTAGTGAAAGATGAAACTCCTCCCCCACACTTAAATAACACAGTCCCTTGTGTTATAAAAGCATGAGAAAGGAGTAAAAGCAAAACAAACAAGTAAAATGCAAAGAGGAAAAGAAAATCTACATGCCTATGTACAAGGTGTGGAGTGTTACCTAAGAGCTGTGGAAGTCTGACCCCAAAGAGTAAGAGGGGTTTGAAGTGTGACTGGATGGTGTCTCCCAGGAGTGATGGCTTGCCTCATCAGAAGCTTCTTGATCCTCTTCTTAATCTCCTTGATGCACTTTGCCATCTTGTGGATTATTTTATCCTGGTACTTGCACCATTGTTGGAGAACACCGATCTTTTGTTGAGCTCTAAACCATGAAGTGCCTGGCTCCTCCCAGTTGTAATCATCCAAGTGATATCTGTTTCCACCATAACGTTTTTGAGGTGGAGGCAGATCATCATCTCCAGAACCAGCAGCACTTGTAGTAGCATCTTCAGCGGTTGCTCTCCTTTCCTTGGAAGCTTCTTCTCTGCAAGCTTTCTTGTATTTGAGGGTTGGTGGATCAGTTTGGACATTGTACAGCTCTTCCTTCAGCAAGTAGAAGTGAATGTTCCTGTTTACTTGGACTGTGGTGATGGATGTATTGGGCAGGAGAGTTTGGACTGGATCATCAATGAAGGACTTGAAGTTGTAAACCAGCTTGGCTCCAACTCTTCCTTGAAAGAAACCGATCTTACACAAATGGGCTTCATTAATCAGGTCAAACCTTGCCTTGTTCTCCTTGAACCTGTACCCCCTTGCCTTCAAGACCCTTGTTACAACCCATCAATGGGCCAGCTTTGCATCCTTTTTTGTTGAACCCCAAATGCACTTTTTGTAGAACATCAAAGACCTTGCTAATTGAGAGCCAAGGCAAGGTGTGTAAGCATATCCTTCATAGGGCTTCCCATCTTCATAAGTTGGCATCAACTGTTTCAGCCCCACACCAAGGAGATTCAGATCACCTTTATGAACTCTCCCAACATCAAGCTTGAAGAAGAAGCTATGAGAGAGGATCTTGTGGACATATCTCAGCACTGGATTCCTTATCCAAGAGGACTTAGCTGCTCAAGCTGTGTACTTCCCAGAAGCTATTGATCTCCATAGAGCCTGAATATCCTCCTTTCTAAGACCAATCTGGTTGGAGAGAGGAACGTTTTTAGGCGCAGAAAACTCAAATATCTCATTCAATTCCCTGAATGACACTCTGTAGTCCTTTCCTTTCACTGTAAACTCCATGTGTCCAAGACCATCCCCTTGAATAATCCTTGAATCCCTTGGGTAGTACATAAAAGCATCAAAAGAAGCCAAGAACTCTTTAGACTCCTATTCATATGTGGTCTCCCTCATCTCCAAGAGTGATTTAATGCCCATGTTCCCAAGCAAAGTTTTGACATCTTCATAGATGCCAATCTTCTTCAGAAAGTCCACATCAGGGAACCTCCCTTGCTGGATCCCCATCTGTTGAAACTTGGCCAGATAATCAGGTGTTTCTGGTTCTGTTTTCTTGATCCTCTTCGATGCCTCTTCAATGGTGCCTTGGAAACCTCCAGCTGAGCTGCTTGAGCCACTCTCAGTCTGTTCATCATCAGATACCACAACCAATTGTTTCCCTTTCTTCTTGGAACCAGAAGCAACCACCAATGCTTTCTCTTCATGCCTTCCCTTTTCGGCGCTTGTTCACCTTTCCCTTGTTTTGTGCTTTTCTTGGTGCCTTGGCCTTTTCCTTTTGGTTGTGAAGACCCTGAGACGAAACCCTTTTCCTTGGATGAAGTGCCCTGCTTCTCGGCTAGAGAGTTGGTTCTTTCAGTCATCTGCCAATAAATTTCTCAAACACAAGATGAGCACAAGATCAAGTTTCACAAAGTTCTCAAAAATTTTGAAAACAAATTGTTTTAAAAATCGATTTCTAAAGTACATGAACAAGTTTCTCAAGCCAAGCATCAGTCCAATGAATTCATAGCAATGCAAAACAAAAGTGCAAAGCAGAAACTCAGCAAGAAACATGTTCATCACTTTTTTTTTCAAGAAAAATCGATTTTTCCATAAATTACTTTGCAACAATTTTCAAAATTTAAGAACAGTGAATCACCAAGAAGGAGCTCTGTTTTCCATGATAATCTAGCACCCTAGTATTTATAAAAATAATCCGAAGGTCTAAAACAACCTATTAAAATCGATTCCACATTTTGAAGCTCAAAAATCACCATTTAAGAACATGGAAACAGATGAGTTTTAACAGAGTGAATACCTTGGGATTACGATGCAAACAATTCTAAATGCTAATAGGATAAGATTACAACTCAAAAACGAGCTCAGAGCACTTTGAATCAACAAATTTGGTTAAGAAATGAGAGAGTTATGATGAAAACAATGGAGAGGAATGGGTTTAGAAAGCAAGCTCGTGGTTTTGGTGAGGAAGAGAGAGTGTGGGACTAGGTTCAGCCCTTGGACTGGTGGTCAATAGATCCACTTTGACCAGTCAAGGCTTTGACCTGTCTTTTTTGTTGACCAGACTCTTTTTTTCTTCCTTTTTGCGCCTTGGACCCGACCTTTCTCATCCCGCATGACCGACTTGGTGTAAAACGCAAACTTGTGTGCGACTTGGGGCCTTCTTCTTCCTGTCCCGCACGCCCAAGTCGCACAGAAAACCCTCCTGAGTGATTTGGCTTCCACGGCTGTCCTGCAACCTGGTGTGACCTCTTGATGACCCGCAAGCCCGTATCGGCTTAAAACGCGAGTTCTTGTGCGACCTGGTATCTGGTGTTGACTGTCTTGCATGCCCAGGTCACACAGAAATCTCCTTTGCACGACCTGTCTCTTCTCTCTGATATACTCATATTTTGTCACGTTTAGGATTGCATTTTTGTCCAAATATTGAGTCTCATGCATACATTTAGGTAATTTTACATATATTTGTCTTTGCCTTTGTCTTTAGTTAGGAATTGCATTAGGTCCAAGAGAGTTTTGCATGGTTTGGAGTGTTAAACATGTGCTTTTGGAGCTTATTTGGAGTAGAGGATGTGATTCAGATGAAGAAATGGAGTTGAAATGATCAAAAATAGTGAAAAGGAGCAATTTTGGGTTTCTCGGCAAAATGATGTACTGATGGCCGAAGATTCCAGGCCAAAATCCTTCCCGCGGGTAGATCTCTCGGCCAAAACACGTACCGCGGTTAAGTTTCTCGGCAAAACATCTCGAGTGCAGATACATCTCGGAAATCACGCTACCGGAAGGTCGATCCGTCCGATTCAGCTGTCGGAGTCTTCATTAAAGTTTGAGATAATTGAGTCAAGATTTCCGAACCGTTGAAATCAAGGCATTTAGACCACGGAGCTGAAAGATATGGTAACCGGAAGAGGAACACGTCTCGCACTCATTCCGCAGAAACCCGATACGCCTCAAATATTGCGAGGGAAGATGCACTTGCAGACTGATTCAGCTTACAGTTCCTTCATCAAGATTCAAGCTATTTGAGTCCTCTTTCCAGAACGTTTGAGATCATTACATTTGGAGCTATGAGCAATAAGATAACGTTTCCGGAATGGACGCATGTCTAGAAGCCAATTTGGACCCGTGCAATGCACGTCAATCCTCCAGGAACCCTTCAATCCCTTCGAAGCACTTGCACTCTTCATCAAAATTATATATAATTGAGCTGCCTTGCCACAGGAGTTTGAATCAAGCCATTTGGAGTAGTATTCCAGGAGTTATGATGCATAAAACGCGGAGTGCTCCGAGGAAATGAGATATGATGCGACTTGGGTGTGCGACTTGATTAACTCGCACCCATGAATGTTCATACTCTGGAAACAAGTTGCGACTTTAGAGATGGGTGTAAGGAGTCTCTGAGAACGGTAGAGACTTCCACAATGCTGTGCGAGATAGACCTGCGAGTTGGACATGAAGTGGAACCATGTAGCACATGTGTTCGCAAATTACACCGACTTGGGCCTGCGACTTGGGCAAGGAAGTCACCATCTCGCACACATATTATCTCCATAATGCATTCTGGTTGTGCGAGTTGAATAGAAGGAAGCCTGAGCAGCACAAACATTCGCTGTTTACACCTAGATAGGCATGCGGCTGAGGCTGAGGGATTTATGGCACACAAGGCTGCTTCTATAGCTGTGCGACTTGGGCCTGCGACTTGGGAAGCACCTGACCATGTCGCACACCAGCCACCAGACCCAACTGAGCCGGGTCAGTACCCAGTTTGTCATGGGCTGACCCGGTCCATTAGCAGTTAGTATATATAGTCTTTTGGAGAAAAACCCTAAAGGGGATCTTCTACTTAGTTTTCTCTCTAGTTTTCTTTCCCTTTTAGTGTAAAAACGTTTTTTATTAAGAGATATCTGAAGGGATTTGATCATTCCAAAGCTGTTTCTTATCATCTCATCATCTCATTTCTGCTTCTAATCATGATTAACATCATCTCTTGCAAAAGATTAGATGTGTTCTTCATGATTAGTGAGTAGTCATCTTTTAAGATTCTAGGTGTGTAGATTAGGGTGCTTAGATGTAGATTAATGTTTGCTCAAGCTTAGATTATCTTCTCCTTTCCTTAGTTAGCTGATCCTAATGCTAGATCCTTGCACATCACTTGGGTCTAGAATCTGGGTTTTTCATGCACCAAAAAGTGTTTGATGAAATGCCTGAATGAAAGCTAACTAAGGGTTTATGCATTAATGCCATGGGAATGTTTGTTAATTGCATAAATGACATATTAGAGTTGATTCTTAATGCTTACTAGTTCATATTTCACAAATGGGAATTTGGTTTGAAAATGGATTAGTATAGAGATTAATACCTTCATGAGAGGATTAATCTATCTTTAAACTCTAAGTTGATTGGATTAGAGATCATGTGATTGCTTGCTATGTCTTTCTGTATAAGATTCAGTCTTCTTGGTTGAGAGATTGTTTGGTCACTAATTAGGCTTGATGCATTATGCTTGTTGATTGCTTGGTTATCTCTAATGGTTGTTAGACTTGATTAAGTGATTTGGAAAGAGATTTCTGTCATGAGAGTGGATTAAACTGATTAAGAAGCCTAGACTAAAGAGTAGCAAGTGTTGCATTGTTGTTTAGCATCATTAGTTGCATTGAAAGCACCCTAATCAATGATCACATCTAGAGGTTTATCTTTTATCATTTGCTTAATCACCACCTTCTTGTGTAGCTTGCTTGCTTTGTTTAGTTCATTAATCATAGCTTGCTTGTTTCTTGTTTTATGCTTTCTTTTTTGTTGTCACCACCAAAAACCTTTCTTGTCTCACTTGACTTAAGAACTTGTCACATAAACTAGTGTCTAACAAACACACATTTGGATTGATGCCCTTTGTACTACAAGTGACATAAGGGATTGATAACCCATCTAAGACCTGAAAAATCTTAGTTATCAATTGGCGTTGTTGCCATATTGTGTGGGGATTGCTAGCATTAGTTTCTGATATAGTTTTTGAGATCAAGTTTATTTTGTTTTACTGATCACTTTTCAAGCTCTGTCTTTGTCTTCAGGTTTATGATCACAAGAAGCCAAGCCAGAAGACAATGAGAAAGAGCTGTTCACTTGGAGAGGTTAGGAATGAATCAGCAAGTTGGGAATGAGCATCAGGCTCAAGAAGCTGATCACGGTCAAAGAGCTGGCAATGGGATTGGAATTCAAGTTCAACAGGCTCATGGTGGTAATGGAAACCACCAGGCTCAGCAAGAGGGTCCAGCACCACGTCCAAGAATAGTTATGGGAGCTGGTGATGAGGCCAATACTCAGGGTCAGAGATATGGGATTCAAGCTCCTACACCTGAAAACGATTTTGAGATCAAATCTGGCTTGATCAACATGGTGCAATCAAACAGGTTCCATGGCTTGGCAGTAGAAAATCCACTAGATCACATTGAAAACTTTGATAGAGTTTGTGATCTAACTAAGATGAATGGAGTGAGTGAGGACAGTTTCAAGTTGAGGCTGTTCCCTTTTTCTCTAGGAGACAAAGCTCATCAGTGGGAAAAATCTCTACCTCAAGGATCAGTCACAACATGGGAGCAATGCAAAAGAGCATTTCTAACCAAGTTCTTCTCTTCATCAAGAACAGCAAGGTTAAGAAATGAAATCTCAAGTTTTATTCAGAAGAACCATGAATCCTTTTGTGTGGCTTGGGAAATATTTAGAGGGTATACCATGCAATGCCCTCACCATGGATTCTCAGATGCTCATCTGCTAAGTACCTTCTACAGAGGTGCTTTACCAAAGGTCAGACTACTCTTGGACACTGCTTCAAATGGTAATTTCATGACCAAGGAAGTTAATGATGCCATGACCCTTGTGGAGAATGTAGCTCAGAGTGATGAGCTTTATGGAGCAGAGTTTGACAGGAATTCAAGAGGTGCTGTGTGTGCTGAAGAGGAAAGAACAAGGAAAGACATCTGGTCTCTCAATGAGAAGCTAGATAAACTTCTCTTAGCTTCTCATAAGTCAGTCAACTTGATTAGAGATGTGAATCATGTGTTTCAAGACACATTTCAAGGGGAAAACATCACAGCAGAGGTAAACTTTGTAGGTGGACAACAAGGTTACCAAAAAGGCTTTGCCTACTACAAGAATCACCCCACCCACAACTTTCACTTCCGAACCAGAATGAGTTTGAAGTCAATCCTCAAATCATCTCATTGGTGAAACAAAACCAATTCATGGAGTTCCTTCTGAACACCCAATGGACCATATCGAGCTCTTTGAAGAAATCTGCAGCATGATGAGAAAAACCAAGTTCCAGCAGACTATTTAAAGTGTAAGTTTTCCCTTTTTCATTAGCAGACAAAGCTCACCGTTGGTTGAAATCTTTGCCTGCAGGATCAATTACTAATTGGGAAGAGTGTAAAACTGCTTTCCTGAATCACTTCTATACTAATTCAAGGTCAAATTTGTTGAGAACAAAGATCTCAAGCTTTCAACAAAGACCGACTGAATCTTTCTATGAAGCCTGGGAACGTTTTAAGGAGTATGAACGTGATTGCCCTCACCATGCCTGGATCAAGCTTACTGGGCACATTTTACCGAGGTTTGCAACCAAAATACTAACTTTCACTTGATACAGCTTACAATGGAGATTTTGGACAAAAGACAATAGCCCAAGGAAGAGCCCTCATCGAAAATTTAGCTCAAACCAATAGCCATGATTGCCATAAATACGATCGATCGACGAAGCAAACCGGAACAGACAACAAGGAGATAACCGAGTTGAAGAACATGATGAGCCAGCTTCTAAAGAGCAACAATCGCCCAATCCATGCTTGTGAGACCAACAATGGAGCAGAAGATGAAGGACCTAGTGATATCGATCACATTAATCAAGCCTTTCAAGAAGAAGAGGTGAACTATGTAGGAGCACTATATCAAAATCGCTTCAACAATGGTTTCAACAACAACTTCCGGAATGCAAACTACAACAATCTCTCTTACCGCAATCCGAATGTGGAGAATCCTCAAAATCAGTACTACCCACCTCAGCAGAAATCCTTCCATAACAAGTTCCAAAGTGGAAACTTCGGAGGAATAGGAGCATATCAACCGCGACAGCCATATAACTACCAAGGTACGGGTTTTAACAATCAATTTGTACAACAGTAGGGAGTCACGACGAACCAGCTAGCTTCACAAATCGGTAGACTTGAACAGTCTATCCAACAGCTCGTTATGACGAACGAAAAAGCATCTAAACACGTGAACGTGAAAGTTGACTGCATGTACAATGATCTGAACGGGAAGTTTGAAGCTTTATCTTCGCACGTCAAAAAGCTAGACGTGCAAGTTGCCCAAACAGCCGACTCTATGAAGAGGTAAAGTGGAGTTCTTCCAAGAAGAGTTGAAGATAACCCTAAGAGGTTTTGCAACGCCATAACCACATTGCCCGAAGAAGAGACCAAAACCAATGGAAAGAAAGAAGAAACCCCAATCTTTGTACCACTTTACAAGGATGTCGATGCCAAGCAGCCACCATTTAAGGTACCTCAACGATCACCGTTTCAAAGGCTTACAAAAGCCAACGCTCCGGGACGTTTTGTTTTCCAATGTTTCATTTCAGTAATCAAGTTCACAGACTGCCTGTGCGATTCCGGAGCCAATGTCAACATCATGTCAAAAATGTTTGCCGAAAAATTGGGCATAAAAACCTTAAGGACATCGACAGTCAAGGTTATTTTTAGAGATTCCTCTCAAAAAGATACTGAAGGGGCGATTCATGATATACAAGTTCTAGTGGGAGATAAGATTGTTCCAGCAGATTTCCAAGTCCTCGAGATGGATAAAGACAAGGAGAGGCTATTCATTTTCGGGACACCATTCCTAGCTACCTGATAACACCGTATTTTGACCACTTTTATGGACCATTTTAAAATATTTTTCTATGTTTTTAATTGCTTTTAAGTACTTTTATTACGTTTTTCTAGTATTTGTAGTTCCAAGACTCTTTTTAGGTAACTTAGGGAAAAGCTTAACAAAATGGATAGAAAACCAGATTTCAGCTCAGAGTCAAACCGTCAGAAGTTCACCCCTGATTGAAGGCCTTCTCACTGTCTGATCCAGCTCAAATATGGAGATCTTAAAGATGGAAGTATCAGATTTCCAGCACACTTTACAGCTTGGCAATCCAAGGGTTCAATCAAAAGATACGCGAAGAGCAAGATGTCCCGTAAATCAGCCGGCAAGCGTTTCCACCTGCGGCCAACAGAGTATTTCCCGCGGTCAAAAGCACCGTGACTGCGGCCAGCCATCCATTTCCCGCGGTCACAGCCATCCCGATCGCGGCAAGCCAACTCCGAGCCCGAAGGCCCATTTCTGAAGCCCAGAATGATTCCCTCATTTGGAGAAACCCTAAGTGACGTCCAGAGATGTCTTGAGCACTATAAATACATGTCTTAGGAACCCTATTTCGGGATATGCGATCTTTCTTATTGTTTTAGAATACTTTTTAAGTTTTAGGGTTTAGGGTTTTGTGAATGCAGACGAGTCTTAAACATAATGCATCTCTTCTCTTCCAGGGCTAGAGTGGAAACCTACTGGTCAGGGTTGAGAGAGATAGTTGTCTATGATCACGACAGTGGCGTATTCATACTTCCGTGACTCCAGTTTGAAAAGTTTAAGCTAAGATCTTATCAATTTTACTCTCTAGCAATGTTTTGAATCGTTCGTACCCCTGAGAAAACCTCCCTGAACCCCAACGTCTTCTTTCCTATAGATTCACACCGTTTTTATTTCAAGATTTAGTTCAATATTTTCATTCCTTTTTAGTACATTTTCATTTAAGCAATTAGAATATCCGTTTTTCTCATTTTTATTCATTTCGTTAAGTTTAGTTATTAGGCCATTTAATTTCCGTAGTTTCTTTTTAGATTTCATTTTTACATTTTAAACACACCACCAAAACCCCCACAAAACCATTTGGTTCTAGACTTCCTTACTTTATATTTCTTTCAAAGGCTTTTGCAGGAAAAGATCCTCCTTCCCTGTGGATTCGATCCCTAAGTACTACAATCGATCAGCTGTGTACTTGCGGCTATTGATTTCATTTAGGGTAAAACTTGACACCCTCAACACGACACGCAATCAAGTTTTTGGCACCGTTGCCGGGGAAGGCACGCATTTTCTTTTCCGCAAAACCCCAAGAAAGGTTGGTAAATTGACTCTAGAACCCCTTTTCTGCATATTTCCATTTTTCAGTTATTTTGTTTCCATTTCATAAGATATGGATCCTATAAATCGAAATATACACTATGATGAAGGTTTCTATAACACTCCTCAAGCCACCAGACGCAGAGAAGAACACCAAGCCCGAAATCTTAGCTACATGGATCGATACAGCCAGCCAAACCACCCTTACCACCGACGCAGAGAGACTGTTGGACGCCGGGAAGATCCTTATGGCCCTCCTCTAACCTACTTCAAGCCACATGCCTACAATCCTCCACTGCAGAACCCTAGACAGCAAAAGGACAACTTGAGGATCAGCAGACGTTTGGGACGCCTCGATGGAATGATAAACCAGTTCCTTGATCAGCAGATTCTTACCGAAAACACCCTGCTCAAGAAAATTGATTCAATCTCTGAAGAGTTCAACAAAAAATTCGATGATATGGCCAATCATGTTCGAGTTTTGGAAGAACAAACCCACAAGGACTCACAAACACTAGCTGGGATGATCCACCAAGTCGCAACAGAGCAGACAAGACAATGAGAGAAGACATACGAAGAGTTGCAAGAGATCGAGCACAGGCTGAACAAACTCAAGCTCAAAGCACGGGAGATTGATGCAAGAATGGAGCAGATGCCAAACTTTGAGCAAATTGAGAGATTTTCTAAGAAATCTCCCAAAGATCCTGATGAAGATGCACAACAACGCCCTGGTATGAGTTCATATGATGCTAGTCTACCCAATAAAGAAGCTGGAGAGGTTCGTATCAAGTACAAGAAGGAAAAGACGGACTATGAGCAATTTACATTCGGGGCCGCAGGCCCGAGCGTTCCAACCGCGACCAAAGCCCTGTTTCCCGCGGTCGCGGCTCCTCTGACCGCGGGAGTTGGTCGCTTAGATGCACCTCTGGGTTTTGAGAGGAAAATAATACATCTTCTGTCCCAACTTCAACCTCCAGCACCTAAAAAAGCAACTCAGGAAGAAGAAAACCAAGTTTCAGATGAAGAAACAAATTGGCAGGAATCATTACCTTGTCTGATGGCAAAGGAATGTGTTCAAGATTCAGCTGACTCTTCAATCCAAGAAGAACAGACATGCAGTGAGATAAAGATGCCATACATCGATTCAATCATTGAATATGATGCTGCAGATTTCTTTTGTGAATCCTATTCTGCGTTTGAGACACCAGCCAACACCTACAGAGAAAGGCAAGTTCGAATTCTCCATAAGGTCAAGACTACAGGTCAGTTTCTTATCTCTTGTTCTATTAGAGGAAAAATGTTTAAAAACATGCTATGTGATTCTGGAGCTTGTCTTAACATGATGTCCAAGGCAAGTGCTTTGAGACTTGGTATTAAACACCTGCGCAGGACTAGAGCAAAGATTAGCCTAGCTGGTGATTCAAATGCAACACCTCAAGGAATAGCTCATGAAATTCCTTTGAGAATAGGAGATTGCATAATGCATGTTGACTTCTACATTGTCGAGACGAGAGATGCAACATATCCAGTGATTCTCGGATGGTCTTTTCTAGCAACTTCCGGAGCTATAATTGACTGGCCAAACCGTAGGATTTCATTTGCTAATATCGACAAAGATGTCTTCACAGAAGCTGTCCCATACAACAGCAAAGCAAGAAAACGTTCTGAAACAGAAGAGTTTGAAGAAGAACTTTGGAGTGACGAAGAACCTGCTAGGCAAAGCAAGGAGATGTCGAAAAAGACTTGTCTTAGGACAAGGTCTTTTTCATCAGACTAGGCAACGTCCAACACCAAAAGTCGAGCTAAACGACTTAAAACAAAAGCGCTTAATGGGAGGCAACCCATTTAGGTATTGTTTTCTTTAAAATTTTTCTTTCTTTTTCTTTTGATCTTTTTCTTTTTCTTAGTTTCAGGTGTTTCTTATAAAACAAAAAGCCAAAAAAAATCAAAAAACCAGAAAAAACCAAAAAGAAGGATGGTAACTGACTGCTCGGCGCAGCAGGAACCAAGGACAAGTAGGAAGAGGCCGCGAAATAAGCCCCCGCGGTCGCAGACGTTCTGATCACGGGAAACGCCTCATCGACCGCGGTCGCGTGATTCTGACCGCGGCCAAGCACTTGTTTGCCGCGGTCGTGTGACTCCTGACCGCGGCAATTGGTCGTTGAGATCAAACCCGACCCCAAACCACCCACTTCACCTCATTTCACCTCACCAATCACCACTCCACCTCATTCATCACTCTCCACCACCTTCATCACCTCCTAATCACCTTCCCAAACCTCTTCGGATGAATCCGGTTCATCTCCACCAGCATCCCGGATCCAGGTAAGTTCTCTTTATCCTTACCAATTCGATTATCTATTCATTTTTCTCATCCAATATCGACTTGTTTCACACTGAGGACAGTGTGATTTAAGTCTTGGGGGAGGATTTCATCCCTTTCTAATCACTTTTCTTTCATGAGTCTTGCATTATCTACACTTTTTGCATTTTCCTTAAAGTTTTTCAAAATCGGTTTTCAAAACAAAATACGTTTTAAAAAGGGAATGGTGAACATGAATCAATGATAGTTGACTTTGTGCTTTTAGTCTGTTCCTAGTGACATGCTCATTCATGATTTAAGACTAGACTAGGCGGTAGCTAAGCACATTTGAAACGAAGTACCCAAGAGGAATTTGAATGATTTCGATTTAGATGAAGGGATACACTAGCTCTGTTTTATTTGGACTTAATTTGGACTTATCTCATTGAAGCATCAGACCAGGGAAACGAATCATACATTCAGGACTGCTTTATCCTTTTACCACTCTCTGTTGATCCTGAATGGCTAGTTCATCTTTAGCTAGTTCCCCACCTTAACTAGTCCTCTTTCAAACCACATGCACTCTTGTTTTCTATTGTCTTATATGCAGATAAGTGCAAAAACGTTGGAGAGAAAGAGGAACAACGCAGTTTTCAGTCACCAAGGACAGAGACCTGCGATTTGCCGGAGGAGTTCCCAGAAGGATTCAACACAAGAGGAAGCTCAGTTTGCCTTAGAAAAATCTCAAATTTTGGTACAATCTCGTCCTCTAGTCTCTCTCTCTTTAAAAGGCAATTCCTTTCCAAAAAAACCAAAAAAAAAAAATCCGAAAATAAGAAAATAAAGAAAATAAAAGCCTTAGAGAGTCTAGAGATTCGAATTTTAATTCCTAAGGCAACTGGAGTTCGATTTTATGGAGTTTTGAAGATTGTTTTCTGATTCCCAGAAAGAATCTATGTCTGGGGGAATAGCTCTCTACAACAAAGGAGGAAGGATTATGCAACAACATTGGGCAAGAAGAAGTGACTGAAAACTGTGGTCATCAACAGATCCTTATCTCTCTTGCGGTTTTGCATATTATCTTGCATCCTCCAGATCTTCAGGTAACCCTAAACACTTTAACTCCACCACTTAAATAGCCCTTAATGCCAAATGCCGTCTACCCTGGATGATGTCTTTAATGAGAACTCACTATTGAACTTAATGAATGTAAAGAGCTAGTTGACTGGAATCAAGATTTAAATTGTTTAAGTTTTGCATGATGGAAAAAGTGGACTAGTATCTCTTGTGCATTGGTGAGAATTTTCTATACTAGGTTGTGGATTGATGCACTATCTTTGGTCCTAGTTTAGGAGTTCATGTCTATGAGATTTGTCCATTCCCTATTTTTGTTTTCACTTAACCAGTTTATGCTTTTGGTTTGTTAGAAGACAAACAAAGGTTTAAGTCTGGGGGAGTTGATAACACCGTCTTTTGACCACTTTTATGGACCATTTTGAAATATTTTTTCTATGTTTCTAATTGCTTTTAAGTACTTTTATTACGTTTTTCTAGTATTTGTAGTTCCAAGACTCTTTTCAGGTAACTTAGGGAAAAGCTTAACAAAATGGATAGAAAACCAGATTTCAGCTCAGAGTCAAACCGTCAGAAGTTCACCCCTGATTGAAGGCCTTCTCACCGTATGATCAGCTCAGATTTGGAGATCTTAAAGATGGAAGTATCAGCTTTCCATAACACTTTACAGCTTGGCAATCCAACGGTTCAATCAAAAGATACGCGAAGAGAAAGATGTCCCGTAAACCAGTCGGCAAGCGTTTCCACCCGCGGCCAACAGAGTATTTCCCACGGTCAGAAGCACCGTGACCGCGGCCAGCCATCCATTTCCCGCGGTCACAGCTATCCCGACCGCGGCAAGCCAACTCCGAGCCCGAAGGCCCATTTCTGAAGCCCACAATGATTTTCTCATTTGGAGAAACCCTAAGTGACGTCCAGAGATGTCTTGAGCACTATAAATACATGTCTTAGGAACCCTATTTCGGGATATGCTATCTTTCTTATTGTTTTAGAATACTTTTTAAGTTTTAGGTTTTAGGGAGAGAGAGATTTGTCTCTTGAACCCTTGTTCTTTCTTTTTCAATTTCGGTTTCTATTGTACTTATTAATACTATGTTTTTGATTTCGTTCATTATGTCTGAGTAGTTTTATTGTTGGGATTAAGGAATTTTCGATGGAGATTTATATGTTCGATGAGGATTCCATGAGCTTTTGAGCCGAATCTTAGAACGTTTTCTTCAGAATTCGTTTTTACTGCATGAGAGTAGCGTCATGAACTACAATCTGATCCAGATGCTTGGTGACACGAAAGTGTTCATCCGGTATCAGATCTAGTTTGGGAGAGCAAAACAAACATAGGAGTGGAAACCTACCTATGGGAGATTTGTGAATGCAGACGAGTCTTAAACATAATGCATCTCTTCTCTTCCAGGGCCAGAGTGGAAACCTACTGGTCAGGGTTGAGAGAGATAGTTATCTATGATCACGACAGTGGCGTATTCATACGTCCGTGACTCTAGTTCGAAAAGTTTAAGCTAAGATCTTATCAATTTTACTCTCTAGCAATGTTTTGAATCGTTCGTACCCCTGAGAAAACTTCCCTGAACCCCAACGCCTTCTTTCTTATAGATTCACACCATTTTTATTTCAAGTTTTAGTTCAATATTTTCATTCCTTTTTAGTATATTTTCATTTAAGAAATTAGAATATCCGTTTTTCTCATTTTTATTCATTTCGTTAAGTTTGGTTATTAGGCCATTTAATTTCCGTAGTTTCTTTTTAGATTTCGTTTTTACATTTTAAACACACCACCAAAACCCCCACAAAACCGTTTGGTTCTAGACTTCCTTACTTTATATTTCTTTCAAAGGCTTTTGCAGGAAAAGATCCTCCTTCCCTGTGGATTCGATCCCTAAGTACTCCAATCGATCAGCTGTGAACTTGCGGCTATTGATTTCATTTAGGGTAAAACTTGACACCCTCAACACGACACGCAATCAAGTTTTTGGCACCGTTGCCGGGGAAGGCACGCGTTTTCTTTTCTGCAAAACCCCAAGAAAGGTTGGTAAATCGACTCTAGAACCCCTTTTTCTGCATATTTCCATTTTTTGGTTATTTTGTTTCCATTTCATAAGATATGGATCCTATAAATCGAAATATACACTATGAGGAAGGTTTCTATAACACTCCTCAAGCCACCAGACGCAGAGAAGAACACCAAGCCAGAAATCTTAGCTACATGGATCGATACAGCCAGCCAAACCACCCTTACCACCGGCGCAGAGAGACTGTTGGACGCCGGGAAGATCCTTATTCCCTCCTCCAACCTACTTTGAGCCACACGCCTACAATCCTCCACTGCAGAACCCTAGACAGCAAAAGGACAACTTGAGGATCAGCAGACGTTTGGGACGCCTTGATGGAATGATAAACCAGTTCCTTGATCAGCAGATTCTTACCGAAAACTCCCTGCTCAAGAAAATTGATTCAATCTCTGAAGATTTCAACAAAAAATTCTATGATATGGCCAATCATGTTCGAGTTTTGGAAGAACAAACCCACAAGGACTCACAAACACTAGCTGGGATGATCCACCAAGTCGCAACAGAGCAGACAAGACAATGAGAGAAGACAGACGAAGAGTTGCAAGAGATCGAGCACAGGCTGAACAAACTCGAGCTCAAAGCACGGGAGATTGATGCAAGAATGGAGCAGATGCCTAACATTGAGCAAATTGAGAGATTTTCTAAGAAATCTCCCAAAGATCCTGATGAAGATGCACAACAATGCCCTGGTATGAGTTCATATGATGCTAGTCTACCCAATAAAGAAGCTGGAGAGGTTCGTATCAAGTACAAGAAGGAAGAGACGGACTATGAGCAATTTACATCCGGGGCCGCGGGCCCGAGCGTTTCAACCGCGGCCAAAGCCCTGTTTCCCGCGGTCGCGGCTCCTCTGACCGCGGGAGTTGGTCGCTCAGATGCACCTCCGGGTTTTGAGAGGAAAATAATACATCTTCTGTCCCAACTTCAACCTCCAGCATCTTCTGTTCTAGAGCATACGTAGTTGATTACCTTTATCAGTTGTTTAAAATCGACTTAGCTTAGTACATGAATCCCTGCGAAAACCCCTTGAGCCCCAACGTTTGTCTTTCATTGCTTACAATCTAGATTTCCATTCTGCTTTTCATTCGCTTATTACTTGCTTACATTCGCTTTTGTTTAATCGATTTTACTTGCTTTTATTTGCTTTCATTTTCAATCGCTATTTACTTGTTTCCATTCGCCTTAGTTAATCGTTTTTTATTTGCTTTAGTTGCTTTCGTTTTTATTTGCTTTTACTTGCTTAGCTTTCTAGTTTAGATTTTGTGACAACCAAAAACTCAAAACCAAAACCAAAACCCTTTTAGTTCTAATCTGATTTAAGCGTTGCAGTGAATTCGTACTGAAACAACTAAGTCTTTGTGGATCGATACCCTAAGTACTACAGCGAACATCTGTGCACTTGCAGACATTTAGGGGTTATAAATTTAAAACCTGAAGCTTAGTAAAATGAAAACAACCAACCCCGCTTTTGCTCGCATCAAGTTTTTGGCGCCGTTGCCGGGGACTTTGATTTGTTTTGTTGCGAATCCCAGCTTAAATCCATTAGAACACTTGTTTATTTTTACTTTTTCTTTTGAATTTTTCAGGTTTCTCTGCGATGAGAGACCGGGAACATGTTCCCGGGACTCTTGGTGATCCACCAAATCGTGTGGATGGTGATCCTAGCGATGATGACCTGACTGACGATGAACCGATCTATGATGACAATGAGCTAATCGGATCGACAAAACGTGAAGATGATGATGAACTGATTGGAAGTTTCGATTCACTCAAAAAATTAATGGGAGATCGAAGAGCTATTCAACCAACCTTACCAGAGGATGGCAAAACCGAAATTAAGGTACCCCATATCCATTTAGTTCAACAAAATCAATTCTCTGGTTATTCATTCGAAAACCCGATAGATCATATCGAGACGTTCGAAGAATTATGTGCAACCATTACAGCAAATGGGGATTACCACAAATGTAGTCTTTTCACATTCTCTTTGAAAGACAATGCCAGCAAATGGCTAAAATCTTTACCGCCTGCTTCACTAAAAGCATGGGCAGCGTGTAGAACTGCTTTCCTAAATCGTTTTTATACTAGAAATCGTTCAAATCTCTTAAGAAAGAAGATAAGAACTTATAAACAAAAAGAAGATGAAGATCTTTTAGATACTTGGGAAAGATTAAGGGAATACCAAAGAGATTGTCCACACCATGGATATGCCGAGGAATACCTGCTGGGTATCTTCTATCGCGGTATAACTCCAGAGTTACGACACTCTTTCGACATAGCAAGTAATGGAGATTTCACAACTAGATCTGTAGAATTTAGGAAACAGCATCCGAAATCAAGTAACCTTTGGTAATTCTGCACTTCCTGAGAAGAAAGAAGAAATTTCGGAAGTTAAGTGTCTTCGTCACATAATGAGTCATCTTGGATTGCAACAGCCAAATAGGGTACACAATACGCGTAACTTTGATGGCTGGGACAACCCAATGGATTCTTATGGTCAAGGGATGGTTAACACTGCAGAAGTCTATCAAATTCAAGATTTTCCATTTGTTTCTGATCACCGCGGGTCCATTCATCCGGACCGCGGCAAACCAAGCTTTCACCGCGGTCGTGATGCTGCTGACCGCGGCCAAGACATATTTCACCGTGGTCGCGAGCCTTCTGACCGCGGGAAACTGTCTTCCGAGCTTGCCTAGAAATCACCTTCCGAACCAATCTTGGGTATTCAATCTAATCCTGTTTCATATCCTAGTTTTCCCTCTTCTGAAGCTGAAAACCTAAACAAAAAGATTCTAGAGCTTGAAAAATCTAGGTCTAAAGAGATTAGTAATCTTAGATCTGAACTAAAAATGATGCAAAAGGATTTCGATGAAAAATTTTCCACCCTTCTTAGCATAATGGTCAAAACTAATTCTAAAAACTTAGAAAATTCTGAAGAGGAGCTAAGTGAAAATTCTTTCGAAAACTCAAGTGAAGCAGATCCCTCCGATCATGTGAAAGCTATCACACTTAGGAGTGGATTAGCTTACAAAAAGCCTGAATTTCCTAAAGATCCCGAAGACGAGAAAAAGGGTAAGGAAAAGGAGAAAGAAAAAGAAAGAATCACGAATGAAGATGTTGAAAAAGAAGTGGTAGGAGAGAAGGATGGAGAAAAAGTAAGAGAAGATTCATCCCGGGAAATCCTAGGAGAAGACCTGATTCCACCTCCACCAACTCGTGTCTATAAACCTAAACCTCCATATCCTAGAGCCTTAAGAGCCCCTAAGAAAGAGAAAGAAAAAGCTAAGCTGAAAGAGCTAATCGATCAATTAAATGTGAGATTACCTTTCGTAGAAGTTTGTGCTATGATTCCTGCTTTAAGAAAATACATGAAGGGTATTCTAACAAATTCTTTAACTCTTGAAGAAGGCGTTATGATGATAACCCATGAATGTAGTTCTATCCTGCAAAGCCAAATCCCTGAAAAGAAAAACGATCCTGGAAGCTTCGTACTTTCATGCACCATCAATGATGTAGCTTTTGAGCATGCTCTTTGTGATTTAGGATATAGCATAAACATGATGCCTCTTTCATTAGCAAAACGTTTAGGACATCACACTTTCAAGCCCACTAAAATTTCCTTAGTATTAGCTGATCGTTCTGTTAGACAACCTGTAGGTATCTTAATTGATGTTCCTGTAGAAATAGAAAAATGTTCTATACCAACCGATTTCGTAGTTCTAGAACTAGAAAAAGAACCTAAGGATCCACTTATTCTTGGAAGACCATTCCTATCTACAGCCGGAGCATAAATCAATGTTCCTAAAGAAAAAATCGACCTTCATATAGCCGGTTCAGTTATACAGTTTGACATGAACAAATGTTTCGATAAACCAATTTTGGATGGCAAAATTTGTTGGGTTGATGAGTTAGACGGAATTATTGAGGAAGTCTACGAAGATCTACTTCTAGATGACCCTTTAAGTGTCACACTTTCACCCGCAAAAGATGAACGCAATTTCCTTGAAGGAATTTCAAGTGAATGCGCGCGTATGGTTGATAAATCCGAAACTTATAGGAAACCTCTTCACTATCTAGATCTTAAGGACCAAACAAACATTCCTTCACCTCCTAAAGACACTGCTTCAGCAATTAATGATCCTTGGAGCGAGCTTAAAGCCCTTAAAGTCGAGCTTAAACCTCTTCTCGTCGGACTTAAGTACGCTTTCCTTGGACCAAATTCTACTTATCCTGTCAAAATAAACTCTGGTTTGACGGAGGAAGAAACCACAATGCTGTTGACCGAGCTGAGAAAGCATAGAAAAGCCTTAGGATATTCACTTGATGACATACCTGGAATCTCTCCAGATCTTTCTATGCACAAGATAAATCTAGAGGATAATGCTAAAAACTCAATCGAAAGTCAAAGGAGACTGAACCCTAATCATGGATGTTGTCAAGAAGGAGATTATGAAGCTTAGAAGCTGGAATAATCTTTCCTATCTCAGATAGCACTTGGGTTAGCCCAGTTCATGTTGTTCCAAAGAAAGGAGGAGTCACTGTCATTAAAAATGATAAAGATGAAATGATCGCTACAAGAACAGTAACGGGACATCGTATGTGTATCGATTACCGGAAACTGAATGCAGCAACTAGGAAAGATCATTTTCCACTTCCTTTCATAGATCAAATGCTAGAAAGATTAGCTAATCACCCCTACTACTGCTTCTTTGATGGATACTCTGGATTTTTCCAAATTCCTATTCGCCCGGAGGATCAAGAAAAAACGACATTCACTTGTCTATATGGCACGTTCGCTTACCGACATATGCCTTTTGGATTGTGTAATGCACCTGCTACCTTCCAGCGGTGCATGATGTCGATCTTCACAGATTTTATTGAGGATTTCATGGATGTATTCATGGACGATTTCTCTGTCTACGGATCTTCTTTTGAAAAATGCTTAGCCAATCTTGGTAAAGTTCTGCAAAGATGTGAAGATAAGCGTTTAGTATTAAATTGAGAAAAATGTCACTTCATGGTACACGGCGGAATCGTGCTTGGGCACAAGATTTCCGGAAAAGGTATTGAAGTTGACAAAGCTAAAATTAAAGTCATGACAAGCCTACAACCTCCCACAAACGTAAAAGGCATCTGTAGTTTCTTAGGACACGCAGGATTCTATAGGCGATTCATAAAAGATTTTCTCAAATAGCTAGACCTCTTACGCGTTTGCTTTGCAAGGAAACGAATTTCGAGTTCGATGATGAGTGCTTAGCCGCGTTTCATAAGATCAAAGAAGCTCTTGTCTCTGCTTCTGTCGTGCAAACACCTGATTGGGAACTTCCATTCGAGATCATGTGCGATGCAAGTGACTATGCAGTCGGAGCAGTGCTTGGCCAACGAAAAGATAAGAAACTGCACGTAATCTACTACGCAAGCAGAACTCTTGACGAAGCTCAATGCAATTATGCTACAACTGAGAAAGACTTTCTAGCTGTCGTATTTGCATTTGAGAAAT
Organism: Eutrema salsugineum; assembly: GCF_000478725.1. Lineage (NCBI taxonomy): Eukaryota > Viridiplantae > Streptophyta > Magnoliopsida > Brassicales > Brassicaceae > Eutrema > Eutrema salsugineum. The sequence continues at coordinate 6,420,061 of NW_006256686.1, read as the reverse complement.
TCCGTTCTTATCTCGTAGGATCTAAGGTTATAGTTCATACTGATCATGCTGCAATCAAGTATTTAATGTCTAAGAAAGACGCTAAACCTCAGTTGTTAAGATGGATCCTCCTACTGCAAGAATTCGATATCGAAATTCGAGAACGGAAAGGCGCAGATAATGGAGTTGCAGACCATCTTTCACGAATTCGAGTTGAAGAAAGATTGCCTTTAAATGACAGTTTTCCAGAAGAAAACATCTATGCAATAGATACTACCCCCACCAATTCCAATGCTGCACCACGTCAACTAATGCGAAGAGCAGATGCTTTCAACACCCCATGGTTTAGGCATATAGCAAATTACCTAGCAGCTGATGTAGAGCCCCCACAAGTTTTCGGGTATAGGAAGAAAAAGTTTCTGAAAGACATTAGACATTATTTTTGGGATGAACCCTATCTCTATAAGAGATGTGCTGATGGGTTATTCCGAAGATGCGTGGCTGAAGAAGAGATGGAAGGAATTTTATTCGGATGCCATAGCTCGTCTTACGCAGGACATTTCGCAACTTTCAAAACTGCTTCAAAGATCTTGCAAGCAGGTTTTCGGTGACCTACTTTGTTCAAAGATACTCAAGCTTATATATCGCGATGCGATAAATGCCAAAGGATGGGCAACATAAGTAAAAGGAATGAGATGCCTCAAAATTTTATTCTTGAAGTCGAAATTTTCGATGTCTGGGGAATAGATTTTATGGGACCCTTTCCTACTTCTTTTGGAAACCAATACATCTTAGTAGCAGTAGACTACGTCTCTAAGTGGGTAGAAGCAGTCGCTAGCCCCACGAATGATGCGAAAGTTGTCATGAAGCTGTTTAAATCTGTTATATTCCCGCGTTTTGGAGTTCCTAGAATTGTGATAAGCGACGGAGGATCGCATTTCATCAACAGAGTTTTCGAGAACCTTCTTAGAAAGAATAGAGTTACACATAAAGTTGCTTCTCCATACCATCCCCAAACCAGCGGTCAAGTAGAGATCTCAAAGAGAGAAATCAAGTCGATTTGCAGAAAACAACTGCAGTTCATCACAAGGATTGGTCTACAAAGCTTGACGACGCATTATGGGCATATCGAACAGCATTCAAGACACCATTAGGAACAACACCATTCAACCTAGTTTATGGAAAATCATGTCACCTTCCATTAGAACTCGAGTATAAGGCGCAATGGGCTATCAAGGAGATGAACATGAATCTGAAAACAGCTGGAGAAAGAAGACTACTTCAACTTCACGAGTTAGAAGAAATCCGACACAATGCTTACGAAAACTCGAAGATATACAAGGAGAAGACTAAAGCATATCATGATAAGAAGATTATTCATAGAACTTTTGCTCCTAACGGTAAGGTACTTCTTTTCAACTCTCGTCTTAAGCTTTTTCCAGGAAAATTACGTTCAAGATGGTCAGGACCCTTCACGATAAAGGAAGTCAAGCCATACGGAGCCATAGTCCTGTGGGACAGAACCAGAAACTCATTTACAGTGAATGGACAGCGTGTAAAGCCATATCTGGCTGAAGAAATAGAAGACGAGAGAGAAGTGATGTTTTTGATTGATCCATCATCGACCAGTGATGAGACCAAGGAGTGTCACGACCCCGGTTAAGTCTAATCGAGCAACAATGTCAAGCTAATGACTTGAAACAAGCGCTTAGTGGGAGGCAACCCACTCGGAATTTTATCTATTTCCCTTTGACATTTATTTTCTATTTCCATTGCTTTGTTTCTGTTTCATTTAATTTCAGGTTTCAATAAGGAAGAACAAATACAAAAGACGAGCAGCACTCTCTAGCACGATAAGTTCACTTAGACATTTCAACTTTTCTATATTCTTTACCATTCTTTCCAAGATTTATCACACTGAGGACAGTGTGAAATAAGTTTGGGGGAGGATGTTCATGTTACTAATGAAATTTGATTTGTTTTGAGTTTATTTTGGACACATAAAACTTTTCAAAATGTTTTTCAAAATGTTTTTCATAAATTTTTTCAAAAATTGTTTTTAAAATGTTTTTCAAAAAAGTTTTCAAACCAGGAACACAATAAACAATACTATGATGAATTAGACCAGTGTGCTTCTACGCTATTTCCTCGTTTTTTGCTCTTTTTGTGATTTAGGCCTAGACTAGGCGGTAGCTAAGTACTTGCATTACGAAATCCCACCAGAGCACTTCTATTCATGGAGATTCTTTCTGACAGGATATACTAGCTCATTTTATCTGGACTTAATTTTGACTTAATTTTCTCATTGAAGCATTATATCAGGGAAACGAATCATACATTCAGGACTCCTTTACCCTTTTACCACTCTTTGTTGATCCTGAATGGCTAGTTCATCTTTAGCTAGTTCCCCACCGAACTTAACCTCTTTCAAACCACATGCACTCTTGCTTTTCATTGTCCTATATGCAGATATGTGCAAAAACGTCGGAGAGAAAGAGGATCAACGCGGTTTTCAGTCACAGAAGACGGAGACCTGCGATTTCATTGGAACAATTCAACAAAAGGAGAAAACTCAGTTTGCCTTGGAAAAACTTCAAAATCTTGGTACAATTTCGTCCCTTAGACTCCCTCTCTATAAAAGGTGTTTCCTCTTTCCGAAAAAAAAATAAAAAAAATAAAAATAAAAATCCGAGAAAAGAAAAAAAATAGAAAGGAAAGAAAATCTAAAACCTTAGAGAGTTTAAGAGGATCGAATTTTGAACTTAAGGCAAGTTTGAGTCCGATTATATAGAGTTTTGGAGATTATCTTATGATTCCCGGAAAATATCTTAGTCTGGGGGAACAGCTGTTTACATCAAAAGAGGAAGATTATGCAACAACATTTGGCAAAGGAGAAGTGACTGAAAATCTGTGGTCATTAACAGGTCCCTCTCTCTCTTGCGGTTTTGCATAATATCTTGCATCCTTCATATTTTTCAGGTAACCCTAAACAACTAAGCTCCACCACTTATATAGCCTTAATGCCAAACGCCGTCTACCTTGAATAATGTCTTTGATGAGAATTCACTACTATACTTAATGAATGTAGAGAGCTAGTTGACTGGAAGTTAGATCTAAGTGTGTAGATTTTCGCATGACGGATTAACAGACTAGTTTGCTTGTATTTTGGTGAGAATTTTCAAGACTAGATCCAAATAGATGTTTCACAATAAGTTATGGTTTAGAAGGACGGTCACTGAGATATTGTTTAGTTCCTGCGATTTTTCAAAAATTTCTTTCCTGACTTAAGTTTGTTTGAGGACAAACAAAAAGGTAAGTTTGGGGGAGTTGATAACACCGTATTTTGACCATTTTTATGGATAATAATTGTATCTTATGCAGGTGTTTTAACTCTGTTTTCAATGTTTTTAAAGTGTTTTCAATGTTTTAGAGTTTCAAAAGACTTTACAGGAAACTTGGGCAAAAGATATGCAATTTGGAACAAATGAACAATTTTGGATAAATGCAGACCGTCAGAAGTAGGACAAGCGATGAAGACCTTCTCACCGTCTGATCACCCCCAACATTTAGGACAACATAGAAGATCCAACCAGCTTTCTAATGCACTTGGTTTGGAGACAATCCAACGGTTAGATCTTCAGATAATCTCGATGCAAGAATGACAGCATATGCAGTTCCAGAAGAGAGCATGTGCCGGGACCGCGGCCAACACCCATTTTCCCACGGGTAGAGCCACCGCGACCGCGGACTTTGGTTGTTCACTTTCCCGACGACTTAATTAAAGCCCAGATCAATTCCTTTCGTTATTTTTGAAGCCCTAAGTGTCCAGAACAACCCCAGAAGCTATAAATACCCCCTTTAGGTCATTCTAAAGGGTGTGTTCTCTTTTGTACTTAAATTTGTGGTTAGCACTAGACTAGGCGGTAGCTAGAGTACTTGCACTACAAACTCCCACCAGAGGACTTCTACTCATGGAGATTCTTTCTGACAGGATATACTAGCTCATATTATTTGACCTTAATATTGACATCTAATTTTCTCATCATTGATTTTAGGCAGGCATCGACATACATATCTAGGACGTCTTTTACCCTCACTCTTACCACTCTTTGTCGTCCTAGATGACCAGTTTATCTTTATCTGGTACAATACCCTAAACCCAAAACCCTTGTTTTCAATCCTCATGCATTCTCTCTTTAGTTTATATCAGTAGATATGTGCAAAAACGTCGGAGAGAAGAGGAGCGACGCAGTTTTCAGTCAGTCACAAAGGAGACTGAATGGAATTGGGAAGGAAGAGTATCAGAAACATAATAAAGCTTTACAAGACAGATATTAACTCGTAAATTCGTGCTCTCTAAGACTCTATATCTAAAGGTGTTCCCTTTCCTTTTAAAAAAAAAAAAAAAAAAACGTGAAAAGAGAAAGGGAAACAAAAAGCCTAATGAGTCTTAGATTGTCAAAATTTGTGGAGCAATGAGCAACCACTATTCGTTTAAGGAGCTATTGTTTTGAAAGATTTACAAAAATCTAAGTCTGGGGGAGTTTGGAGAGAACCTGAGGAAGAAGACCATGAATCTATGTCAAGAAGAAAGTGACTGAAAACTGTGGATACCAACAGCTTCACTCTCTCTTGCGGTTTTGCATAATATCCCGCATCCTCCAAATCTTCAGGTAACCCATAAACACTTTAAGCCTTACCCCCCAAAATAATCCTTCTTGACACCTAGCCTAGATCGCCTTGCCTAGATTTTCTTTGATGAGAACCACCGAGATTTTTAATGAATGTTAAGAGCTAGTTGACTGGAAGTTAGATCTTAGTGCATAGATTTCTGCATGACGGATTAACAGACTAGTTATGCCTGTATTGCTAGTGAGAATTTTCTAGGCTTTTCCCGATTGATGCATACTGATTGATAATGGTCTAGAAGTTTGGTCTCTGAGATTTTGTTTAGTTCCTGCGTTTTCAAACCTCTCGCCGAGATTTAGCCTTTGTTTTGTTTGAGGACAAACAAAAGACTAAACACCGGATTTTGACCATTTTTATGGATCATTTTAATATCTTTTATAGGTGTTTTTACTACATTTTCAAAGGTTTTCAAAGGATTTCTATGTTTCCGGATTTTAAAAGACTTTTCAGGTAATTTGGGATAAAGAGGCACAAAATGGAACAAAAAGACTCTTTTGGATAAATGTAGACCGTCAGAACTCTCATGGAGAGACGAAGACCTTCTCACCGTCTGATCACCCTCAAAATTGGACAACTTTTAGAAGAATCAACCAGCTTTCAAATGCACTTGGTTTGGAGACATTCCAACGGTTGGATCTCAAGATATTTCATTAGCCTCGGAGCCATTCGAAGTCGGTCAGCAACTCACCCGACCGCGGCCAACAAGCTATTTGCCGCGGTCAGAAGCTTCCCAACCGCGGCCAACAGCCAATTGCCGCGGTCACAACACTCCCGACCGCGGCAATCAATCTCCGAGTTAAAACCCACTTATCTGAAGCCCAAAGTCATTCTCAGCCTCAATTCCGAAACCCTAGAGACCATGGAGTATTGGAGACTATAAATACATGTCATAGAGGTCATTTTTAGAGAGAACCCTTCATAATTTACAGAAACCCTTTTCCTTTAGCCGTTTTTATGAGATTTTTGTAGAAGATTGTTCAAGTCCGAGTTCTTCAATAGAGAAGCTTTCTTTATCTCTTTTCTTTACTGTTTTTCATTACTTTTATTAAAACCAATGATGATGTCGAACTCAGCCATGTCTGAGTAGATCCCGAGTTGGGCTTAGGGTTCCCGAAAGGGGCTCTCATAATCGATTAAGACATCCAGGTTTATAGATCTGGGATTTCGACCTGTTCTCTGTTTATTATTGTTCTTATTGCATGTATGCTTGATTGATCACCTAGTATCTGATCTAGATAGTTAGTGTTGCGAAAGTTTTCATTAAGTATCAGCCCTAGAATGAAACAGGCAATTTTTCCGTAGGAGTGGAAACCTACCTGCGGCGAGATCGTGAGTATTGACGAGTCTTGTGCAACTCTTGCGTTCTCTCCCTTCCAGGGCCAGAGTGGAAACCTACTGGTCAGTGTTGCGAGAAACAGTTGGTTATGATCACGACAGTGACGTAGTCATACCGCCGTACTCTAGCTCTAGAAACCATATATCGTTATCTGTCAATCCCAATCTATTTACCTTAATGTTAAAACCGATTATGATCCCTTAGAGTTCCCAAAAGCTCAGCGTTTTTAGCCATAGTTTACAATTCCATCGATTTTTACTTGCTTTCCTAGACCTGCGTTTCAATTTCCTTAGTTCATTATTTACTTGCTTTATTTACCTTTCATGCGATATCTTACTTGCCTTATTAGTCTTTCATTCGATATTTGCTTATTCTAATTGCATTTCATTCGATTTTCTTACCTGCTTTTTAGGATAGATTTATTTGCTATCTTTTGTTTTAGTTTAATTCGCAAGAAAAACAACCAACCTTTAAAACCAATTTAGTCTAGACATAAAGTTAAAAACCGTAGAAGAATACCAGGCACACAAATCTCTGTGGATTCGATCCCTAAATACTGCAACTGATTAGCTGTGCACTTGCGGCTTTCATTTGTTTTGTTAAAGGTAAAACTTGTTCCCTCACGTAGTTGACACGAGCACTTCATAAGAAACACCTGAAACTAAGAAAAAAAAAAGATCAAAAGAAAAAAAAAAGAAAAATCCTAAAGAAAATAATACCTAAATGGATCCGGGATGCTGGTGGAGATGAACCGGATTCATCCGAAGAGGTTGGGGAAGGTGATTAGGAGGTGATGAAGGTGGTGGAGAGTGATGAATGAGGTGGAGTGGTGATTGGTGAGGTGAAATGAGGTGAAGTGGGTGGTTTGGGGTCGGGTTTGATCTCAACGACCAATTGCCGCGGTCAGGAGTCACACGACCGCGGCAAACAAGTGCTTGGCCGCGGTCAGAATCACGCGACCGCGGTCGAGGAGGCGTTTCCCGCGATCAGAACGTCTGCGACCGCGGGGGCTTATTTCGCGGCCTCTTCCTACTTGTCCTTGGTTCCTGCTGCGCCGAGCAGTCAGTTACCATCCTTCTTTTTGGTTTTTTCTGGTTTTTTGATTTTTTTTGGCTTTTTGTTTTATAAGAAACACCTGAAACTAAGAAAAAGAAAAAGATCAAAAGAAAAAGAAAGAAAAATCTTAAAGAAAACAATACCTAAATGGGTTGCCTCCCATTAAGCGCTTTTGTTTTAAGTCGTTTAGCTCGACTTTTGGTGTTGGACGTTGCCTAGTCTGATGAAAAAGACCTTGTCCTAAGACAAGTCTTTTTCGACATCTCCTTGCTTTGCCTAGCAGGTTCTTCGTCACTCCAAAGTTCTTCTTCAAACTCTTCTGTTTCAGAACGTTTTCTTGCTTTGCTGTTGTATGGGACAGCTTCTGTGAAGACATCTTTGTCGATATTAGCAAATGAAATCCTACGGTTTGGCCAGTCCATTATAGCTCCGGAAGTTGCTAGAAAAGACCATCCGAGAATCACTGGATATGTTGCATCTCTCGTCTCGACAATGTACAAGTCAACAGGCACTATGCAATCTCCTATTCTCAAAGGAATTTCATAAGCTATTCCTTGGGGTGTTGCATTTGAATCATCAGCTAAACTAATTTTTGCTCTAGTCCTGCGCAGGTGTTTAATACCAATTCTCAAAGAAATTGCCTTGGACATCATGTTAAGACAAGCTCCAGAATCACATAGCACGTTTTTAAACATTTCTCCTCTAATAGAACAAGAGATCAGAAACTGACCTACACCTTCGATTTTGTGAAGTGTTCGAACATGTTTACCTCTTCTGGCATGATTGAACAAGTCTTCTATCTCAGGGATTGATTCTTTGCTCTCACAGAAGTAGTGGCCTATCATGAATTCCTTGCAAGCTCTAGCAAAAGTGATTCCTTCAGGCAAATTACGAACCACATCATTGAATTCGTCGAGCTTTTCCTTGCTGATTTTGTTGGTGTAGTGGCTGCAGTCTTCTGGCTATTTGAGGTGAATCGCATAGACAGCTGCTTCTGGTGTTGTCATGTATCGAGCTCTCATAAAGTATCTATGGATATCCTCTTTAGACTCCTTGCAGTACCTGAAAAAGACTTGCAAACGACCAAGTTTCCATATTTCATCAAAGCTTAAATGAGCAGGGAATGACCTGACTACGTTGTTGAACTCCACTAGCTTCTCTCTACTGATGTTGTTTGTGATCCATTGAATTTCTCCTGAGCCATCTTCTGAGGAATATCCTGCGTTTGGATCTTCTACAAACAATCCATACTCTTCATCTTCAGAGTATTATTCTTCATACTCATCTTCACAAGACAAAGTCATGTTGCAAGGCCATGACTTGTCCTCTTCTTCAGATCTTTGGGTGCTTATGGAGCAAACCAGTTGTTGATGGAGTGGCTTAGTCATCCCAGGAGGTGTACCAGACGTACAGATGCTTGTATGAGCTGAACGGGACTGTTTTGGAACGTTTTTACGGTTGGCCTTGACTGCAGGTGACGCGACCGCGGGAAAACGACCATGGGCCGCGGGCAGACCTAACACGACCGCGGGAGAGGGCTTCTTGGCCGCGGTCGGAGCCAACGCGACCGTGGGGATTTGTCTCCGAGCTGCTCTGCTGCTGTTGCTTCCTCCTTTGCTTCCTGGGTGGTCTCCTGGGTCTTCTGGCTTGATGTACTTCTTCTCTGGACTTGAGTCTTTAGTTTTGGTTGCTGGAATCCGCTCTCCAAGTCCTTGCATGATCTCCTCAACCTTTTCTTCAACTTCATCAAGAGCATAGACTACTTTGTCCATGCTTGAGTCAAGCTCTTCGGTTTTGTCAATGACTTTGTAAACCTTCTCTGAAACTTTGACTGTAAAGTCATAAGACTCGTTCTTAGCTTCGTTTAGGGCTTTGTCCACATCATCAAGTTTGAAATCCAGGTCCATGACTTTGTTTTTGGTGTTGCGAAACTCATAGGTGTGCTTTGCCTGCTCTTCCTCCATGTTGTTGAACCTGTTAGCGATCATAGCTGCGTCCTTGGTTGCTCGTTCTTCTATTGAATTGACTTGTGAGGTTAGGTTATCGATTTTCTCATTGAAAAGTTTTGATATCCCGTTAATCCTTTCGTTTAGAGCAGCTCTAGCGGTTGCTTGAGATTCTATGAACTGTCTGATCACGCCTTCGAGCTGACTCAATCTGTTGCTGAGCTGGACGTTCTCATCTTGCTGGAAAACCTGGTGAGGTAGGAGATACATAGAATATCTAGGGTTTGCCATTGGAGGTGCGTAGGGCTATTTCTGGAACGTTCTGTAGTCGTTGGTTCGAATTTCTTCGTAGAGATCGCGTAGATACTGCTTCTCTCTGCGTCTGGTGGCTTGAGGAGTGTTATAGAAACCTTCCTCATAGTGTGTATTTCGATCTATAGGATCCATATCTTCTGAAATGGAAACAGAATAACCAAAAAATGGAAATATGCAGAAAAGGGGGTTCTAGAGTCGATTTACCAACCTTTCTTGGGCTTTTGCGGAAAAGAAAACACGTGCCTTCTCCGGCAACGGCGCCAAAAACTTGATTGTGGTGTTGTGTGTGAGGGTTGTCAAGTTTTACCTTAAATGCAATCAATAGCCGCAAGTGCACAGCTGATCGACTGTAATACTTAGGGATCGAATCCACAGGGAAGGAGGATCTTTTCCTGCAAAAGCTTTTGAAAGAATTATAAAGTAAGGAAGTCTAGAACCAAACGGTTTTGTGGGTGTTTTGGTGGTGTGTTTAAAATGTAAAAACGAAATCTAAAAAGAAACTACAGAAATTAAATGGCCTAACAACAAAACTTAACGAAAATGAATGAAAATTAGAAAAAACGGATATTCTAATTGCTTAAATGAAAATATACTAAAAATGAATGAAAATATTGAACTAAAGCTTGAAATAAAAACGGTGTGAATCTATAGGAAAGAAAGCGTTGTGGTTCAGGGAAGTTTTCTCAAGGGTACGAACGATTCAAAACATTGCTAGAGAGTAAATTTTATAAGATCTTAGCTTAAACTTTTCGAACTGGAGGCACGGACGTATGAATACGCCACTGTCGTGATCATAGACAACTATCTCTCTCAACCCTGACCAGTAGGTTTCCACTCTGGCTCTGGAAGAGAAGAGATGCATTATGTTTAAGACTTGTCAGCATTCACAAATCGCCCATAGGTAGGTTTCCACTCCTATGGTTGTTTTGCTCTCCCAAACTAGATCTGATACCGGATGAACACTTTCGTGTCACCAAGCATCTGGATCAGATTGTAGTTCATGACGCTACTCTCATGCAGTAAAAACGAATTCAGAAGAAAAAGTTCTAAGATTCGGCTCAAAAGCTCATGGAATCCTCATCGAACATATAAATCCCCATCGAAAAATCCCTTTATCCCAACAATAAAACTACTCAGACACAATGAACAAAATCCAAAACATAGTATTAATAAGTAGAATAGAAACCGAAATTGAAAAAGAAAGAACAAGGGTTCAAGAGACAAATCTCTCTCTTCCTAAAAGCTAAAACTTAAAAAGTATTATAAAACAATAAGAAAAATAGCATATCCCCCCGAAATAGGGTTCCTAAGACATGTATTTATAGAGCTCAAGACATCTCTGGACGTCACTTAGGGTTTCTCCAAATGAGGGAATCATTGTGGGCTTCAGAAATGGGCCTTCGGGCTTGGAGTTGGCTTGCCGCGGTCGGGATGGCTGTGACCGCGGGAAATGGATGGCTGGCCACGGTCGCGGTGCTTCTGACCGCGGGAAATACTCTGTTGGCCGCGGGTGGAAACGCTTGCCGGCTGGTTTACGGGACATCTTGCTCTTCGCGTATCTTTTGAGTGAACCGTTGGATTGCCAAGCTGTAAAGTGTGCTGGAAAGCTGATACTTCCATCTTTAAGATCTCCAAATTTGAGCTGGATCAGACGGTGAGAAGGTCTTCAATCATGGGTGAACTTCTGACGGTTTGACTCTGAGTTGAAATCTGGTTTTCTATCCATTTTGTTAAGCTTTTCCCTAAGTTACCTTAAAAGAGTCTTGGAACTACAAATACTAGAAAAACGTAATAAAAGTACTTAAAAGCAATTAAAAACATAGAAAAATATTTTAAAATGGTCCATAAAAGTGGTCAAAATACGGTGTTATCAGCTTCATAGAAGATGTCCTTGTCGATATTGGGAAAAGAAATTCTCCTGTTGGGCCAATCCTTGATAGCTCCAGCAGTTGCTAAGAAAGGCCATCCAAGAATAACTGGATATGAGTCATCTTTGGTATTCACTATGTATAAATCGACAGGTGCTATGCAATCTCCAATCTATAGAGGAATGTCTCGGGCTATCCCTCTTGGTTTTGCACTTGAATCATCTGCTAAGCTAATCTTTGTTCTGGTACTTGAAATGTGCTTAATGTCAAGTCTCAAAGCAGTAGGTTTGGACATCATGTGCAGCTCCAGAATTACAAAGAATGTTAAGAAATATTTCACCTTTAATGTCACAAGAGATAAGAAATTGACCTTTGTCTTTAACTTTGTGCAGAGTTCGAACTGGTCTGCCATCTTGGGCGTGTGTGAACAATTTTTTTTTGTTTTTTGAATATGTTTTTTGTAGTCTCTGAACTACTTGATTGAACTCTTCAAGTGCTTCTTTGCTGATCTTGTTTCTGTAGTTACTAGCTTCTTGGGGATCTTTGAGGTGGATCCTATAAAAGCTGCATCAGGTGATGATATAGGAAAAGATAGATACCTGGCTCTTCTGAAATAAGTGTAGATGTTCTCCTTAGTCTCCTTGCTGTATCTGAAGAAAACTTGAAGGCAGCGTTGCTTCCAGATGTCTGGCCACAAGGGGTCGATTTTCTGATGAACAGTGATGAGGCCATCGAACCATCACTAGACCCAAAGATTGTTCCCGAGCTCAAAGAAGCACCCATGACCTGTTCCAAAGCAAGGAGGCTTATAGAAGGGTTCAACTTGGCCGTGGAATCATTTCTAAGTACCATGGAACTTGGAGATGCATTCAAACCCGTGTCTCAAGAGCATTACACGCAAGACGGCCCCAAAGGACCCGATTTAGATATAATGGAGGGTTTCGCGCGTCTGAGCCTCAAAGAGAGCCAGCCTCAACTAGAACCAGGTATACATGTTTACTTGGCAGGAAATGGAGCACGGAACACCAAGAATCTCGAAGAGACTGCATTGGACCCTCAAGATACAACCGTTTCAAGACTCGTGGCCGATAGCGAGCAAATGAAACAAGAAGAGGAACATGAAGTGGGACGCGTGAAGATACTTGAAGAACTCGCAGGACATAACGTTAGCAGGACTCTAGACGGAGAAGACATCAAGACTAACGAAGAAAACCTCAAGACTAACGAGCTACCCACTGACATATCAAGCAAGCCCACAACCGGCGAAACCAGGTATTTTCCATTTATACGATCTGTGCAGGTAACATGGGAATATCCTAGTGGTGTCTAACACACTAGAGAGTATCATAGGTGCACGGAACAAGTCCAGAAAAGGTTGCACACGATTAGTTTCTTTTCCTTTTTAATTTTAAGTGAACTTTCTATTTTTGTGTCCAAATGAGACGCTTTGCCATTTTACTTTATTTCTTTTTACAAGTCCTGTTGTTTTGAGTCCTTAGTGTCGTTTTTATTTCTTTGAGTCAAACTCTAGAAGGTTCAAACACTGTTCATAAACTCCCACTCAGCTCTTGCACTTTAACCTTTTTTCCCGATATCAATAAAATAACCATGTTTTTCTTAGCTTGTGTCTAAGAACTTCTTGCTTGATCTTACGTGTGTGATTCACCAAGAGTTGAGCCGCAGTATCAGAGATCCTCACGAGAGAGTGCCATAGCCCGCGTGTTGATCCCACCAAGCCATCGATTCCGCAATCTTATAAGTCTCACCCGAGTCTTATATCAAACAGTCTTCAGGAAGAGGTTGAAAGCTCTACCAATCTGAAGAATCATGCTCCACCGCGGGTGAGGAGCTTGGAGCCGCAGTGGAAGTGAATCCGGCCGTGGGTGAAGTGCTTCCAGTCGCGGTCAGCTTCGTCCGGCTCTCCATGCTTGCTTCTTTAATTTCTTTTTCTCCGTTGTTGTGCTCTTGCTTCCAGTGGTTGTCAGGCACGTCTTGGGTGTCCAAATCATTGATTCCAGATTTCAGATCATACTCCTTATGACCTTTAGAAAGTTTTCAACTTTCTCTTCTACATCATCTAAAGCATAAAAAACTTTATCTAAAGTAGCATCAACCTCTTCTGTCTTGTTTGTGATCTTTTCCATCTCTTCAATTATCTCTAACTTATCTCCATTAGAGCACCACTTGCGGTCTTTGAAATCTCTCTTCAAGTGTTCGATCAGGACACTACAGCTTCTTTGTTCTTTAAGTGCACGAAAGAGTGACATCGCATTCTTTGCCTCCCCTTCTTCAACATTTTTAAGTCTCTGTTCTAAAATTGCATTATCCTTAAGCTTTTGTTCCTCCTGAGTCTTCAAAAGATTAGAGAGAGACTCAAACTTCCTGCTAAAGTCAGAGGATATCGATTCCAGTTTCAAACCAAGGTTAGATTCAGCAAAGGGCGATGCTGTTCTTAGCCTCGCCTTCTTTGATGTCTTTAAGTCTCTTCTCTAGAACTGCATCATCTTTGAGCTTCTGCATTTCTAGAGTCTTCATTCGGTCAGAGAGACATTCAAACTTCCTGCTAAAATCAGAGGACATTGATTCCAATTACACAAAAAGGTTAGACTCAGCAATGGGTTGTAGATCAAGAAACTCATTCACTGTAGTGTCTAATCGATCTAGTTGGAGCCTAAATCGATCAGCCTCAGCGTTTTGGTGCATAATCTGATGAGGAAGAGGATGAGATGGTCGACGGTTCACCAGGTGTGGCGAATAGGGCTCATCTCAGTGGTGTGGAGGACGCTAGTCTCCATGGTGGTGGTTCGGATTAGGGTTCCAAAGATGATGATCAAAATCACGCCTGGAGGGTGATTCACATGCGCAGAGATCTTCACACAGGTCGTAGGACCTTTGCTCCGTGTTAGGGTTTCTTCTTGAATGATCCATGCTTCAAAGGCTTCTGAAACTAGGGCAAACAGAAGAGAGATTAGCAGAAAAACAGAAAGTTAGGGTGTCTATGAATATTGGTTTACTTCCTATGTTGCTTTGGAAGAAACTCGACATATATATAGTCGTCTCCGGCTTCAACCTCCCAGATTTAGACACTACAAGAAAACAATTGTTTTCCAACGGTTTGTTACGACAATTTACTAATCGTCGCAAATATACGACGATTTTACGATGTTTTGTGCTTCGTAAAATTGCCGTAAAATCATCATATATTTGCGACGATTTGTAAATCGTCGTAACAAACCGTTGGTTGTAGTGTCTAAACCTGGGAGGTTTAAGCCGCAGACGACTATATATATATCGAGTTTCTGCCAAAGCAACAACCGTCGTAAATATATTCGTCATAATGCCGTCGTACAACTTAGGACGATTATACATCGATAAAGAGATATTTGATATTTATTGCAAAATCGTCGTAAATTGGATGTAACATTACGACGAATTCATGATGACATAATCCGATGTACAATTACAACGAATATATGTCGCCAAAAAAGGTAGGTGAAAACCATTTAAAACATGTTCACCTAACTAATGTCGATGAAATATTGTATCGCACAATCGACGTAAAATCGTCGTAATATGAAGGTTGGATGTAAAAGCGATGTAAAATTTCGTCGTAAAAGCGTTCTAATGTCCAAAATTTTCTTACAAATACATATTCATTTCTTTTATTCACAACACATCATCATTCAAACATAAGAGCATCATAATCCTGGAGACCCATTTTAGGTCTCCTAAAACTTATTATAGTGTTGTAAAACCCGATATATTGGGTTGTCCTTTGCTGGAAACCCGAATTAGTAGTTATTTCTTTGAAAGAAGAAGTAATAATATTAAAAGGTTTCTCCATTCACACGGCTTCACGGGACACAAGAGACTGTCTCTTATATTGTCTAAACAATAGAAAGAGATTGTTTTTTTTTGAGTTATTTTCAAGATGTCTATATATGAGCTAAGAAGCTGGATGTATATGCGTAGCGATTCAGATGGGGCGTTGACAGAAGAATTCAAGAACGGGTTAGAAATATTCATGTATCAGGCGACAGATATGGAGAGAACGAAAGAAACCGGCAAGATGTTTTATCCTTGTTTGAATGGAAGAATACAAGATATACACTAACCAATACCGTGTGGACGCATTTATTAAATAGATGGTTTATGCCGCAATATTTTGTTTGGTATCGACATGGAGAAGGATATGGCCGTAAGACCATCTCCAATGTAAATCTCCATTTTTTACTCAAAAATGGAGTAACTCCAAAATGGAGTTGTGTTTTGCTCCAATGTATGACTCCATTTTTGTCTCCAAAAAAGAATATTCCTAATAAATTTTATTTTTCTTTTACTTTTAATAACCTATAACTTTTAGAAGTTACAAAATAACCTATTTATTTTTATTTTATCTAAAATATTTATAATTTACGAATTTAATAAAATAAAAATATTTATTAAATAAAAATATTACATAAAATCATAAAAGCATAAGAAATTTTATTAAATAAAGAAAAATACATAATATCATAATACTTAGGAAATTTAAACAGCACAATTACTATATTTTTCCCACAAATGATCAATTAATGCATTTCGAAGTGAAAAATGAGCTTCTTTATCTTTGATTTCTCTAAATCGACGGAGAAACTCTTGGAACTTGATATTGTCATCATCAACTATTTGAAATTCTGGAGGTGGAGCTTCTCTTCCAATTTCAATTGGTGCTTCGAGATCATGCTCATCCTCAATTATCATGTTATGTAAAATGACACATGTAGTCATTATGTCGTGTAACACGTTTTAAGGCTATGTTTTATTTTTGATGTGTAGAGGAATTGTATTCCTACTTTTTGAATAGTAACATTTTTGTTTTTTATTGATATGCAGTTCAGTCAAGCCAAACTAATGCTACAAGAAGATCCAAAGTTCAAAACAGGTTGGAGATTTGAACATGTTTGGAATATTATTATTAACTTTGAAAAGTTTAAAGATGGTGCCGATCCTAAACGCATATTAATCCCACCTCGTGTCGAGTATACATCGTTCGAGTCTGGAAATTCCATTGATTCTCCTACACAAGCATCTCCAGGTTTGTCTTCATTTTCTTTAAACTTAGATGATACTGATGAGCTTACTAGCGGATCTCCCTCTCCACGACCAATGGGGATCAAGAAATTCAAAAATAAAAGAAAACTTGTTGATCAAACAACATCAGTTATCAACACTTTAGAAGAAGGAAATAAACAACTTTTGGAGCAATTAAAGAAGACAACTGCACAAAGGCAAGATCATCTGGAGATTCAACAGAAAAACTATGCTTTGAAAGAGCTGAAGATGGAAAACAAAATATTATTTTATGACATGAGTTCCATATCAGATCCAAATATTCGTGCATATGTTCAAGGCGAACAAACAAAAATTTTACAAAAGCGGAATGCTCAACAACAAAATCAAGAATTTCTTCCTCCATCAACTTCGTTTGGACAATATTTTAATGATATTAGTGGATCAGGAAGCGATTTAGCAGAATATTAAATTGTTTGTATTTGTTGTGTTAAATGTTTATGTTTATCTTTGATTTTAGCACTTGTTGTGTATTTTTCAGTTTATTTTAAGTTGTAATATTTTGAAATAAAAATTTTAGTGTTCAAATATTTATGATTGTTTATTTTATATTTTTTTAAACTATTAAAGTCCTATAATCTTGTCAAAAAATCTTATAAACATGAATCATAAAATAAAAACTTAATTATTAAACCGATAGTTATATATATATATACATGCATAAAGACCATTTTTTAATTTTATATATATAAAAGTCAAAGTGATATGTGTCATACAAATATTAAGTGTATATCTGAAAACAAAAATTCATATAGCCATATATAATGTCGAAAATAATGCTGTGTTGATAAAAAGTATAAAACTATAATGATTTAATATTTTAAGGATCAGATTGTAAATAAAAAAAGTATAGCTGTAAAATGGAGTACAATAAAGGTTTACTCCAAATATGGAGCAATCTCTATTTTTTCTCCATTTCGCAGTCAAAAATGGAGTAGGGTTGGAATGAAATTTACTCCAAAATAGAGTTTGCAGCAAAAAATGGAGTAGGGTTGGAGATGCTCTAATACTCATGGAAATGCTGGTAGTAGTGGTAATTATCAAAGTCATGTTGATTTTGACGATTCAAATTATGGTCATCAGCGTAATCAGTATCAATCTGATCAAGGTCTAGATCATGATAGAATGCATGAGATGGTGACTGATGTATTTCATGAAACGCATGCTGATAATGCTGTTGAAGAACTTGATGTAGATGCCAAATTATTTTATGATATTTAGACAATGCTAATCAGCCAATCTACAAATGATGTAGAGAAGGTCTGTCTAAATTATCGTTGGCAGCTAGGATGATGTTAATTAAAATATATCATAACCTGGCTGAGGTTTGCATGGATGATTGGGCTGATCTTCTGAAAGAGTATCTACCGGAGGATAACTCGGCAGCGGCAACATAATATGAAATACAGAAGTTGATTTTTAGTCTTGGTCTACCTTCTGATATGATAGATGTATGTGTTGACAATTGTATGATTTTCTGGAAAGATGATGATCAGCTGGAGGAATGTCGATTTTGCCAAAAACCAAGATACAAGCCACAAACTGGTGGGCGTAAAAGGATACCGTACCATTGTATGTGGTATCTCCCTATAACTGATAGGTTGAAATAGCTTTATCAATCAGAAATGACAGCTGCATCAATGAGATGGCATGCAGAACATACACAAGTAGATGGTGAAGTTGTTCATCCATCAGATGCAAAGGCATGGAAACACTTCACTACGGTATACGTAGATTTTGCTAAGTTCAAACGGAATGTCTATCTTGGTCTGTGCACTGATGGTTTTAGTCCATTTGGTATGTCTGGTACACAATATTCATTATGGCCAGTAATCCTAACCCCTTATAACCTTCCTCCAGATATGTGCATGCAAAGGGAATTTTTTTTCCTTAGTATTTTGGTTCCAGGTCCCAATCATCCGTAGCGAGCTCTCGATGTATTTCTGCAGCTACTTATACATGAGTTGAATCAGTTATGGTATACCGGCGTTCGCACATATGACTACTCAACAGGAAAATGTTTTACTCTGCGGGCTGTGCTTATGTGGACAATCAGCGATTTCCCCGCTTATGGTATGCTATCAGGATGGACTACCCATGAGAGGTTATTTTGTCCTTATTGTCTTGATCGAACTGATGCGTTTCAGCTAAAACATGGTAGAAAAACCTGTTGGTTTGATTGTCACCGCAAGTTTTTACCGGATAACCATCCATATTGGAGGAACAAGAGGTTATTTAGGAAGAACAAAAGTGTACATGTCCCTCCACCTGTAAACTTAACCGGAGCTGATATACATGCGCAAATCAAGCATTGGGGGGCAGAGGAAACAGTACCCCGTGGGGGAAACTGGCACACTCTTGCAAATATGCCTGAAGGTTATGGAGTTCATCATATGTAATTGGCACAAAAAAGTATCTTTTGGCAACTACCCTATTGGAAAGATCATCTGTTCAGACACAATCTTGATGTCATGCACATTGAGAAAAACTTTTTGATAACATCATGCATACAGTTATGAACATAACAGGAAGAACAAAAGACAATGGTAAGTCAAGATTGGAGTTGCCTGATTTATGCAACAGAAGTGAGTTGCATATACTGAGAAATTGGAAAGCACCAGTTCCTGTATTTCGGTTGAGTGCAGATCAGAAGTCAGCACTGTTCAAATGCGTTTCATCTGACGTTAAGTTTTCTGATGGGTATGTTTCTAATCTTTCTAAATCTATTGAGAAGGGGTAACAGGGATGAAAAGTCATGACTGCCACGTGTTTATGCAACGATTATTTTCATTTGCATTTGCTCAACTTTTGCCCAAAAATGTCCATGAAGCTGTTGGAGGCATTGGTCCTTTCTTCTGAGATCTTAGTACACGAACATTATCAGCTGATGTAATAGCACAACTGGCATCAAATATTCCAATCTTGTTGTATAATTTGGAAAAGATCTTCCCGCCATCGTTTTTGATGTTATGGAACATCTTCATGTTCATCTCCCTCATGAAGTAAAGCTCGGTGGACCGGTTCAGTATAGGTGGATGTATCCGTTCGAGCGTTTCATGAAGCATCTTAAGGGTAAATCCAAAAACCTAGCTAAAGTGGAAGGTTCAATTGTGGTGGGAAGCTTGACGCAAAAAACTTCGCACGTCGTACTATTTTGCACCAAAAGTACGAACACGCAAACGAGCTACTCATCGATATGATGATGGAGGAGTTGGCCATACATATGTAGTTGAGGGTGTACCTGACATATTCTCGCCGATCGGATGTCTTAGTGGAAAACTGAAGGAAGTTTGGTGGTCCAATGAAAAAGATTATCACAGTGCACATACGTTGATCCTGCTAAACTGCAAAGAGTTATCATCATACGAGAGGTACATTTTTAGTTGTGTTTACATATATATATCTATAGTAATCTGTCGGTCTTAATTAATTGTTAGTTGTTTTTTCAGCACATTGTTGATGAGGTCAAAGAATGCATCTCTGGGGTTTTTGAAACTGAAATCAATGATCGTAAAGACCAGCACTATGCCTAGTGGTTAAAAGCGCAAGTACGTATAAAATATAAATTAATAGACTTTGATATCCATAATTAAGAAATTAAGGCAAGATTTTTTTCTCATTAGGTGGACCCGAATGATCCGGATGAATTTCTAACATGGTTCCATCAGTTACTCCTTGGTCCGATGGAAATAATAACGACAGCTTCCATGTATTTCACTCAGAGCTATGTTTTTCACACATACCGTCACAGTGAAAGCAGGCGACAACTAACTATGGAGTTTGTGTGAGGGGTGAAATAGATTTTTATGGAGTTCTGCAAGAAATAATTGAAGTGGAGTATCCTGAATTGTTAAGGCTGAAAACTGTTCTCTTCAAATGTGATTGGTTTAATCCAATTGTTGGAAGAGGAGTAAGACTAAACAAGTTTGGAGTAAAACAGGTTTGACACGATCTTCATGGCACGGTCTACACTTGACCGTGGCAAGGTAACACTTGGCAGTGACAACTTTGTGCAACCTTTCGGCGTTTGACACGGCCATGCATCACGATCAGAGGAAACCTGTGGCACCATGATTCACCCAAGAACAAGAGATACAGGACTTGACACGGTCACTTCCCACGACCTGACCAAAACCTGCTAGACCGTGGCAAACTTCTTCTTTACCCACCGAAGCCGGGTCAGTACCCGGTTTGTTCCGGGTTGACCCGGTTCGTCCAAGGCTTCTATAAATACTTTTTAGACCTAATTTGGAGAGAACCTTATCCTATCTTTAGTCTCCTTTTCCTTTTTGGTGAAAAACCACTTGTTAATACCTTGCTTTTAAGTTTAATATCGTTTTGAAGAGTGTTTTCTATCTTTTTCTATCATTTCTCATCATCAAATCACACTTCTAATCATGATTAATAACACATCTTGCAAAGGATCTAGTGTGTTGATCATGATTAGTGAGTAATCCCATATTAAGGTCTTAGATATGTAGATTAGGGTGCTTAAGTGGTAGATTAGTGAGCTTAGGGGTTAGATCATGCATATTCCATTCTCTACAACCTGTTTTTAATGCTAGATCCATACAAATCATATGTGGTCTAGATTCTGGATATTTCATGCACCAAAAGTGTTTGATGAAATGTCTGAACCAAGGTTGTTAGAGGTTTAAGTGTTATTCATCATGGGAATGATTGTCTATATGCTTAAATGACAGATTAAACTGATTCTTAATGCTTGTTGATTCATGTTTCACTAATGATGATTGGGTTAGAAACTGTTCTAGCATACGAGTTGATACCTTCATGAGAGGATTAACTTAATTAATGATGTTTAAGTTGAATGGTTTGCTTGATCATATGATTCATTAGCTCACTAGTTTATCACTGAAGGCACCCTAATCCACTATCATGTCTAAGACCTTTCTCATCATCATACATACATTCTCATCATTTATCATTTGCTTGGTTCTTTGTTTGATCACTTCCTAGTGATTAATCTTGTTTTAAGTTTGTAGTTGTCATTAATCTATCAAAACCACTCTTGTTTACTTGAATTGAGAAACTGATCACATAGCTTAGTGTCTATCACCACATTCTTGGATTGATAACCTCTTTGTGCTACATTGACAAGGGGATTGATAGTCCTGAGACCCTAAAAAGTCTTTTCTATCAATTGGCGTCGTTGCCAAATTGTGGATTGTTTAGCATTAAGCTCTGATCTGTTCTTGAGATCAAGTGCTTATTTCCTTGTTTTTACTGATTACTTTCAAGTTCTGTTTGTGATTTCAGGTGCATGAACACCAGGTCTAGATCAAGAAGCTGTGGTCCACCTTGCCCTCTCAACGACAACAATAATCTTTTGGTACCAAGGAGGAGAAGGAACAGGCGTGGAAGACAGATTGATCAGGCTGATACGGAAGAACAAAGAGAGCACGTGGTAGACATAGAATAACCAGTTCAGGAGCAACAGGCTCAGGGTAATGGATCTGGTAATATAGCTGGTCATGGAGTTGGTCAAGGGTTACATCAGGCATCAGTCCAATGTACAGCAAAGACAACAGGTGCACCACCAACATCAGCCCTTCCAACACCAGCAAAGAAGATATGAGCAACCACAAGTCTATGTTGGAGAGAATGACAGGGCCAACGCTCATCAGTATGGAGCTGGAATTCAGGCACCACCTGTGCAAAACAACAACTTTGAAGTGAAGGCATCCTTGTTGAATATGGTCCAGAACTCAAAGTTCCATGGATTAGCAATGGAAGATCCCTTGGAACACTGAGATCAATTTGATAAAGTGTGTGACCTGACAAAGATAAATGGAGTTTCTGAGGACAGCTTCAAGCTTAGATAATTTCCCTTCAGTCTTGGTGACAAAGCTCACCAATGGGAGAAGAATCTTCCAAGAGGCTCCATCCAAACCTGGGAGCAATGCAAGCAAGCTTTCCTATCTAAGTTCTTCTCCACCTCAAGAACTGCAAAACTGAGGAACCAAATCTCTAGCTTCACTCAGCACAGCAATGAGAGTTTTGGTGAAGCATATGAAATATTCAGGAGCTACACAAACCAATGCCCACACAATGGGCTTAGTGAGGCTTCCCTTCTCAGCACACTTTATAGAGGAGCTTTTCCCAAGATTAGAAACCAGTTGGATACTGCTTCCAATGGGAACTTTCTGGGAAAGGAGATACATGCTGTTTTAGAGCTAGTGGAGAACTTAGCAATGAGCAATGACACTTATGGTGAAGACTATGACAGATCAAATAGATCTGAAGGTTCAAGCTCAGAACATAGGCTCACTAGGGAATGATAGCAGGAATTTTTCAATCCTTGATCAATTCCTCAACTACTCATGTCATTGTAGCACTTGAGGTATCAATCCAAATGGAGAGATTCTAGACACTAGAACTATGAGGAGCTATCTTAATTCAAGTCTAACAAGCAGATGAATTGGTAACAAGGTGATCTAAAACATAAAACAAACAAAAAACAAGCAGTAATTTAAGAACAAGCAACAAGACAACAAAACAAAGACTCAGATTCAAAACAAAGAGAAAGCTAAACCTCTAGATGTGATCATTGATTAGGGTGCTTTAGAGATTTATTCATGATGCTAAGAACAATAATGCAATGCAAGTTACTCTTTAGTCTAGACTTCAAAAGCAGATTAATTCATTCCCATGACAATAATCTCTTTGTAAATCACTTAATCAAGATTAATTCACCTTAAGCAAGATCAAGCAATCAACAAGCATAAAGTATCAAATCTAATAATGACCAAACGGTTTCTATTTCAAAGAGACCGAATCTTACACAGAAAGCAGCAACAAGCAATCACATGATCTCAAAACCAATTAACTTAAAACTCAAATCTAGACTAATCCTCTCATGAAGGCATTAATCTCTACCCTAATCCACTTTCAAACCAAATCATCATTTGTGAAATATGAATCAGTGAGCATTAAGAAACAGTTCTAATATGTCATTCATGCATTTAACAAATCATTCCCATGATGAAAAAGGCATAAACCCTTAGCCTAGCTCATTCAGACATTTCATCAAACACCTTGTGGGTGGAGAAATGACTAAGGTCTAGATCAGAGTGATGTGCAAAGATCTAGCATTAAGAGCAGCTAACTAAGGAAAGGAGATGAGAATCTAGAACCTAAACATCATAAACCGATCATCTAAGCACCCTAATCTACACACCTAGAAGCTTAAAAGATAACTACTCACTAATCATGATTAACACACCATTTCCTTTGCAAGAGGTGATGTTAATCATGATTAGAAGTTGAGATCGGATGATGAAATGATAAGAAACAGCTTTAAGATAATGAAATCTCTTAGATATCTCTTAATCACGTCGGTTTTACACAGATAAGGAAAGAGAAACCAAAGAGAAACTAAGATAAAGGATAAGATAATGGATAACTAGGGTTTTAGTCTCTAAAAACTATTTATATAAAAGGGTGTGGGCCGGGTCAGCCCAGGACAAACTGGGTACTGACCCGCCCTTTCTGGGTTGCTGGAGCCACCCCTCGCCATCTGAAGAAGTCTCACACCGAGGGCCATACACCAGGGGGTCATGTGCTGGGTTGAAACTTTGATGAACACTTGAAGAACATGCATGAGACTTGGCCTTTGATCCGGTTAAAGCTTTGAAACGTGAAGAGGTTTTGTTTGTGATCTGGGTTGGAGAGATGAGGACCTCGGCATAACATGCCGAGGGGCTGGATAGCCGAGGTTTGTGTAACATAGGAGCTCGGCATAACATGCTGAAGGGTTCACGCCAAGGTCTGCTTCAACACTTAGTCGTTTTGTGATCATTTTGGTGATCAAGGGAGCCTTGGTGTTGAAAGAACGATGTCCTACCTCGAGGTATAGTCCCAAGGCTTCGTAAAAATGCCTCCTCGGCATACATGCCGAGGTATTCACGCCGAGGTAGGACACAACACTTAGCTTACAGTCGCATCTCTTAAAACCCGAATTGACCAGCTTCTCTTCTGTTCAGTGTAACTTTCAGCTCATAACTCCAAATGACCTAAAACCAGTTCCATGAGAAATATAACTCATTCAGCTCAATCTTTGGTGAAGAAACTATCGGCGCTTGGGAAGTGGAAGGCTTCCTGGAGGGCTCATCTCCGCAGTACATTTACACGATCAGAGAGAGGCGTCTAGACATGTGTCCATTCCGGAAACGGTAACTTCTTGCTCATAGATCCGAATTGAATTATCTCGGACGTTCTGGAAAGAGGACTCAAATATCTCTGATTCTTATGAAGACCCCGGAAACTTAATCTGCCTGGAAGTGCGCCGTCCTTTGCATTCTTCGGAGCTCATCGGGTCGGTCCAAGACGGCAGCGAGACAGGGGTTTCTTCCGACGAGCTCAACTTTCTGCTCACGCGTCCGAATTCCATTATTCCACTTGCTATGGAACCATGATCTAATCGTCTCCAACTTTGATGAAGCCCCCGACAACTGAATCGGACCGGAAGGTTCCCCGGACAGGCGATCATTCAGGAGTATCGGATTGCTCCGGAATGGATGCGAGAGAGGTCTGTCTTCAGATTACCATATCTTTCAGATACGTGGGCCAAATGCTTTGATTCCAACTGTTCTGAACTCTTGACTCAGTTATCTCCAACTTTTATGAAGACTCCGACAGCTGAATCGGCCGGCAAGATCTTCCGGTGACGCGATTTTGGAAATGTATCTGCACCCGAGATTTTTGGCCGAGAGACTTGACCGCGGTACGTGTTTTTGGCCGAGAAAGCTACCCGCGAGAAGGATTTTGGCCGAGGATCTTCGACTTTCAGTACAGCATTTTGCCGAGAAACCCAAAATTGCTCCTTTTTACCATTTTTGATCATTCCAACTCCATTTCTTCATCTGAATCACATCCTCCACTCCAAATTGGCTCCAAAAGCACTGTTTAACACTCCAAAACATGCAAAACTCTCTTGGACCTAATGTAATCTCCTAAGTCCTAAAACAATGCTTAAAGACCTAAAATGCATGAGATAAGACATGATTTGGACTAAAATATGTACACATAATGATGCAATTTATGAATATATCAACTCCCCCACACTTATCCTTTGCTTGTCCTCAAGCAAAAAGAACACATGAGAGAGAGAGGTTGAATGCATTGGGAGTTCATATTTCCTTTTAGAGAGAAGTGATCACAATGAGAATTCAAGTTCATGCTCAATTATGCAATGCAAAGCCATACTCAGATATATATCAACTCAACAAGGAATCTCCACAAGTTCTCCTCTCTCTCAACTCTTTCACATTCAATAAGCTTTTATCAGGTGAATCAAATGATGCAATGTTCAAATAGGCTGGCTTGGCTAGGGTAAGGTCATGAGATAAAAATGATCTCATCAATATTCAAGCGGGTGCAATGCAACAAGGATCTCTCTATGAACGACCAAACTTCGGCAGAATGCTAAAGGTAAAAAGCAACCGATGCATACAAGGGCAAGACTCATCACACCCCACACTCCACTCAAAGCGTTTCTCACTTGCTCACCCTCTCAGAATCCTCACTCTTCACAATCGTTTTCTTTTCACTAGGGGACTCGCCTTTTTCTTTCATTTTCAAGCCTTGGTTTTCACTTATTCACACAGCTCTTTTCTTTCATAGCATATAGCCTCTTTTAGACACTTGAGCCTTTGGCTTCTTTTCATTTCAGAGCTTATCTTTTCACATCCAAGACTTAATTCATTTTCATTCATTCCCCTAGCTATTTCCACTCTCACTTTTCCACTCAGCTCACCTTTTTCCACTCACCAACAAGTCTTTTCCCCCACACTTATTTCTCACCAATACTCTTGGTTCCTTGATGTTGGAACATATCACTCAATGAGCCAAGCCCTTGTCGCTCTAAACCTAACACTTTCTGCCAAGTTCAGTCCAAGGTGGCCTTACAATTCACACACGAACATTGGCTCGAAAGAAAGATGGGTTCAAGGTGAGGGAACTGATCCATGATGCGGATTCAGCTACTTGAGCTAAGGAAGGAGGGTGGTAAAAGCAACGATTCTAGCTCAAGTATGTATGTCGGTATCCACAAGCCTATTCAAGCAATGCATCAAAAGATATTTACATTTCAAGTTCAGGGTTATCACTTAGCTAGAGTTGAGTTCAATTCAAACTTGCTTCTTAGATTCAAATCGTTTCAGACTTTGCAAGCACAGAAAAAGATTCACAAGCATATTCAGTTCAAGTTCTCAAAGTGATGTACTCTCTAGAAAACCTATCATTACTCCCAGCAAGATGCAACCTATATGATGCAACTAGACTCGATCCTAAAAATGTGAATGCAACTAGAATGAACATTTTTTTGTGAAAATTTTCTGATTAGATGCAACTACATGAGATTCAAGACTCAAAGTGGAAAATAAGATCAAAGAAAACATGATTAGTAAACACTAAACTCCTCCCCCACACTTAAATAACACAGTCCTCTGTGTTATAAAAGCATAAGAGAGAAGTGAAAGGAAAAAGCAAGAAAAATGCAAAATGAAAAATTAAGAACTAGATGCATATGTACCATTAGTTTGGAGAGTTACCAGACTTGTTCATGATAGAATGGAGGCATTGGACATGGAGGAGGATGCTGGTGCTTTGAACCCTCTGCTTGGATTCAAGTCTCTCAAGCGTCCCTTTTTGTTCATGCTCGTTCAGGGACCCCTCTGCCTAGCCATGCCGAGGCTTCTATACCGAGGTGGACAAGTTTCTGTGTAAGTAGCAAGGGCACCTCGGTATTAGCTCAAGAACACCTCGGCTTTGGCTCTCCAAGGCTTCTCACAGCACTTTATTCCGTGAAGATCAAACATGAGACCTCGGTAATGATCATGTCGAGGTGCTTGGCCGAGGTGTCGGGTTCACTGCTCCTTTGAATCATAAGGCCGCCACCTTTAAGCTCCTCTCTGCACTTGTTCCTTCAAACCATTGAGCAAGAACGCTTTCTAGAATCTGAGATCACTTAGCAAACCCATCAAAACGTTCTGAAAATACTAAAGAAAAGATTAAAAAGACTATATACAAGGATAAGCTTGGGGTGTCTCCCAAGAGCACTTTGTTTAAAGTCACTAAGTTTGACTTTGTAAAACCTTTCTTAATGAGGGAGAGGAGGAGCTTTGATGCTCCTTGTCATGTCCATGAATTCAAGCATGAGGTCCTTGTTCATCAGCTCTTGGACACCACCAGATCCCTTGTCTATGAGTTCTTGTGTGAGGATAGCTCTGACTTTGGCAAATGGTCTTGATCTCACATTGCCTTTAACTTTGTATTCCACAGCTCCACCATCAAACTTCCATGGAGTGAGAGCTAAGACTTGAGAAGAAGAAGACCCAAGAGTGAATGGTTTAATGCTTGTTGGGCGCTTGTCTTGGGACTCTGAACCATTGCTTTTGTTGCTGCTGATCTCTTTCTCACCTGGTGTAGGAGGTGGAGATTCCAAGCAATCCTCATCATCACTAAAGAACTTCTCACCATCAATGAACTCAAGATCAAGCTCTCTTTGGTGTTCTTTCTTTTTCTCACAAGCAGCAAACGGCTGATCCTTCTCTTTCATTCCACAAGTCCCCACATACGTCATCTCAAAGTTTTGAAACTCATCACAGAGACTTACAGACACATAAGCTGGCGGTTCAATAGCTTTTTCTTCTTTCTGAAGCTGTTGTTCGGCCTTTTCTTCAGCAGTAATCTGAACTTTGTCTCTAGAAGCTCCATGGATGTCTTTTATAGCGAAAACTTCAGTTCCAAGGGTCACCTCTCCACTGAGTTGCTCAATGTCCTCATTGTCTTGTGAAGAAAGAACTCTAAGAGCAATGTCTTCTTGTGGACAAAAGAGTACACGTTCTATCTCCTTTACAGCAGCTTCATGATCTTTGCTCTCCATGTGATTCACTTGAGAGGTTAAACTCTCTATTTTGTTGTGGAGATCATTGTATGAACGCTTTACTCTTGTTGTGAGCTCATCTTGTCCCTTCAGAAGTTGTTGGAACATGCTGTTCAGCTCCATTTCTTGAGTCTTTGAAGCAGCTTGCTCTTGTGGAACAGACTCTTGCTGAAAACGAAGCTCCACCTCAGTTTTACCATCTTGACAATATTCAGTATCAAGCTCTTTATATCTTTCATTGCTCTTGGCCAAATTCTCAACAAGTAACTCTCCTTGTTCTATGGTAAGAGTCGCAAAACGCCCATTGCTAGCTGCATCCAATGTCCATTTATGCTCTCTATCAACTCCCCAATAGAAGATACTAAGAATAGCTTCTTGTTGGAACCCATGATGGGGACAATCTCTAGTGTAGCCTTTAAGTCTCTCCCATGCTTCATCAAAGGTCTCATGGATTCTTTGTTTGAAGCCCAAGATGTCTTTCCTAGCTTGGATAGTCCTTTGTATGGGATAAAACCTTTGGAGGAAGATCATCTTGCAATCATACCAAGAATTTACCAAGTGGGATGGTAATGCTCTCTCCCATTTGCTTGCCTTTTCTCCAAGTGAAAATGGAAACAAGATGAGCTTGATACTGTCGTGGGGCACTCCTCCAGTCCTAAATGTGTCACACAACCTCTCAAAGCAGTCCAAATGATCATATGGATTCTCCATACCAGACCCCAAGAACTTAGTTTCTTGAATCAACTTAACCAAGCTTGCTTTGATCTCATAGGCCGCAGCTTCAATTGGAGGAGGGTGGATGCCATACCTCTTTCCATGACTACAAGGAGTGTCACAGCTTCCAACTGTTGGCGTTTTCTTTGGAGCTTGGGTCAGTGCTGGAGGTTGTGGCTGTTGTTGCGGTTTTGGGACTGGAATAATGCTCTTGTGGACGTCCATCTCCAACAGCTCAATAGAACGTGTCTTTCCATTTCTCTTCTTGTGAATTTGGTACCTTTCAAAGCTCAAGAGAATCAAGGAAGACAAGTTAGTAACAATGAAAAAGAGAAAATTCATCATCTCAAAGAGATGCATGCTCTTAGTGATATACATTAACATGGTGAAAATAAAAGCTTAGTAAAACAAAAGAAAACAATGACTTGATCTCAAGAAGATCCAAAGTTCTAATGCTAGAATGAACTCTCCAATTGGCAACGGCGCCAAATTGGCAGCAGGAATTTTTCAATCCTTGATCAATTCCTCAACTACTCATGTCATTGTAGCACTTGAGGTATCAATCCAAATGGAGAGATTCTAGACACTAGAACTATGAGGAGCTATCTTAATTCAAGTCTAACAAGCAGATGAATTGGTAACAAGGTGATCTAAAACATAAAACAAACAAAAAACAAGCAGTAATTTAAGAACAAGCAACAAGACAACAAAACAAAGACTCAGATTCAAAACAAAGAGAAAGCTAAACCTCTAGATGTGATCATTGATTAGGGTGCTTTAGAGATTTATTCATGATGCTAAGAACAATAATGCAATGCAAGTTACTCTTTAGTCTAGACTTCAAAAGCAGATTAATTCATTCCCATGACAATAATCTCTTTGTAAATCACTTAATCAAGATTAATTCACCTTAAGCAAGATCAAGCAATCAACAAGCATAAAGTATCAAATCTAATAATGACCAAACGGTTTCTATTTCAAAGAGACCGAATCTTACACAGAAAGCAGCAACAAGCAATCACATGATCTCAAAACCAATTAACTTAAAACTCAAATCTAGACTAATCCTCTCATGAAGGCATTAATCTCTACCTTAATCCACTTTCAAACCAAATCATCATTTGTGAAATATGAATCAGTGAGCATTAAGAAACAGTTCTAATATGTCATTCATGCATTTAACAAATCATTCCCATGATGAAAAAGGCATAAACCCTTAGCCTAGCTCATTCAGACATTTCATCAAACACCTTGTGGGTGGAGAAATGACTAAGGTCTAGATCAGAGTGATGTGCAAAGATCTAGCATTAAGAGCAGCTAACTAAGGAAAGGAGATGAGAATCTAGAACCTAAACATCATAAACCGATCATCTAAGCACCCTAATCTACACACCTAGAAGCTTAAAAGATAACTACTCACTAATCATGATTAACACACCATTTCCTTTGCAAGAGGTGATGTTAATCATGATTAGAAGCTGAGATCGGATGATGAAATGATAAGAAACAGCTTTAAGATAATGAAATCTCTTAGATATCTCTTAATCACGTCGGTTTTACACAGATAAGGAAAGAGAAACCAAAGAGAAACTAAGATAAAGGATAAGATAATGGATAACTAGGGTTTTAGTCTCTAAAAACTATTTATATAAAAGGGTGTGGGCCGGGTCAGCCCAGGACAAACTGGGTACTGACCCGCCCTTTCTGGGTTGCTGGAGCCACCCCTCGCCATCTGAAGAAGTCTCACACCGAGGGCCATACACCAGGGGGTCATGTGCTGGGTTGAAACTTTGATGAACACTTGAAGAACATGCATGAGACTTGGCCTTTGATCCGGTTAAAGCTTTGAAACGTGAAGAGGGTTTGTTTGTGATCTGGGTTGGAGAGATGAGGACCTCGGCATAACATGCCGAGGGGCTGGGTAGCCGAGGTTTGTGTAACATAGGAGCTCGGCATAACATGCTGAAGGGTTCACGCCAAGGTCTGCTTCAACACTTAGTCGTTTTGTGATCATTTTGGTGATCAAGGGAGCCTTGGTGTTGAAAGAACGATGTCCTACCTCGAGGTATAGTCCCAAGGCTTCGTAAAAATGCCTCCTCGGCATACATGCCGAGGTATTCACGCCGAGGTAGGACACAACACTTAGCTTACAGTCGCATCTCTTAAAACCCGAATTGACCAGCTTCTCTTCTGTTCAGTGTAACTTTCAGCTCATAACTCCAAATGACCTAAAACCAGTTCCATGAGAAATATAACTCATTCAGCTCAATCTTTGGTGAAGAAACTATCGGCGCTTGGGAAGTGGAAGGCTTCCTGGAGGGCTCATCTCCGCAGTGCATTTACACGATCAGAGAGAGGCGTCTAGACATGTGTCCATTCCGGAAACGGTAACTTCTTGCTCATAGATCCGAATTGAATTATCTCGGACGTTCTGGAAAGAGGACTCAAATATCTCTGATTCTTATGAAGACCCCGGAAACTGAATCTGCCTGGAAGTGCGCCGTCCTTTGCATTCTTCGGAGCTCATCGGGTCGGTCCAAGACGGCAGCGAGACAGGGGTTTCTTCCGACGAGCTCAACTTTCTGCTCACGCGTCCGAATTCCATTATTCCACTTGCTATGGAACCATGATCTAATCGTCTCCAACTTTGATGAAGCCCCCGACAACTGAATCGGACCGGAAGGTTCCCCGGACAGGCGATCATTCAGGAGTATCGGATTGCTCCGGAATGGATGCGAGAGAGGTCTGTCTTCAGATTACCATATCTTTCAGATACGTGGGCCAAATGCTTTGATTCCAACTGTTCTGAACTCTTGACTCATTTATCTCCAACTTTTATGAAGACTCCGACAGCTGAATCGGCCGGCAAGATCTTCCGGTGACGCGATTTCGGAAATGTATCTGCACCCGAGATTTTTGGCCGAGAGACTTGACCGCGGTACGTGTTTTTGGCCGAGAAAGCTACCCGCGGGAAGGATTTTGGCCGAGGATCTTCGACTTTCAGTACAGCATTTTGCCGAGAAACCCAAAATTGCTCCTTTTTACCATTTTTGATCATTCCAACTCCATTTCTTCATCTGAATCACATCCTCCACTCCAAATTGGCTCCAAAAGCACTGTTTAACACTCCAAAACATGCAAAACTCTCTTGGACCTAATGTAATCTCCTAAGTCCTAAAACAATGCTTAAAGACCTAAAATGCATGAGATAAGACATGATTTGGACTAAAATATGTACACATAATGATGCAATTTATGAATATATCAGGGAAGTTCAGGAGTTGAGGAGTGAATTGGACTAGTTGAAATTCACCACTTAGAAGCCAATGCATTTTGTAGGAGAGTATGAAGAACCTTCTCAAATCTTTGAGAACATAAGTGAAGAAAGTCTAACCCAGGAGGAGCTTAACTACATTGGGAATCAGAGGTTCCAGAGATATCAGTATGGTAATGCCAATCAGAACCTTTCTTACAGGAACCCCAATGTAGCAAACCCACAAGACCAGGTCTATCCCAATCCTCAAGCTCCACAGAACTTTGTTCCCAAAAACAAATTTCAAGGAACTTTTCAACCTAAGAATCAGTTTTCTCAGAATCAGGGTTTTGGTCAGCAACAGCAACCATTTCAAGGTCCTAGTTTCAGTTCACAGCAGCAAAAGGCACCACCAGGGTTTGGTCCACCACAGTTCCAACAGCACGCGCCGGTTCAACAACAGTTTCAGCCACCAACGGTTCAGCAGCCACAGAAGCGGTCAGATATGGTTGGTATTCTGCAACAACTACTTTAGGGCCAACAGATATTTGCAAGCCAAAATGCAGCCATGCAGCAGGAAATCAAGGAACTGAAGCAAAACTAGGCATCAAGCTCAAGGAACCAAGGTCACCTACCTGGAAAACCAGAACCCAACCCCATGGAATATGCTAAGGCCATCACACTGAGGAGTGGAAAGGAGTTACCTGGTATTGAGAACCACAATGTGATCATTGAGGACACTGATCAAACTGAGGGGGAGGCAGCCTGATTGCGGTTGTAAACGGGGTTTTGTTATTTTCGTTTTACTAAGCTTCAGGTTTTAAATTTATAACCCCTAAATGTCTGCAAGTGCACAGATGTGCGCTGTAGTACTTAGGGTATCGATCCACAGAGAATTAGTTGTTTCAGTACAAATTCAATGCAACGCTTAGAACTAAAAGGTTTCGGTTTTGGTTTTGGGTTTGGTTGTCACTAAATCTAAACTAGAAAGCAATTAAAATCTAAAAAGCAATTGACAAAAACGAAAGCAAGTAAAGCAACTAAAAAGCGATTAAACTAGAACAAGCGAATGGAAAGCAAATAGAATTGAAGGTAAAAATCGATTGAAACTAGAAGGCTGTAAACAATTAAAAACAAACGTTGGGGCTCAAGGGGTTTCGCAGGGGTTCATGGTATAGGCTATGTCGATTTTAAACATATGATAAAGGTAATCAACTACGTATGATCTAGAACTCGAGGCACGGAAGTATGAATAGCCTACTTTCGCAGCACTAAACAACATCTCTCGCAACCTTGATCAGTAGGTTTCCACTCCGATCCTGGAAGGGAGAAGATGCAATAGCAGAACAATACTCATCAATATTCACAACTCAACTACAGGTAGGTTTCCACTCCTATAGAAGAATTGCTCGTTTCACCCTAGTTCAGACAATCAATGAAAGCTTTCGCAACATATCATATCAGATCGGCTTCTAAGTGGCCAGCAGAGAATCACGCAGTAAGATTAAAGGCAAACGAAGAACATCTAGAAGATTAATAATCCTAAATCTATCGATTCATAAGCAAAGACACATGAAATTCCCTTTGAACAATCCCTTTAAACCCAACTGGGTAACTACTCAAACATATTGTAACAAAGCATCATAGAGTATTGAAAGTGCATGAAATTAAAGAACAGAAGGAAGAAGAACGAAGAACGGAGAAGCAGATGGAGGCGCGATGTCTTCCTCCAGTGGCGGCTCCTCCTTCAAAACCGGCGGCCTCCCTCTCTAGGGTTTGAGTCTCACACGAAAATTTAAGTACAGAAAAGAACACACCTTTAGGAATGACGTAAATGGGGGTATTTATAGCTTCTGGGGTGGTCCTGGACACTTAGGGCTTCAAAAATAATGAAAGGAATTGATCTGGGCTTTAATTAAGTCGTCTGGAAAGTGAACGACCAAAGTCCGCGGTCGAGTGGCTCTACCCGCGGGAAAATGGGTGTTGGCCGCGGTCCCGGCACATGCTCTCTTCCGGAACTGCATATTCTATCATTCTTGCATCGAGAGTATCTGAAGATCTAACCGTTGGATTGTCTCCAAACAAAGTGCATTAGAGAGCTGGTTGGATCCTCTATGTTGTCTCAAATTTTGGGGGTGATCAGACGGTGAGAAGCTCTTCATCGCTTATCATACTTCTGATGGTCTGCATTTATCCAAAATTGCTCATTTGTTCCAAATTGCATATCTTTTGCCCAAGTTTCCTGTAAAGTCTTTTGAAACTCTAAAACATTGAAAACATTTTAAAAACCATTGAAAACAGAGTTAAAACACCTGCTTAAGATACAATTATGATCCATAAAAGTGGTCAAAATACGGTGTTATCAACTCTCCCAGACTTACCTTTTTGTTTGTCCTCAAACAAACTTACGTCAGGAAAGGATTTTTTAAAAAAAAAATCGCAGGAACTAAACAATATCTCTGTGACCGTCCTTCTAAACCATAACTTATCGTGAAACATCTATTTGGATATAGTCTAGAAAATTCTCACCAAAATACAAGCTAACTAGTCCGTTAATCCGTCATGCGAAAATCTACACACTTAGATCTGACTTCCAGTCAACTAGCTCTTAACATTCATTAAAAATCTCGGTGGTTCTCATCAAAGAAAATCTAGGCAAGGCAATCTAGGCTAGGTGTAAAAAGGGTTATTCTAGGGATAAGGCTTAAAGTGTTTACGGGTTACTTGAAGATCTGGAGAATGCAAGATATTATGCAAAACCACAAGAGAGAGTGAAGCTGTTGGTATCCACAGTTTTCAGTCACTTACTTCTTGCCATAGATTATTGGTCTTCTTCCTCAGGTTCTCTCCTAACTCCCCGAGACTTAGATTTTTGTAAATCTTTCAAAACCATAGCTCCTTAAACAAATAGTGGTTGCTTATTGCTCCACAAATTTCGACAATCTAAGACTCATTAGGCTTTTTGTTTCCCTTTCTCTTTTCACTTTTTTTTTAATTTTAATTTTTTTTTTTAAAGAAAGGGAACACCTTTAGATATAGAGTCTTAGAGAGTGCGAAATTACCAGTCAATATCTGTCTTGTAAAGCTTTATGAAGTTTCTGATACGCTTCCTTCCACAATTCCATTCAGTCTCCTTTGTGTGTGACTGAAAACTGCGTCGCTCCTCTTCTCTCCGACGTTTTTGCACATATCTGCTGATATAAACTAAAGAGAGAATGTATGAGGATTGAAAACAAGGATTTCGGGTTTAGGGTATGGTACCAGATAAAGATAAACTGGTCATCTAGGACAACAAAGAGTGGTAAAAGTGAGGGTAAAAGACGTCCTAAATGTGTATGTCGATGCCTGCCTAAAATCAATGATGAGAAAATTAGATATCAATATTAAGTCCAAATAAAATGAGCTAGTATATCCTGTCAGAAAGAATCTCCATGAATAGAAGTCCTCTGGTGGGATTTCGTAATGCAAGTATTCTAGCTGCCGCCTAGTCTAGGTCTAAATCACAAAAAGAGCAAAAAACAAAGAAATATCGTAGAAGCACACTGGTCTAATTCATCATAGTATTGTTTATTGTGTTCCTGGTTTGAAAACGTTTTTGAAAAACATTTAGAAAACGATTTTTGAATTTTTTTTTTTTTTTTTTTTATGAAAAACTTTTTGAAAAATTTATGTGTCCAAAACAAACTCAAAACAAATCAAATTTCATTAGTAACGGATGAACATCCTCCCCCAGACTTATTTCACACTGTCCTTAGTGTGATAAATCTTGGAAAGAATGGTAAAGAAAATAGAAAAGTTGAAATGTTTTAAGTGAACTTATCGTGATGGAGAGTGCTGCTCGTCTTTTGTGTTTGTTCTTCCTTATTGAAAACCTGAAATTAAATGAAACAGAAACAAAGCAATGGAAATAGATAATAAAGATCAAAGGGAAATAGATAAAATACCGAGTGGGTTGCCTCCCACTAAGCGCTTGTTTCAAGTCATTAGCTTGACATTGTTGCTGGATTAGACTTAATCGGGGTCGTGACACTCCTTGGTCTCATCATTGGCCGATGATGGATCAATCAAAAACATCACTTCTCTTTTGTCTTCGGTTTCTTCAGCCAGATATGGCTTTACACGCTGTCCATTCACTGTAAATGAGTTTCCGGTTCTGTCCCACAGGACTATGGCTCCGTATGGTTTGACTTCCTTTATCGTGAAGGGTCCTGACCATCTTGAACGTAATTTTCCTAGAAAAAGCTATAGACGAGAATTGAAAATAAGAACTTTATCGTTAGGAGCAAAAGTTCTATGAATAATCATCTTATCATGATATGCTTTAGTCTTCTCCTTGTAGATCTTTGAGTTTTCGTAAGCATTGTGTCGGATTTCTTCTAACTCATGAAGTTGAAGTAGTCTTCTTTCTCCAGCTGTTTTCATGTTTATGTTCATCTCCTTGATAGCCCATTGTGCCTTATACTCGAGTTCTACTGGAAGGTGACATGCTTTTCCGTAAACTAGATTGAATGGTGTTGTTCCTAATGGTGTCTTGAATGCTGTTTGATATGCTCATAATGCGTTGTCAAGCTTTGTAGACCAATCCTTGCGATGAACTGCATTAGTTTTCTGTAAAATCGACTTGATTTCTCTGTTTGAGATCTCCACTTGACCGCTGGTTTGGGGATGGTATGGAGAAGCAACTTTATGTGTAACTCCATTATTTCTAAGAAGATTTTTGAAAAATCTGTTGATGAAATGCGATCCTCCGTCGCTTTTCACAATTCTAGGAACTCCAAAACGCGGGAATATAACAGAGTTAAACAGCTTCATGACAACTTTCGCATCATTGGTGGGACTTGCGACTGCTTCAACCCTCTTAGAGACGTAGTCTACTGCTACTAAGATGTATTGGTTTCCAAAAGAAGTAGGAAAGGGTCCCATAAAATCTATTCCCCAAACATCGAAAATTTCGACTTCGAGAATAAAATTTTGAGGCATCTCATTCCTTATGCTTATGTTGCCCATCCTTTGGCATTTATCGCATCGCGATATATAAGCTTGAGTATCTTTGAACAAAGTAGGCAACCAAAAACCTGCTTGCAAGATCTTTGAAGCGGTTTTGAAAGTTGCGAAATGTCCTGCGTAAGACGAGCTATGGCATCCGAATAAAATTCCTTCCATCTCTTCTTCAGCCATGCATCTTCGGAATAACCCATCAGCACATCTCTTATAGAGATAGGGTTCATCCCAAAAATAATGTCTAACGTCTTTCAGAAACTTTTTCTTCCTATACCCAAAGAATTGCGGTGGTTCGACATCAGCTGCTAAGTAATTTGCTATGTGCCTAAACCATGGGGTGTTGAAAGCATCTGCTCGTCGCATTAGTGGATGTGGTGGTGCGGTATTAGCGTTGGTGGGGGTTGTATATGCTATATAGCATAGATGTTTTCTTCTGGCAAACTGTCATTTAAAGGCAATCTTTCTTCAACTCGAATTCGTGAAAGATGGTCTGCAACTCCATTATCTGCTCCTTTCCGATCTCGAATTTCGATATCAAATTCTTGTAGTAGGAGGATCCATCTTATCAACCGAGGTTTAGCGTCTTTCTTAGACATTAAATACTTGATTGCAGCATGATCAGTATGAACTATAACCTTAGATCCTACAAGATAAGAACGGAATTTCTCAAATGCAAATACGACAGCTAGAAGTTCTTTCTCTGTTGTAGCATAATTGCATTGAGCTTCGTCAAGAGTTCTGCTTGCGTAGTAGATTACGTGCAGTTTCTTATCTTTTCGTTGGCCAAGCACTGCTCCGACTGCATAGTCACTTGCATCGCACATGATTTCGAGTGGGAGTTCCCAATCAGAAGCTTGCACGACTGGCGCGGACACAAGGGCTTGTTTGATCATATGAAACGCGGCTAAGCACTCATCATCGAACTCGAAGTTCGTTTCCTTGCAAAGCAAACGCGTAAGAGGTCTAGCTATTTGAGAAAAATCTTTTATGAAGCGCCTATAGAATCCTGCGTGTCCTAAGAAACTACGGATGCCTTTTACGTTTGTGGGGGGTTGTAGGCTTGTCATGACTTCGATTTTAGCTTTGTCAACTTCAATACCTTTTCCGGAAATCCTGTGCCCAAGCACGATTCTGTCTTGTACCATGAAGTGACATTTTTCCCAACTTAATACTAAGTGCTTATCTTCACATCTTTGCAGAAATTTACCAAGGTTGCCTAAGCATTTTTCAAAAGAAGATATGTAGACAGAGAAATCGTCCATGAACACTTCCATGAAATCCTCAATAAAGTCTGTGAAAATCGACATCATGCACCGCTGGAAGGTAGCAGGTGCATTACACAATCCAAAAGGCATACGTCTGTAAGAAAACGTGCCATATGGACAAGTGAATGTCGTTTTTTCTTGATCCTCCGGTCGAAGGAATTTGGAAAATTCCGGGGTATCCATCAAGGAAGCAATAGTAAGGGTGATTAGCTAACCTTTCTAGCATTTGATCTATGAAGGGAAGTGGAAAATGATCTTTCCTAGTTGCTGCATTCAGTTTCCGGTAATCGATACACATACGATGTCCAATTATTGTTCTTGTAGCGATCATTTCATCTTTATAATTTTTAATGACAGTGACTCCTCCTTTCTTTGGAACAACATGAAATGGGCTAACCCAGGTGCTATCTGAGATAGGAAAGATTATTCCAGCTTCTAAAAGCTTCATAATCTCCTTCTTGACAACATCCATGAGATTAGGGTTCAGTCTCCTTTGACTTTCGATTGAGTTTTTAGCATTATCCTCTAGATTTATCTTACTGGAGAGATTCCAGGTATGTCATCAAGTGAATATCCTAAGGCTTTTCTATGCTTTCTCAGCTCAGTCAACAGCATTGTGGTTTCTTCATCTGTCAAACCAGAGTTTATTTTGAGAGGATAAGTAGAATTTGGTCCAAGGAAGGCGTACTTAAGTCCGACGGGAAGAGGTTTAAGCTCGAATTTAGGGGCTTTAAGCTCGCTACAAGGATCATTAATTGCTGCGGCAGTGTCTTTAGGAGGTGTAGGAATGTTTGTCTGGTCCTTAAGATCTAGATAGTGTCGAGGTTTCCTATAAGTTTCGGATATATCAAGCATACGCGCGCATTCACTTGAAATTCCTTCAAGGAAATTGCGTTCATCTTTTGCGGGTGAAAGCGTGACACTTAAAGGGTCGTCTAGAAGCAGATCTTCATAGACTTCTTCAATAATTCCGTCTAACTCATCAACCCAACAAATTTTGCCATCCAAAGTTGGTTTATCGAAACTTTTGTTTATGTCAAATTGCATAACTAGACCGGCTAGATGAAGGTCAATTTTTCCTTCAGGAACATTGATTATGGTTCCGGCTGTAGATAGGAATGGTCTTCCAAGAATAAGTGGATCCTTAGGTTCTTTTTCTAGTTCTAGAACTACAAAATCGGTGGGTATGGAACATTTTTCGATTTCTACAGGAACATCTACTAGGATACCTACTGGTTGTCTAACAGAACGATCAGCTAATACTAAAGAAATCTTAGTGGGCTTGAAAGTGTGATGTCCTAAACGTTTTGCTACTGAAAGAGGCATCATGTTTATGCTAGATCCTAAATCACAGAGAGCACACTCAAAAGCTACATCATTGATGGTGCATGAAAGTACGAAGCTTCCAGGATCGTTTTTCTTTTCAGGGATTCGGCTTTGCAGGGTTACTTGATTTCGGATGCTGTTTCCTAAATTTTTAATGAAAACGTGAGCATCTTCTACAGATCTAGTTGTGAAATCTCCATTACTTGCTATGTCGAAAGAGTGTCGTAACTCTGGAGTTATACCGCAATAGAAGATACCCAGCAGGTATTCCTCGGTATATCCATGGTGTGGACAATCTCTTCGGTATTCCCTAAATCTTTCCCAAGTATCTAAAAGATCTTCATATTCTTTTTGTTTATAAGTTCTAATCTTCTTTCTTAAGAGATTTGAACGATTTCTAGTATAAAAACGATTTAGGAAAACAGTTCTACACGCTGCCCACGTTTTTAGTGAAGCAGGTCGCAAAGATTTTAGCCATCTCTAAGAGAGAATGGGAAAAGACTACACTTGTGGTAATCCCCATTTGCTGTAATGGTTCCACATAATTCTTCAAACGTCTCCATATGGTCTATCGGGTTTTCGAATGAATAACCAGAGAATTGATTTTGTTGAACTAAATGGATATGGGGTACCTTAATTTCGGTTTTGCCATCCTTTGGTAAAGCTGGTTGAATAGCTCTTCGATCTCCCAAGAACTTTTTGAGTGAATCGAAACTTCCAATCAGTTCATCATCATCTTCATGTTTTGTCGATCCGATCAGCACATTGTTATCATAGATCGGTTCTTCAAACTCATCATCCGTCAGGTCATAATCGCTTGGATCACCATCCACACGATTTGGTGGATCACCAAGAGTCCCGGGAACATGTTCCCGGTCTCTCATCGCAAAGAAACCTGAAAAAATTGAAAAGGAAAAGTAAAAGTAAACAAGTGTTCTAATGGATTTAAGTATTCGCAACGAAACAAATCAAAGTCCCCGGCAACGGCGCCAAAAACTTGATTGCGATTGTAAATGGGGTTTTGTTATTTTCGTTTTACTAAGCTTCAGGTTTTAAATTTATAACCCCTAAATGTCTGCAAGTGCACAGATGTGCGCTGTAGTACTTAGGGTATCAATCCACAGAGACTTAGTTGTTTCAGTACGAATTCACTGCAACGCTTAAATCAGATTAGAACTAAAAGGTTTGGGTTTTTGTTTTGGGTTTTGGTTGTCACTAAATCTAAACTAGAAAGCAATTAAAAACTAAAAAGCAATTGACAAAAACGAAAGCAAGTAAAGCAACTAAAAAGCGATTAAACTAGGGGATTGAAAACAAAGAACAAGCGAATCGAAAGCAAATAGAATTGAAGGTAAAAATCGATTGAAACTAGAAGGCTGTAAACAATTAAAGACAAACGTTGGAGCTCAAGGGGTTTCGCAGGGGTTCATGGTCTAGGCTATGTCGATTTTAAACATATGATAAAGGAAATCAACTACGTATGTTCTAGAACTCGAGGCACGAAAGTATGAATAGCCTACTTTCGCAGCACTAAACAACTATCTCTCGCAACCCTGATCAGTAGGTTTCCACTCTGATCCTGGAAGGGAGAAGATGCAATAGCAGAACAAGACTCATCAATATTCACAACTCAACTACAGGTAGGTTTCCACTCCTATAGAAGAATTGCTCGTTTCACCCTAGTTCAGACAATCAATGAAAGCTTTCGCAACATATCATATCAGATCGGCTTCTAAGTGGCCAGCAGAGAATCACGAAGTAAGATTAAAGGCAAACGAAGAACATCTAGAAGATTAATAATCCTAAATCTATCAATTCATAAGCAAAGACACATGAAATTCCCTTTGAATAATCCCTTTAAACCCAACTGGGGAACTACTCAAACATATTGTAACAAAGCATCATAGAGTATTGAAAGTGCAGGAAATTAAAGAACAGAAGGAAGAAGAACAAAGAACGGAGAAGCAGATGGAGGCGCGATGTCTTCCTCCAGCGGCGGCTCCTCCTTCAAAACCGGCAGCCTCCAGAAGCCAAGGACAGAAAAGGGTAAAGAGGTAGAAAAGGAACCTGAACCAGAAAATACATATGTGCCACCACCTCCATACCAACCCAAGCTCCATTTCTAGGGAGATTTAAGAAGCAACTTGTAGACAAGGCAAGAGCTGTATTTTAGAAGGCACTCAATGAGACACCACTCACAATGCCTCTCATTGATGCATTCCTAATGATGCCAAAGATGGGTAAGTTTTTGAAGGATGCCATTCTGAACAAGACTAAAGAGATTCAAGGCATGGTGGTACTAAGTCATGAATGCAGTGCTATCATTCAGAAGAATTCCATTCCAAGAAAGTTGACTTATCCAGGGAGTTTCACACTCCCTTGTGCCATTGGACCTCTTCTATTTTCTGGATGTCTTTGTGATCTAGGAGCATCAGTCAGCTTGATGCCATTCTCCATAGCAAAGCTGGGCTTTAGAGTCTTCAAACCTGCAAGGAGTTCTCTTATCCTTGCAGATAGATCAGTTAGGTTGCCTGTTGGTATGTTGGAAGATCTACCTGTCAAGATAGGTGGTTTTGAGGTTCCAACTGATTTTGTTGTGCTGGAAATGGATGAGGAACCAGTTGATCCTCTTATCTTGGGCAGGCCATTCCTGGCCACTGCAGGAGCTATTATTGACGTGAGAGGTGGGATAATAGAGCTTCAACTTGGGTCTGGAAAGCTCAAGTTTGATGTGAATGAGATGATGAAGAAACCCACCATTGAAGGTCAATGTTTCTATGTGGAGACAATGGATCAGTTGGCTGATGAGTTGCTTGAGGAGCTGAACACTGAGGATCCTCTTCAAGCTGCTCTAACTCAAGAACAAGGAGACAATGGGCTCTTAGCAGAAGAAAGTGAGGGGTATAAGCTGTATTTGGACAATGCTAGAGAACTTGGTCCTGAAGCAAGAATTTTGGAACTGGTACAAAGTGGCTCTGAGGTCTTGGCTATCAAAGGATCAGACACCAGCCAATGCAGCTTGGACAAGGATTGGAATGAGGCTGATGCACCCCCTGTTGAGCTTAAGCCTCTATCAACAGGGCTCAGGTATGCATTCTTGGGTTTAAATTCCACATATCCAGTAATCATCAATGATAGCTTATTAGAGCATCAAGAGAGAGCATTGCTTAGTGAGATAAGAAAGTTCAGGAGAGCCATAGGATACTCTTTGGCTGATATTAGAGGGATCTCTCCTGACATTTGCACCCACAGGATACACCTAGAGGACAAATCTATGTCCTCTATTGAGCATCAACGACGTCTTAACCCCAACCTTAAGGAAGTGGTTAACAAGGAGATACTAAAACTTCTTGAGGCAGGGATAATTTATCCAATCTCTGACTCAAGATGGGTATCTCCTGTGCATTTTGTGCCCAAGAAGGGTGGGATCACAGTGGTTAAAAACGAGAAGGATGAGCTGATAGCTACTAGGACTGTCACAGGACACGGAATGTGTATAGACTATAGAAAGCTCAATGCAGCCTCTACGAAGGATCATTTTCCTTTGCCTTTCATTGATCAGATGTTAGAGAGGCTTGCAAACCACCCCTTCTTTTGTTTTCTTGATGGGTACTCGGGTTTCTTTCAAATCCCCATAGATCCCCGAGATCAATAGAAAACAACATTTACTTGCCCTTATAGCACATTTGCATACAAGTGCATGCCGTTTGGTCTCTGTAATGCCCCTGCCACATTTTAACGTTGCATGATGCATATCTTCTCTGACATCATTGAAGAGAAGGTGGAGGTGTTCATGGATGATTTTAGTGTCTATGGC
Organism: Eutrema salsugineum; assembly: GCF_000478725.1. Classification (NCBI taxonomy): domain Eukaryota; kingdom Viridiplantae; phylum Streptophyta; class Magnoliopsida; order Brassicales; family Brassicaceae; genus Eutrema; species Eutrema salsugineum. The sequence continues at coordinate 6,376,479 of NW_006256686.1, read as the reverse complement.
TCCTCCTTCTCGGATTATCTCTTTAATTTGTCACAGGTCTTGGAGAGATGTGAGCAGCATAACTTGGTGTTGAACTGGGAGAAATGCCACTTCATGGTGCAGGAAGGAATAGTACTTGGGCACAAGATATCTGAGAAGGGCATAGAGGTTGACAGAGCAAAGGTGGAAGTGATGGTGAATCTGCAAACTCCCACTTCAGTCAAAGGAATAAGGAGTTTCCTTGGGCATGCAGGGTTTTACAGAAGATTTATCAAAGACTTCTCAAGAATAGCCAGGCCCTTGACAAGGCTGTTGTGTAAAGAAGTTGATTTCATCTTTGATGCTGAATGTGAAGTGGCCTTCAAGATGATCAAGGATGCATTAGTCAGTGCACCAATTGTCCAAGCACCAGAGTGGTCCCTTCCTTTTGAGGTTATGACAGATGCATCTGATTTTGCAGTTGGAGCAGTACTGGGGCAAAGGGAGGACAAGAAGCTACATGTTATCTACTATGCCAGTAGAACACTTGACTCTGCACAAGAGAAGTATGCTACCACTGAGAAGGAAATGCTGGCAATAGTCTTTGCTTTTGATAAATTCAGAAGCTACCTGGTGGGATCAAAAGTCATTGTATATACTGATCATGCAGCCCTCAGGTATCTGATGACCAAGAAAGATGCCAAGCCTAGACTGTTAAGATGGGTTCTTCTACTTCAGGAGTTTGATATGGAAGTACAAGACAAAAAGGGTATAGAGAATGGAGCTGCAGACGATCTCTCTAGGTTGAGAATAGACTCTGAAGTCCCTCTTAATGACAGTCTTCCTGAGGAATCACTGATGGGGGTCCACTCTTATTTGGATGTTGAAGAAGTGAATCGCATTTTTAGAGAAGAGGATGCCCTGGTTTGCTGATATTGTGAACTTTCTTGCTTGTGGAGTGGAACCACCTGAATTAGATGCTTACCACAGGAAGAAGTTCTTCAGAGATGTCCAAAGATACCATTGGGATGAGCCTTACCTGTATGACCTGAACAAAGATCAGCTGTATAGAAGGTGTCTTGCTGAGGAGGAGATGCAACATGTGTTGCAAGAGTGTCATGGTTCAGCCTTTGGAGGTCACATGGGAGCATTCAAGACTGTGGCCAAGGTTCTTCAGAGTGAGTTTTGGTGGCCCACAATGTTCAAAGATGCTCAGATGGTTTTTTCAGCATGTGATGCCTGTCAGAGGCATGGGAACATTTCAAAGAGGAGTGAGATGCCTCAAAACCCAATCCTAGAGGTTGAGATCTTTGATTTCCGGGGAATAGACTTCATGGGGCCTTTCATTTAATCTTATGCGAATCAGTATATACTTGTTGCTGTGGACTATGTGTCCAAGTGGGTTGAGGCATCGATTCCCCTACCAATGATTCCAAGGTAGTATTATCTTCCCAAGATTTGGAGTACCAAGGGTTGTTATATCTGATGGGGGATCTCATTTTTTGAACAAGACTTTGGAAGTATTGCTGAAAAAGCATGGAGTGAAACACAAGGTGGCTACTCCTTATCATCCTCAAACTAGTGGCCAGGTTTCTAATAGACAGATTAAGGCCATTCTTGAGAGGACTGTTAGCCCAAGCAGAAAAGATTGGAGCAAGAGGCTAGATGATGCATTGTGGGCTTATAGGACTGCCTTTAAAACTCCAATTGAGACATCACCTTTCGATCTGCTATATGGGAAGAGCTGCCACCTTCCTGTTGAGCTGGAGTACAAGGCTTTGTGTGCTGTAAAGTTGCTGAACTTTGATATCAAGACAGCTCAAGAGAAAAAGGTCATTCAACTCCATGAACTTGAAGAGATAAGGCTTGGAGATTTGAGAGCTAAAGATCTATAAGGAAAAGACCAAGGCTCTGCATGATCAAAAGATTCTGAAAAGGGAGTTCAAGGATGGTGATCTGGTGTTGCTGTTCAACTCTAGGCTTAAGTTGTTTCCTGGAAAACTTAAGTCTAGATGGTCTGGTCCCTTTAAAGTTCTTGAAGTCAGGCCATATGGAGCTGTTGTGTTAGAAGGCAAAAATGGTCAAGAGTTTGTGGTAAATGGCCAAAGGATCAAGCACTATCTGGTTTCACAAAGGAAGGAGGAAGCTACATCAGTTCCCCTTCTTGATCCACCACCAGCCTGTTAAACAGGTTTCCAAAGTCAAACTTAGAGACTTTAAACAAAGTGTTCTTGGGAGACACCCCAAGCTTATCTTTTGTAAATATGCTTTTCATCTTTTGATTTCTTTCTTTTTAATGTTTTAGGATGTTTTGATGGGTTTGTTTAGTGTCTACAGGTTACAGGTTTGAGTTTGAACCCTTGGGAAGTGAATAAAAGATGAAAAGGAATGAAGGAGTGGGCAAAAGCTTATGCTCGGTTTTTAACATGGTCACCGGCCACGGTCAGATAACAAGGCGTGGCAAGCTTTTTAGCTAAGCCACGAGAGAGGAATCACGGTCTTAGGTGTGGCCGTGGCAAAAGAAGCAACCATTCCGGGTTTGCCACGGTTAAGGGACACGGGACTGCAACAGGCCGTGGCAAAGAAAAGAGGAATGAACAATTATTCAGTGCTTGCCACGGTTAAGAGGCACGAAAAGAAGACACGGCCGTGGCAATACAAAGATAAAGGAACCTGGGATCGAGTTTTGACACGGCCAAAAGACACGAAACTGAAGCTGGCCGTGGCAAAACAGGTTTAGAAAGACAAGGGTTCGGGTTTTGACACGGTTAGAAAACACGGGTAAAAGGACCTGGTCGTGGCAAAGAAAAAGATGAACGACTGAGGTTCGATGCTTGCCACGATGAGTTTTCCACTGGGAGGAGACTTGGCCGTGGCACAGGTTTGAAAAGAAGCAATTGTTCGGGGATTGCCACGGTCAAAAGACACGGAACGCTCCAGGCCGTGGCAAAGAAAGCACATATGTTCGGAGTTTGACACGGTCACATGCCACGGTCAACGATGGCGCGGCAAAATTTTTGAAAAATCGTTGACCGTACGGACGTTGACCGGTCAAGGACGTGCCCTTTACAGCTGTTCCCCACCTGGTCTTCTTCTTCACACGAGTTTGCCCCCTTCTCTCCATTTCTTGAACTTTAAACACTCATATCTCTCTCGTTCTTGAACCAAATTGAGGAATTCCAACTGTATTAAACTCGTAATCCTGTCTATTTTCTTGCTGCACATTCATTTTTCACTCGGAACTTGAAGATTCCAAGGTACTTTAGTCTGTTAAAACTCACCTTTTCCATGTCTTAATGCATTGTTCATGAACAATAAACACATGGAATCGATTTTAATAAGCCTCTTGATACCTTGGAATCATTTTGTGAATGTTGTGCAAGTAGAATGGATAGGAAATGCATGGATCTTGCTTGAGAATAACCTGTTCTTGGAATTTTTGAGAAATTTCTTGAAATTCATCAAGTATTACAATTTTTTTTTTTTTTAAGAAATTGTGTTTCAAGCTGAACTCTTTGTGTGCATTGCTTCTTGCCATTGCTTTGAGTTTATTGAGTTTTTAACCAGCTTAAGACACATTCTCTTCTGGTGACATCGATCTGTACCACACCTGAACTTGGTGAATTTTTGAAAACTATTGTTGTTCGCTTGCTTTGGTGCTCACAGCTGTTTGAGAAAATGCAGGATGGGAGGAACAAAAAGAACAGCGGCCATGTAGAAATTGAAAAAAGAGAAAGCTGGTGCTTCAAAGGATCAGATTATACCTTTTGGGCATAAAGTTTTCAAGAAACAGAAGAAACAGAGGAAGCAAAAAGAATCCAGCTGAGAAGAAAGCAAAGAATGTGGCTGCACCAAAGAAAACCAAGGCTTCTACTTCAAAGAATTCTGGTAAAGAACTGGCGCTGGTTGAAGTTGTTTAAAGGAAAGGAAAAGAGGTGGCTGTGGCTGAGGATGAAGAAGAACAGAGAGTGATCCTGAAGTAGCATTGCAGCCGGTTAAGAAAGCGAAGACAAAACCAGAACCTGAGGACAAAGAACCAACTTTTGATGACTACTTTGCTATTTTCAAGGATGTAAAGGTGCTGCAAACCAAGTTCCCTGATATGGAGCTGCTGAAAAAGATGGGGCTTCTTGAAGAGGTTCAGCTTATTTTTAACAACATGGGATTTGGTGGATTCTTTGAGATGAAAGATGTGGCTCATGATGGAGTAACACAAGAGTTCCTTGCATCCCTTGAAGTTTGTGGATATGGCCCAAGAGATCAGAGGATCATGGAGGGAAATGGTCTTGGGCACATAGAGTTCACAATCAATGGTACACAATACCATGTAAGCTTCAAGGAGCTAGATGAGATCTTTGCCTTTCCAAGACCTGCACAGGATGAGATATTGTAGTTCACATACCCTGATCACATGATTACTGACCTGTGGGATACAATTGCTTTTGGGAGCTTCAGAGGAGGAAGATGCAAGAGTTCATGGATAAGAAACCCAGCCATCGGCTATGCTCACAAAGTGCTTTGCCAAATGTTCTTTACCAAGCACAATGATGGTGTGGTGCATCTAGCTGACATGGAACTACTGGGTATGGGTCTACATACTCTCATCAGTCACTTGAGGAGCAAGAGAGAATTTCGCCTCCCACACTACATCCCATCTCGTGGTGCATTCTTGGCACGCCATATGCTGATATACAAAGATATTACTTGGAGTGAGGGTAAAAGGCAGAAGCTCACTAAGTTGCACAATGGATGGCTAGTGACAAAGATTTTGAAAGCAAGGGGTTTTGTCTTTGATGATGTTGAGGTCAAGCCTGAGTTGATTGATGAAGCTACCCATCCTAGATACTCAACTCCATCATGTTCCACCTCCAACCCATCCCACTACCTGGGATCAGACCTCAGTGATTGAGGTAAACACTCCAAACTCTGTACATATGCATGTAGACCTTCTTTTAATCTTTGCATTTTACTTGTTTGCTTTGCTTTAACTCCTTTCTCATGCTTTTATAACACAAGGGACTGTGTTATTTAAGTGTGGGGGAGGAGTTTCATCTTTTACTAATCATGTTTTCTCTGTTCTTATTTTACACTTTGAGTCTTGAGTCACATTCTTGCATGCATTCATGTAGTTTCATCTAAGTGCATATAAAAAAATCAAAAAAAATTGAAAAATCTGAAAAATTTTCACAAAAAAAAATGATCATGTAGTTGCATTCTCATTTTTAGGATTGAGTCTAGTTGTATATTCATGTAGGCTGCATCAATCCAAGGGAGTAATGATAGGTTTTTTCTTGAGAGAATATCACTTTAAGAATCCGGTTCACTGCCCTAGTTTCTAGTTCTTTGCTGCATGTAAACAAGAGTGAAATCAAGACTGATCCATGCTTTGAACTTGTTGAGTGAATCAAGCTTTGAATAGTCTAGTCTTATCTAAGTGAGAACCTTAATTTGACAATCTAATTATCATTGCTTGTGCATGTCATTGTGAACTCATGGGTACCCTCAAAATATTTGAGCTCTCTTATCCCTTTTACCACTCTTTTCTAGCTCAAGTAGCTGTTCTCACACTTTGAGACAGTTCCATGCCTTTAACCAAACCTTCCTTGAAGCCTGAAACACTATAGTGAGAGATGTGAGGCTTTTTCTGAATAAACTTGACAGAAAGTGTTGGATTTAGGGCGACAAGAGTAGGGTCTCATGTAGATCTAGCTCAACATCACGAGTCTAGAATAGGCTAGGAAGAGTTCTTGAGAAACATTGAGTGGTAGAGAGAAAGTTTGAGATGAGAACCAGGGGTTGGAAAAGAAAAGAAAGAGGTTTGGGGTCTGCTGTGTAAAGAAAGAAAAGCTCTTGTGTATTGACAAAGAAAGTCTAGCCTCTAAGTAAAAAGAAAAGAAAAGAAGCCAAAAAGGCTCAAGTGTTTGGAAAGAAAAGAAAAGAGGCTAGAAAGTGTTGTATGAGAAAGAGCTAAGTGGAATATTCAGACCCCAAAACCTGAGTTTAAAGTTGAAAAGATGAATCCCCTGGTGAGAAACAAAGAATGAGAATGAAGTGAGGAGAGGGTTGATAAGGCAATGAATGTCTTGAGAGAGGAGTAGCTAGGATGTGATCTTCATGGGAGTAGATTTAAGGTGAAAGACCAATTTGGGGCATTGGGTAGATGGGATTCTGCTCTTGTATGCACCAGTTGCCTTTTACCCTTAGCATTTTATTAAAGTTTATTCCTTCTTGAGTGATCCTGCTCTTTTTGCTTGAGGACAAGCAAAGGACAAGTGTGGGGGAGTTGATATGTTCATAATTTGCATCATTTAGGTTGTATATTTTATTCCAAATCATATCTTATTCCATGCATTTTAGGTCCTTAGGGTTTGTTTTAGGACTTAGGAGATGCATTAGGTCCCAATGAGTCTTTGCATGTTCTGAGTGTTTATCAGGTGTATTTGGAGCTATTTGGAGTTGAAAAGATGGATCCAGGAAGAGAAATGGTGATCAAGGCTTGAAAGATGGTGAAAATGGGTTTTGGAGGTTCTCAGCCATACTCGCATACCGCAGGAAGGTTTTTCTTGGCCATTCTCATGTACCGCGGGTGGATTCCTCGGCCAAAACGCGTACCGGCTAGTTAAATTTCTAGGCCAAAATATCCGGGTGCAGACACGTTTCCGAAATCGCCTGTCTGGGGAACCTTCCTATCTGATTCAGTTGTCGGGTGCTTCATCAAAGTTGGTGAAAATTGGATCTTGGTTCCAGAGCAGGTGGAATCATAGGATTTGGAGGCGTGAGCAGAGAGTTAAGCTTGTCGGAAGGAACCCCTGTCTCGCTGTTGTTTTGGATCGACCCGATGAGCTCCGAAGAATGCGAAGGACGGTGCACTTCCAAACCGATTCAGTTTACAGAGCCTTCAGCAGAATCCGAGATATTTGAATCCTCTTTGCAGAACGTCCGAGATCATTCAAATTCGGAGCTATGAGCAAGAAGATAACGTTTCTGGAATGGACACATGTCTAGAAGCCTCTTTCTGATCATGTCAATGCACTGAGAAGATGAGCCCTCCAGGAAACCTTCCACTTCTCAAGCACCGAAGGTTCCTTCACCAAAGTTGAAGATGTCTGAGTCCTCTATCCACTGAAACTGTAATGACACCATTCGGACCAGTACCCTAGAAGTTACGCTTCCCTTAACGCGAAGTGGTCCGAGGAGCCCTGAACGATGCGAGATTGATAACCCTTATCAAAGCTTTGAAATTATGCTTTAGAAAAGATGGCACGGTGGAATGCCACGGTCCACATCTGACCGTGGCACTTAATTGCAGTTCTTCGGGGTTTGACACGATCTTCATGGCACGGTCTACACTTGACCGTGGCAAGGTAACACTTGGCCGTGGCAACTTTGTGCAACCTTTCGGCGTTTGACACGGCCATGCATCACGATCAGAGGAAACCCGTGGCACCATGATTCACCCAAGAACAAGAGATACATGATTTGACACAGTCACTTGCCACGACCTGACCAAAATCTGCTAGACGGTGGCAAACTTCTTCTTTACCCACCAAAGCCAGGTCAGTACCCGGTTTGTTCCGGGTTGACCCGGTTCGTCCAAGGCTTCTATAAATACTTTTTAGATCTAATTTGGAGAGAACCTTATCCTATCTTTAGTCTCCTTTTCCTTTTTGGTGAAAAACCACTTGTTAATACCTTGCTTTTGAGTTTAATATCGATTTGAAGAGTGTTTTATATCTTGTTCTATCATTTCTCATCATCAAATCACACTTCTAATCATGATTAACAACACATCTTGCAAAGGATCTAGTGTGTTGATCATGATTAGTGAGTAATCCCATATTAATGTCTTAGATATGTAGATTAGGGTGCTTAAGTGGTTGATTAGTGAGGTTAGGGGTTAGATCATGCATATTCCATTCTCTACAACCTGTTATTAATGCTAGATCTATACAAATCATATGTGGTCTAGATTCTGGATATTTCATGCACCAAAAGTGTTTAATGAAATGTCTGAACCAAGGTTGTTAGAGGTTTAAGTGTTATTCATCATGGGAATTATTGTCTATATGCTTAAATGACAGATTAAACTGATTCTTAATGCTTGTTGATTCATGTTTCACTAATGATAATTAGGTTAGAAACTGTTCTAGCATAGGAGTTGATACCTTAATGAGAGAATTAACTTAAATAATGATGTTTAAGTTGAATGGTTTGCTTGATCATATGATTTATTAGCTCACTAGTTTATCACTGAAGGCACCCTAATCCACTATCATGTCTAAGACCTTTCTCATCATCATACATATATTCTCATCATTTGTCATTTGCTTGGTTCTTTGTTTGATCACTTCCTAGTCATTAATCTTGTTTTAAGTTTGTAGTTTTCATTAGTCTATCAAAACCACTCTTGTTTACTTGAATTGAGAAACTGATCACATAGCTTAGTGTCTATCACCACATTCTTGGATTGATAACCTCTTTGTGCTACATTGACAAGGGGATTGATAGCCCTGCGACCCTAAAAAGTCTTTTCTATCACATAACAGTAGTGACGATTCTAAATCTGACAGCCGCCGGATTAGCACCATATCCGAGGTACGAGGGTATCAATCTTGGCCTATTACGACGGTTTTATGATGGTTTTATGAACACTCGTCGTAAAATCGTCGTAATGCTCAAACGCTGTGAGCATGCCACGTGTTGTGTCATGCACTGGTACGATGGTTATACAACCAAATCGTCATAAAACCGTCGTAATGACGGTTTTACGACGATCACAAAATCTATATAAGGGATGCGAGTTTTCCTCATTCGTCGCTCATTCCTCACTTCTCTCTCTCTCTACAAAACCTCTCTCTCTCTAGCTCTCCCTCCTCTCCTTCCTCTCCAGCCTTAAAGTTTTTTTCATTTCAAATTATTTCCTGTTTAAATTTTTATCTTTTTATATATATAATTACCGGAATTAGTTAGATTCGGAATTTAGAAATAAATTATATAATTAGTACTTATATTAAATTTAATTTTGTAGATTATTCAGATCGCTCCCCGAACCAAGATATTCCACTACCGGGATATGGTTGATCCGGACGCTACCGCTCCGTCCAAATCAGCTACGGGGTCTGCCATCCCGGAATCCTCGGAACACAACGAACAGTTTCGCAACCGGTTGTTGTACCACAGCCCGCACCGCCTCCACCACCACCAGCCGGACCAGCAGCAGCAGCCGCAGCCCCAATACAGCCTGAACCATATGCTTAATTTACGGTTTAGGATCTTCTACGGCAACCGGGTCGCGGGAGTATGAAGAAACTCGATCCGGATCGAGCCCCAGAGACGTTTTGGTACAATTTTTGTTTTTTTTTAACAAATTTAGGTTTAAAAGATTTATATTCATAATTAATTTAAATATCTAACCAATTTTTTTTTAATGACTAGGTTTACGATCGATAACGCAGTCGGTCGAAACGTTTCCGATATTATCAAGGGGTTCTTCGTAAAACCCCATACCAGCTGGCGGAAGCTGGATCAGGCAACTATCGACACTTGGTTCAAATGTTTTGCGGTAAGTTAATTAAAATTATGAATTGTTTTAGTGTTTTTTTTTAATAATAATTACTAACTATTTTTTTTGTAGCAAAACTGGCATTGGGAAACTTCTGCACACACACGTGTGAAGTCGGCCTTCAAAGAGAAGGTCAAGTTCCGGCTCAACAACACCGTTTCTGACTAGAAACGGAAGTGGGAGGTCGACGGCAACAAGGCGAAGCCGGCGCCAATGGCCAATGCCGTATGGGAGGTGATGCGTGTCAACTGCGTGAGGGAACAAGTTTTACCCTTAACAAAAACAAATGAAAGCCGCAAGTGCACAGCTAATCAGTTGTAGTATTTAGGGATCGAATCCACAGAGATTTGTGTGCCTGGTATTCTTCTAGGGTTTTTAACTTTATGTCTAGACTAGATTGATTTTAAAGGTTGGTTGTTTTTCACGGATTAAACTAAAACAAAAGAAAGGAAATAAATCTATCCTAAGGAACAAGTAGAATAATCGAATGAAAAGGAAGTAAAGCAAGCAAAATATCAAACTAAAGCAATTGAAATGCAGATCTAAATAAGCAAGTAAAAATTGATTGGTTTGTAAACTATGACTAAAAACGCTGAGCTTTTGGGAACTCTACAGGGATCATAATCGGTTTTGACACTAGGGTAGATGGATTGGGATTGACGGATATCGATATATAGGGTTCTAGAGTTAGAGTACGGCGGTATGACTACATCACTGTTGTGATCATAACCAACTGTTTCTCGCAACCCTGACCAGTAGGTTTCCCTCTGCCCCTGGAAGGGAGAGAATGCAAGAGCTTCACAAGACTCGTCAATACTCATGATCTAGCCGCAGGTAGGTTTGCACTCCTACGGAAAAATCGCCTGTTTCATTCTAGGGCTGATACTTAATGAAAACTTTCGCAACACTAACTATCTAGATCAGATACTAGGTGATCAATCAAGCATACATGCAATAAGAACAAGAATAAACAGAGGACAGGTCGAAATCCCAGATCTATAAATCTAGATGTCTTAGTCGATTATGAGAGCCCCTTTCGGAAACCATAAGCCCAACTCGGGATCTACTCAGACATGGCTGAGGTCGACATCATCATTGGTTTTAATCAAAGTAATCAAAAACAGTAAAGAAAAGAGATGAAGAAAGCTTCTCTATTGAAGAACTCGGACTTGAACAATCTTCTACAAAAATCGCATAAAAACGGCTAAAGGAAAAATGGTTTCTGTAAAGTATGAAGGGTTGTGTCTAAAAATGACCTAAATGACAAGTATTTATAGTCTCCAATACTCCATGGTCTCTAGGGTTCCAGAATTGAGGTTGAGAAAGACTTTGGGCTTCAGAAATATGGGCTTTAGTTAGCCGGCCGTGGTCGGGTATGTCGTGACCGCGGTAAATAGGTGACTGGCCACGGTCGGGAGGCTTATGACCACGGGAAATGGGCTGTTGGCCGCGGTTGCGTGACTTGCTGGCCGTCTTCGAGTGGCTCCGGGGCTAATAGAATATCTTGAGATCCAACCGTTGGAATGTCTCCAAACCAAGTGCATTTGAAAGCTGGTTGATTCTTCTATAAGTTGTCCAATTTTGAGGGTGATCAGACGGTGAAAAGGTCTTCGTCTCTCCATGAGAGTTCTGACAGTTTGCATTTATCCAAAAGAGTCTTTTTGTTCCAATTTGTGCCTATTTATCCCAAATTACCTGAAAAGTCTTTTAAAATCCAAAAACATAGAAATCCTTTGAAAACCTTTGAAAATGGAGTAAAAACACCTGTAAAAGACATTAAAGTGATCCATAAAAATGGTCAAAATCAGGTGTTATCTACTCCCCCAGACTTAGTCTTTTGTTTGTCCTCAAACAAAACAAAGGGTAAATCTCGGCGAGAGGTTTGAAAACGCAGGAACTAAACAAAATCTCAGACACCAAACTTCTAGACCAATATCAATCAGTATGCATCAATTGGGAATAGCCTAGAAAATTGTCACTAGCAATACAAGCATAACTAGTCCGTTAATCCGTCATGCGGAAATCTATGCACTAAGATCTAACTTCGAGTCAACTAGCTCTTAACATTCATTAAAAATCTCGGTGGTTCTCATCAAAGAAAGTCTAGGCAGGGCAAACTAGGCTAGGTGTCAAAAAGGTTATTCTAGGGGTATGGCTTAAAGTGTTTACGGGTTACCTGAAGATCTGGAGAATGCAAGATATTATGCAAAACCGCAAGAGAGAGTGAAGTTGTTGGTATCCACAGTTTTCAGTCAATTTCTTCTTGTCATAGATTTCTGGTCTTCTTCCTCAGCTTCTCTCCTAACTCCCCAGACTTAGATTTTTGTAAATATTTCAAAAACATAGCTCTATAAGCTCTTAGTAGTTGCTTCTTGCTCCACAAATTTCGACAATCTAGGACTCATTAGGCTTTTTGTTTCCCTCTCTCTTTTCATTCGTTCTTTTTTTTTTTTTTTTGAAAGAGAGGGAACACCTTTAGATATAGAGTCTTAGAGAGCACGAAATTACCAGTTAAGATCTGTCTTGTAAAGCTTATTGAGGTTTCTGATACTCTTCCTTCCCAATTCCATTAAGTCTCCTTTGTGACTGACTGAAAACTGCGTCGCTCCTCTTCTCTCCGACGTTTTTGCACATATCTACTGATATAAACTATAGAGAGAATGCATGAGGATTGAAAACAAGGGTTTTGGGTTTAGGGTATTGTACCAGATAAAGATAAACTGGTCATCTAGGACGACAAAGAGTGGTAAGAGTGAGGGTAAAAGACGTCTTAGAAATGTATGTCGATGCCTGCCTAAAATCAATGATGAGAAAATTAGATGTCAATATTAAGGTCAAATAAAATGAGCTAGTATATCCTGTCAGAAAGAATCTCCATGAGTAGAAGTCCTCTGGTGGGAGTTCATAGTGCAAGTAATCTAGCTACCGGCTAGTCTAGTGCTAACCACAAATGAGCTATCATGCATAGTGTAGAAGCGTGCAAGTCTAAATCATCATATTTTTGTGTCAAACATTCCTGAAAAATACTTAATGTCGAATAGGTTACATATTAAAATTTTAAAAGTGCTTGAAATTTGAAAGCAAAAGCACGAAAATGATTAGTACGGATAGACATCCTCCCCCAGACTTAAATCACACTGTCCCTAGTGTGAAAAAGTTGGTGAGAAAATGGTGAATAAAAGCGAAATAAAATAAGAGAAAAGAAAAGAAAATGATGATGGAACCGTGGTGGTAGTGAACTGCTGATCAATCACTCATCCTCCGATGTGTCTGCTGCGAACTGGTGCTGCTCCTGTAGGAAGGTGACAACGCGCTCAAAGCGTCGTCCATGTCTCTTAACTCTGCACTCCAGATCAGAATGTGTGTGCTATGATGTAGATGATGAGGTGTGGCTGGTCAAAACAGATGGCTGAAAGTGAGCACAGGCCGCAGCTGCATCGTGTTTTGCCTTGGCCACTATGTATTGGCCAATGGTGATTGATAGACGAGGTACAGATGGCAGAAACTCATCGGGTTCTGGAGTCCATCGCGGACGTCCTCTGTTACACAATCTGGGGACTGATGCTGAAGGCAAGCAGACTCGGTGCTCCTCAGTGCTAGTGCAATACTTGTAACCAAATCTGTCTGGATCGAAAGCGGCACGAGATATAGTATGATCGCGAGAGAGATAAAGTAGGTCATACCAGACATCAGGGAGTGGATCATCAGATGAGAAATCGAATCTTACAGCCTGTAGTATCGCTGAATAGCACTCTCGTAAGTTGGAGTAGCGTCCTCGCAACCATGTAAATCATGCTTCACCTTTGCCATATTATGTGCTATGATCCAGGCAAAGGAGGCAAGTCGTGGATCTTCCATAAATGGCATATGAAGTGTGAGGAGCTCGGTCTTCAAAACACATCCCATGTTGGCTCTAGAGAAAATCGTGTGCTAAGAGTTAGTGCACAACTCTCACTGCAGGATGAGTAAGAAGGGCTGACTTGGATCTCCCGCTATCATAGAATCCATGACCCATCTCTCTCCACAAGTTAAAATTGGGTTCATCTTCAACGTATATGCCATCGGTGTATGGAAGCTTAAGAGCCTCGCAAAGTGTCGAAATGGTGAGCGAGTAAGGCTGTCCGCGGATAGAGAATGACAAGATGCCATCTGATTCTCTGGGGTTCCTCCTCTTTGTGTGGTGGAGTGTTATAGTTTCTAAGAACTCGGAGACTAGCTCTGGATAAGTTGGAAGGTTCAGCTCCATCTAGGGTCTCAGCTTAAGTGCATGGATGTACCAGATTACATCTTCTCTGTTTCCAAGCATCTCAAGTGTATGATAGTCCACTCTCAGGTTTATCTCTCTGCCAATGTATCGAATCTGTGGTGGCTCAGGAGCTGCTCGTGTTTCTCTTGAGTGCTGGGCCAATCTCATCAAATAGTTTCTGCTTCTCGGTCTGGCTTGGTTCAGCATGTACTCTCCTAGAGTAGCATCATCGGGAATGTCCTCAGAGCTATCACTAGTGCGACGGCTTCTTTGAGATCTGGTTTGTTCCATTTTTCTGTAAGACGAGATGATTCTTGGAAAAAAAGTGAATATGGGTACTGATTTTAACACATTAACGATCAGTTATACTAATACTAGTATAAAGAGATTAATTAAAACCATGAGAAAGCAGAATTGACATTGAATCAAAGAAATCAGGTAGTTCATGACTAGATTCGGATTTTTGATGTTCTCAACATAGAAATCTTCTAAAAATCGATTTTAATGAGCAATTTCCATGTCAAATCTAAAGAGTTTTAAACAATGTTAAAGTCCGGAAGAAGAGTAAAGGGAAGAAGACGGCTCCTCAAGGAGAAGAAGAAAAACCTCCAGCGACCGGAAGCAATAAAGGCACATCAAGTGGAGTACCATTCAAATCAGCCTGATTTTTCATGCCTACGTCAAGCTAAACGACTTAAAACAAAAGCGCTTAATGAGAGGCAATCCATTTAGGTACTCTTTCTTTTAGTTTTCTTTTCTTTTTTACAATTTATGCTTTCTTCTTCTTTTAAGTTTCAGGTATTTTATAAAACAAAAACAGAAAAAAATCAGAAAATTAGAAAAACCAAGAAGAAAATGGTAGGTTTTTAGCTGCTCGGCCTGGCAAAGACCAGAACGTTGGACAAAGGCCGCAGGAGAAAGGGTCGCGGTCACGACCAACCGAACCGCGGCCAAGGGAGCATCGAACGCGGCACCGTGAATGTGACCGCGGCCGAGCACTTAATCCTCGCGGTCGCGCGTCTCCTGACCGCGGCCGTTGGTCGTTGAGATGGGAATGCAGATTTCCACCGCTTTTCAAAAGTTTCCGGAGTTTCATGGTGATTTTTGGAGTATTCCCGGTAAAGCCCGTTAAGATTTTCCATAAGTTTTAAACATCCTTTGCATGCAAGACAAGAAAGGTAAGTTCTCGTAAACTTATTAAAGGAAAACGAAGAACATCTAGAAGATTAATAATCCTAAATCTATCGATTCATAAGCAAAGACACATGAAATTCCCTTTGAACAATCCCTTTAAACCCAACTGGGTAACTACTCAAACATATTGTAACAAAGCATCATAGAGTATTGAAAGTGCAGGAAATTAAAGAACAGAAGGAAGAAGAACGAAGAACGGAGAAGCAGATGGAGGCGCGATGTCTTCCTCCAGCAGCGGCTCCTCCTTCAAAACCTGCGGCCTCCCTCTCTAGGGTTTGAGTCTCACACGAAAATTTAAATACAGAAAAGAACACACCTTAAGGAATGACCTAAAGGGGGTATTTATAGCTTCTGGGGTGGTCATGGACACTTAGGGCTTCAAAAATAACAAAAGGAATTGATCTGGGCTTTAATTAAGTCGTCTGGAAAGTGAATGACCAAAGTCCGCGGTCGCGGTGGCTCTACCCGCGGGAAAATGGGTGTTGGCCGCGGTCCCGGCACATGCTCTCTTCTGGAACTGCATTTTCTGTCATTCTTGCATCGAGAGTATCTGAATATCTAACCGTTGGATTGTCTCCAAACCAAGTCCATTAAGAAAGCTGGTTGGATCCTCTATGTTGTTTTAAATTTTGGGGGTGATCAGACGGTGAGAAGCTCTTCATCGCTTATCATACTTATGACGGTCTGCATTTATCCAAAATTGCTCATTTGTTCCAAATTGCATATCTTTTGCCCAAGTTTCCTGTAAAGTCTTTTGAAACTCTAAAACATTGAAAACACTTTAAAAACCATTGAAAACAGAGTTAAAACACCTGCTTAAGATACAATTATGATCCATAAAAGTGGTCAAAATACAGTGTTATCACAGCCTTAACAGATGATCAAGTTGCTGAGAAACGAAGGACATAAAAGGGTAAAGAGGTAGCAAAGGAACCTGAACGAGAAAATACATATGTGCCACCACCTCCATACCAACCCAAGCTCCATTTCTAGGGAGATTTAAGAAGCAACTTGTACACAAGGCAAGAGCTGTATTTGAGAAGGCACTCAATGAGACACCACTCACAATGCCTCTCATTGATGCATTCCTAATGATGCCAAAGATGGGTAAGTTTTTGAAGGATGCCATTCTGAACAAGACTAAAGAGCTTAAAGGCATGGAGGTACTAAGTCATGAATGCAGTACTATCATTCAGAAGAATTCCATTCCAAGAAAGTTGACTTATCCAGGGAGTTTCACACTCCCTTGTGCCATTGGACCTCTTCTATTTTCTGGATGTCTTTGTGATCTAGGAGCATCAGTCAGCTTGATGCCATTCTCCATAGCAAAGAAGCTGGGCTTTAGAGTCTTCAAACCTGCAAGGAGTTCTCTTATCCTTGCAGATAGATCAGTTAGGTTGCCTGTTGGTATGTTCGAAGATCTACGTGTCAAGATAGGTGGTTTTGAGGTTCCAACTGATTTTGTTGTGCTGGAAATCGATGAGGAACCAGTTGATCCTCTTATCTTGGGCAGGCCATTCCTGGCCACTGCAGGAGCTATTATTGACGTGAGAGGTAGGATAATAGAGCTTCAATTTGGGTCTGGAAAGCTTAAGTTTAATGTGAATGAGATGATGAAGAAACCCACCATTGAAGGTCAATATTTCTATGTGGAGACAATGGATCAGTTGGCTGATGAGTTGCTTGAGGAGCTGAACACTGAGGATCCTCTTCAAGCTGCTCTAACTCAAGAACAAGGAGACAATGGGCTCTTAGCTGAAGCAAGTGAAGGGTACAAGTTGTATTTGGACAATGCTAGAGAGCTGGGTCCTGAGACTAGGTTTTTGGAACTGGAACAAAGTGGCTCTGAGATCTTGGCTATCAAAGG
The DNA here is from genome assembly GCF_000478725.1 of Eutrema salsugineum. Classification (NCBI taxonomy): domain Eukaryota; kingdom Viridiplantae; phylum Streptophyta; class Magnoliopsida; order Brassicales; family Brassicaceae; genus Eutrema; species Eutrema salsugineum. Next base: position 6,359,652 of record NW_006256686.1, on the reverse strand, counting down.
ATCAGACACCAGCCAAAGCAGCTTGGACAAGGATTGGAATGAGGCTGATGCACCCCTGTTGAGCTCAAGCATCTACCAACAGGGCTCAGGTATGCTTTCTTGGCCCTAAACTCCACATATCCAGTAATCATCAATGATAGCTTATTAGAGCATCAAGAGAGTGCATTGCTTAGTGAGATAAGAAAGTTCAGGAGAGCCATAGGATATTCTTTGGCTGATATTAGAGGGATCTCTCCTGACATTTGCACCCACAGGATACACCTAGAGGACTAATCTATGTCCTCTATTGAGCATCAACGACGTCTTAACCCCAACCTTAAGGAAGTGGTTAAGAAGGAGATACTAAAACTTCTTGAGGCAGGGATAATTTACCCAATCTCTGACTCAAGATGGGTATCTCCTGTGCATGTTGTGCCCAAGAAGGGTGGGATCACAGTGGTTAAAAACGAGAAGGATGAGCTGATAGCTACTAGGACTGTCACAGGACACTGAATGTGTATAGACTATAGAAAGCTCAATGCAGCCTCTACGAAGGATCATTTTCCTTTGCCTTTCATTGATCAGATGTTAGAGAGGCTTGCAAACCCCCCCTTCTTTTGTTTTCTTGATGGGTACTCGGGTTTCTTTCAAATCCCCATAGATCCCCGAGATCAAGAGAAAACAACATTTACTTGCCCTTATAGCACATTTGCATACAGGCGCATGCCTTTTGGTCTCTGTAATGCCCCTGCCACATTTCAAAGTTGCATGTTGCATATCTTCTCTGACATCATTGAAGAGAAGGTGGAGGTGTTCATGGATGATTTTAGTGTCTATGGCTCCTCCTTCTCGGATTATCTCTCTAATTTGTCACAGGTCTTGGAGAGATGTGAGCAGCATAACTTGGTGTTGAACTGGGAGAAATGCCACTTCATGGTGCAGGAAGGAATAGTACTTGGGCACAAGATATCTGAGAAGGGCATAGAGGTTGACAGAGCAAAGGTGGAAGTGATGGTGAATCTGCAAACTCCCACTTCAGTCAAAGGAATAAGGAGTTTCCTTGGGCATGCAGGGTTTTACAGAAGATTTATCAAAGACTTCTCAAGAACAGCCAGGCCCTTGACAAGGCTGTTGTGTAAAGAAGTTGATTTCATCTTTGATGCTGAATGTGAAGAGGCCTTCAAGATGATCAAGGATGCATTAGTCAGTGCACCAATTGTCCAAGCACCAGACTGGTCCCTTCCTTTTGAGGTTATGACAGATGCATCTGATATTGCAGTTGGAGCAGTACTGGGGCAAAGGAAGGACAAGAAGCTACATGTTATCTACTATGCCAGTAGAACACTTGACTCTGCACAAGAGAAGTATGCTACCACTGAGAAGGAAATGCTGGTAATAGTCTTTGCTTTTGATAAATTCAGAAGCTACCTGGTGGGATCAAAAGCCATTGTATATACTGATCATGCAGCCCTCAGGTATCTGATGACCAAGAAAGATGCCAAGCCTAGACTGTTAAGATGGGTTCTTCTACTTCAGGAGTTTGATATGGAAGTACAAGACAAAAAGGGTATAGAGAATGGAGCTGCAGACGATCTCTCTAGGTTGAGAATAGACTCTGAAGTCCCTCTTAATGACAGTCTTCCTGAGGAATCACTGATGGTGCTCCACTCTTATTTGGAGTTTGAAGAAGTGAATAGCATCCAAGAGAAGAGGATGCCCTGGTTTGCTGATATTGTGAACTTTCTTGCTTGTGGAGTGGAACCACCTGAATTAGATGCTTACCAGAGGAAGAAGTTCTTCAGAGATGTCCAAAGATACCATTGGGATGAGCCTTACCTGTATGACCTGAACAAAGATCAGCTGTATAGAAGGTGTCTTGCTGAGGAGGAGATGCAACCTGTGTTGCAAGAGTGTCATGGTTCAGCCTTTGGAGGTCACATGGGAGCATTCAAGACTGTGGCCAAGGTTCTTCAAAGTGGGTTTTGGTGGCCCACAATGTTCAAAGATGCTCAGATGGTTTTTTCAGCATGTGATGCCTGTCAGAGGCATGGGAACATTTCAAAGAGGAGTGAGATGCCTCAAAACCCAATCCTAGAGGTTGATCTTTGATTACCGGGGAATTGACTTCATGGGGCCTTTCATTTCATCTTATGGGAATCAGTATATACTTGTTGCTGTGGACTATGTGTCGAAGTGGGTTGAGGCATTGCTTCCCCTACCAATGATTCCAAGATTTGGAGTACCAAGGGTTGTCATATCTGATGGGGGATCTCATTTTTTGAACAAGACTTTGGAAGGATTGCTGAGAAAGCATGGAGTGAAACACAAGGTGGCTACTCCTTATCATCCTCAAACTAGTGGCCAGGTTGAAGTATCTAATAGACAGATTAAGGCCATTCTTGAAAGGACTGTTAGCCCAAGCAGAAAAGATTGGAGCAAGAGGCTAGATGATGCATTGTGGGCTTATAGGACTGCCTTTAAAACTCCAATTGGGACATCACCTTTCGATCTGCTATATGGGAAGAGCTGCCACCTTCCTGTTGAGCTGGAGTACAAGGCTTTGTGTGCTGTGAAGTTGCTGAACTTTGATATCAAGACAGCTCAAGAGAAAAGGGTCATTCAACTCCATGAACTTGAAGAGATAAGGCTTGGGGATTTTGAGAGCTGAAGATCTATAAGGAAAAGACCAAGACTCTGCATGATCAAAAGATTCTGAGAAGGGAGTTCAAGGATGGTGATCTGGTGTTGCTGTTCAACTCTAGGCTTAAGTTGTTTCCTGGAAAACTTAAGTCTAGATGGTCTGGTCCTTTTAAAGTTCTTGAAGTCAGGCCATATGGAGCTGTTGTGTTAGAAGGCAAGAATGGTCAAGAGTTTGTGGTAAATGGCCAAAGGATCAAGCACTATCTAGTTTCACAACGGAAGGAGGAAGCTACATCAGTTCCTCTTCTTGATCCACCACCAGCCTGTTAAATAGGTTTCCAAAGTCAAACTTAGAGACTTTAAACAAAGTGCTCTTGGGAGACACCCCAAGCTTATCTTTTGTAAATATGCTTTTAATCTTTTGATTTCTTTCTTTTCTATGTTTTAGGATGTTTTTATGGGTTTGTTTAGTGTCTACAGGTTACAGGTTTGAGTTTGAACCCTTGGGAAGTGAATAAAAGATGAAAAGGAATGAAGGAGTAGGCAAAAGCTTATGCTCGGTTTTTAACATGGTCACCGGCCACGGTCAGATAACAAGGTGTGGCAAGCTTTTTACCTAAGCCACGAGAGAGGAATCACGATCTTAGGTGTGGCCGTGGCAAAAGAAGCAACCATTCGGGGTTTGCCACGGTTAAGGGACACGGGACTGCAACGGGCCGTGGCAAAGAAAAGAGGAATGAACAATTGTTCGGTGCTTGCCACGGTTAAGAGGCACGAAGAGAAGACACGGCCGTGGCAATACAAAGATGAAGGAACCTGGGATCGAGTTTTGACATGGCCAAAAGACACGAAACTGAAGCTGGCCGTGGCAAAACAGGTTTGGAAATACAAGGGTTCGGGTTTTGACACGGTTAGAAAACACGGGTAAAAGGACCTGGCCGTGGCAAAGAAAAAGATGAACGACCGAGGTTCGATGCTTGCCACGATGAGTTTGCCACGGGGAGGAGACTTGGCCATGGCACAGGTTGGAAAAGAAGCAATTGTTCGGGGATTGCCACGGTCAAAAGACACGGAACGCTCCAGGCCGTGGCAAAGAAAGCACAAATGTTCGGAGTTTGACACGGTCACGTGCCACGGTCAACGATGGCGCGGCCAAATTTTTGAAAAATCGTTGACCGTACAGACGTTGACCGGTCAAGGACGCGCCCTTTACAGCTGTTCCCCACCTGGTCTTCTTCTTCACACGAGTTTGCCCCCTTCTCTCCATTTCTTGAACTTTAAACACTCATATCTCTCTCGTTCTTGAACCAAATTGAGGAATTCCAACTGTATTAAACTCGTAATCCTGTCTATTTTCTTGCTGCAGATTCATTTATCACTCGAAACTTGAAGATTCCTAGGTACTTTAGTCTGTTAAAACTCACCTTTTCCATGTCTTAATGCATTGTTCATGAACAAGAAACACATGGAATCGATTTTAATAAGCCTCTTGATACCTTGGAATCATTTTGTGAATGTTGTGCAAGTAGAATAGATAGGAAATGCAAGGATCTTGCTTGAGAATAACCTGTTCTTGGAATTTTTGAGAAATTTCTTGAAATTCATCAAGTATTTCAATTTTTTTTTTTTTTAAGAAATTGTGTTTCAAGCTGAACTCTTTATGTGCATTGCTTCTTGCCATTGCTTTGAGTTTATTGAGTTTTTAACCAGCTTAAGACACATTCTCTTCTGGTGAAATCGATCTGTACCACACCTGAACTTGGTGAATTTTTGAAAACTATTGTTGTTCTTTTGCTTTGGTGCTCACAGCTGTTTGAGAAAATGCAGGATGGGAGGAACAAAAAGAACAGCGGCCATGGAGAAATCGAAAAAAGAGAAAGCTGGTGCTTCAAAGGATCAGATTATACCTTTTGGGAATAAAGTTTTCAAGAAACAGAAGAAACAGAGGAAGCAAAAAGAATCCAGCTGAGAAGAAAGCAAAGAATGTGGCTGCACCAAAGAAAACCAAGGCTTCTACTTCAAAGAATTCTGGTAAAGAACTGGCTCTGGTTGAATTTGTTCAAAGGAAAGGAAAAGAGGTGGCTGTGGCTGAGGATGAAGAAGAAACAGAGAGTGATACTGAAGTAGCATTGCAGCCGGTTAAGAAAGCAAAGACAAAACCAGAACCTGAGGACAAAGAACCAACTTTTGATGACTACTTTGCTATGTTCAAGGATGTAAAGGTGCTGCAAACCAAGTTCCCTGATATGGAGCTGCTGAAAAAGATGGGGCTTCTTGAAGAGGTTCAGCTCATTTTTAACAACATGGGATTTGGTGGATTCTTTGAGATGAAAGATGTGGCTCATGATGGAGTAACACAAGAGTTCCTTGCATCCCTTGAAGTTTGTGGATATGGCCCAAGAGATCAGAGGATCATGGAGGGAAATGGTCTTGGGCACATAGAGTTCACAATCAATGGTACACAATACCATGTAAGCTTCAAGGAGCTAGATGAGATCTTTGCCTTTCCAAGACCTGCACAGGATGAGATATTGAAGTTCACATACCCTGATCACATGATTACTGACCTGTGGGATACAATTGCTTTTGGGAGCTTCAGAGGAGGAAGATGCAAGAGTTCATGGATAAGAAACCCAGCCATCCGCTATGCTCACAAAGTGCTTTGCCAAATGTTCTTTACCAAGCACAATGATGGTGTGGTGCATCTAGCTGACATGGAACTACTGGGTATGGGTCTACATACTCTCATCAGTCACTTGAGGAGCAAGAGAGAATTTCGCCTCCCACACTACATCCCATCTCGTGGTGCATTCTTGGCACGCCATATGCTGATATACAAAGATATTACTTGGAGTGAGGGTAAAAGTGCACAATGGATGGCTAGTGACAAAGATTTTGAAAGCAAGGGGTTTTGTCTTTGATGATGTTGAGGTCAAGCCTGAGTTGATTGATGAAGCTACCCATCCTAGATACTCAACTCCATCATGTTCCACCTCCAACCCATCCCACTACCTAGGATCAGACCTCAGTGATTGAGGTAAACACTCCAAACTCTGTACATATGCATGTAGACCTTCTTTTAGTCTTTGCATTTTACTTGTTTGCTTTGCTTTAACTCCTTTCTCATGCTTTTATAACACAAGGGACTGTGTTATTTAAGTGTGAGGGAGGAGTTTCATCTTTTACTAATCATGTTTTCTCTGTTCTTATTTTACACTTTGAGTCTTGAGTCACATTCTTGCATGCATTCATGTAGTTTCATCTAAGTGCATATAAAAAAACCAAAAAAATTGAAAAATCTGAAAAATTTTCACAAAAAAAAAATGATCATGTAGTTGCATTCTCATTTTTAGGATTGAGTCTAGTTGCATATTCATGTAGGCTGCATCAATGCAAGGGAGTAATGATAGGTTTTTCCTTGAGAGAATATCACTTTAAGAATTCGGTTCACTGCCCTAGTTTCTAGTTCTTTGCTGCATGTAAACAAGAGTGAAATCAAGACTGATCCATGCTTTGAACTTGTAGAGTGAATCAAGCTTTGAATAGTCCAGTCTTATCTAAGTAAGAACCTTAATTTGACAATCTAATTATCATTGCTTGTGCATGTCATTGTGAACTCATGGGTACCCTCAAAATATTTGAGCTCTCTTATCCCTTTTACCAATCTTTGCTAGCTCAAATAGCTGTTCTCGCACTTTGAGACAGTTCCATGCCTTTAACCAAACCTTCCTTGAAGCCTGAAACACTATAGTGAGAGATGTGAGGCTTTTTCTGAATAAAATTGACAGAAAGTGTTGGATTTAGGGCGACAAGAGTAGGGTCTCATGTAGATCTAGCTCAACATCACGAGTCTAGAATAGGCTAGGAAGAGATCTTGTGAAACATTGAGTGGTAGAGAGAAAGTTTGAGATGAGAACCAGGGGTTGGAAAAGAAAAGAAAGAGGTTTGGGGTCTGCTGTGTAAAGAAAGAAAAGCTCTTGTGTATTGAAAAAGAAAGTCTAGCCTCTAAGTAAAAAGAAAAGAAAAGAAGCCAAAAAGGCTCAAGTGTTTGGAAAGAAAAGAAAAGAGGCTAGAAAGTGTTGTATGAGAAAGAGCTAAGTGGAATATTCAGACCCCAAAACCTGAGTTTAAAGTTGAAAAGATGAATCCCCTGGTGAGAAAGAAAGAATGAGAGTGAAGTGAGGAGAGGGTTGATAAGGCAATGAATGTCTTGAGATAGGAGTAGCTAGGATGTGATCTTCATGGGAGTAGACTTAAGGTGAAAGACCAATTTGGGGCATTGGGTAGATGGGATTCTGCTCTTGTATGCACCAGTTGCTTTTTACCCTTAGCATTCTGTTAAAGTTTATTCCTTCTTGAGTGATCCCTTGAGCTGAATGGAAGCCAAAGTATTAAATGAGATCATCTTTGTCTCATAACCCTGTGCCAAGACAAGTGAGTTCACATGATTGGCATAAGCATGATTCACATGAGCTTTAATGAATGTCATAAGGTTGGAACTATGGCTGTTTGTGAAAAACTTAAGCTTGAGCTTGATTCATTCATTGATAAGTATGGCTAAAGTTTTGTGAGTAATCTTGTTTGCAATGCATCTTAGAATTAGCAACTAGGACAGTGAGCCTTGAATTCTTTTAGCGATACACTCTCTCAAAAAGGAATATGAACTCCCAATGCATCCAACCTCTTTCTCTCATTTGCTCTTTTTGCTTGAGGAAAAGCAAAGGACAAGTGTGGGGGAGTTGATATGTTCATAATTTGTATCATTTAGGTTGTATATTTTATTCCAAATCATATCTTATTCCATGTATTTTAGGTCCTTAGGGTTTGTTTTAGGACTTAGGAGATGCATTAGGTCCCAATGAGTCTTTGCATGTTCTGAGTGTTTATCACGTGTATTTGGAGCTATTTGGAGTTGAAAAGATGGATCCAGGTAGAGAAATGGTGATCAAGACTTGAAAGATGGTGAAAATGGGTTTTGGAGGTTCTCAGCCATTCTCGCATACCGCAGGAAGGTTTTTCTTGGCCATTCTCATGTACCGCGGGTGGATTCCTCGGCCAAAACGCGTACCGGCTAGTTAAATTTCTCGGCCAAAATATCCGGGTGCAGACACGTTTCCGAAATCGCCTGTCCGGGGAACCTTACGGTCCGATTCAGTTGTCGGGTGCTTCATCAAAGTTGGAGAAAATTAGATCATGGTTCCAGAACAGGTGGAATCATAGGATTTGGAGGCGTGAGCAGAGAGTTAAGCTTGTCGGAAGGAACCCCTGTCTCGCTGCCGTTTTGGATCGACCCGATGAGCTCCGAAGAATGCGAAGGACGGTGCACTTCCAGACCGATTCAGTTTACAGAGCCTTCAGCAGAATCCGAGATATTTGAATCATCTTTGCAGAACGTCCGAGATCATTCAATTCGGAGCTATGAGCAAGAAGATAACGTTTCCGGAATGGACACATGTCAATGCACTGAGAAGATGAGCCCTCCAGGAAACCTTCCACTTCTCAAGCACGGAAGGTTCCTTCACCAAAGTTGAAGATGCCTGAGTCCTCTATCCACTGAAACTGGAATGACACCATTCGGACCAGTACCCTAGAAGTTACGCTTCCCTGAACGCGAAGTGGTTCGAGGAGCCCTGAACGATGCGAGATTGATAACCCTTATCAAAGCTTTGAAATTATGCTAAGGAAAAGATGGCACGGTGGAATGCCACGGTCCACATCTGACCGTGGCACTTAATTGCAGTTCTTCGGGGTTTGACACGATCTTCATGCCACGGTCTACACTGTGGCAAGGTAACACTTGGCCGTGGCAAGGTAACACTTGGCCGTGGCAACTTTGTGCAACCTTTCGGCATTTGACACGGCCATGCATCACGATCAGAGGAAACCCGTGGCACCATGATTCACCCAAGAACAAGAGATACATGATTTGACACAGTCACTTGCCACGACCTGACCAAAATCTGCTAGACGGTGGCAAACTTCTTCTTTACCCACCAAAGCCGGGTCAGTACCCGGTTTGTTCCGGGTTGACCCGGTTCGTCCAAAGCTTCTATAAATACTTTTTAGGCCTAATTTGGAGAGAACCTTATCCTATCTTTAGTCTCCTTTTCCTTTTTGGTGAAAAACCACTTGTTAATACCTTGCTTTTGAGTTTAATATCGATTTGAAGAGTGTTTTATATCTTGTTCTATCATTTCTCATCATCAAATCATACTTCTAATCATGATTAACAACACATCTTGCAAAGGATCTAGTGTGTTGATCATGATTATAGTGAGTAATCCCATATTAAGGTCTTAGATATGTAGATTAGGGTGCTTAAGTGGTTGATTAGTGAGCTTAGGGGTTAGATCATGCATATTCCATTCTCTACAACCTGTTCTTAATGCTAGATCTATACAAATCATATGTGGTCTAGATTCTGGATATTTCATGCACCAAAAGTGTTTGATGAAATGTCTGAACCAAGGTTGTTAGAGGTTTAAGTGTTATTCATCATGGGAATTATTGTCTATATGCTTAAATGACAGATTAAACTGATTCTTAATGCTTGTTGATTCATGTTTCACTAATGATGATTAGGTTAGAAACTGTTCTAGCATAGGAGTTGATACCTTCATGAGAGGATTAACTTAATTAATAATGTTTAAGTTGAATGGTTTGCTTGATCATATGATTCATTAGCTCACTAGTTTATCATTGAAGGCACCCTAATCCACTATCATGTCTAAGACCTTTCTCATCATCATACATATATTCTCATCATTTGTCATTTGCTTGGTTCTTTGTTTGATCACTTCCTAGTCATTAATCTTGTGTTAAGTTTGTAGTTGTCATTAGTCTATCAAAACCACTCTTGTTTACTTGAATTGAGAAACTGATCACATAGCTTAGTGTCTATCACCACATTCTTGGATTGATAACCTCTTTGTGCTACATTGACAAGGGGATTGATACCCCTGAGACCCTAAAAAGTCTTTTCTATCACATAATGATGAGTGGAGATTTTGACTCATTCTAACTCGTGTTTACTAATTGTTTTAGAAGTTTTTGGAGTCTTTTCAGGAAGTTTCAGGTGACTTAGAGGCCTTATCAAAGGATTGGAGTGTTTAGGAGGCATTGGAGCAAAAGGAGATGAATTTGAGCAATAAGGAGCTATTTCACACGTTTTTGGAGAAATCATCCGCGGAGCACCTGCTCCCGGTTTGGACCCTTCGTAGAGCACCTGCTCCAGACGGGAGAAAAATAAGGAAATCGACTTTTACCTAAGTTTGGGAGGAGAAAGAGAATAAAAAGCCCACAGCCGCCTGTGTTTTAAGATCACGTTTTTCTACAGACTCTCTACACTTTCTTTTTACACTTTCCTGAACCATAGAGTTTTTACTTGTAAGCTTTTGGGAGAAGAAATCTGCTACACTTTGAGAAGAATTCTGAACCCTATTATCTCTTCTGCGATTTTAATCCATGAATTCCTTTTCATCTGTTTCTGTGTTTCTTTTCTCCATGTCTGAGTAGATCTCTTAGCTAGATTAGAGCGTTCAAAGGATTTCGTGAGTTAAAGGATTAGATGCAAATAGGGCTTGATATCTATTGTCTTCACCATTTTTAGACTTAATGCTAAGGTTGAATTGATCACTCAATCTGCGATTTTAGGTTAATCTATTCATCAAAAGTGCAATAGGTTGCTAGAATAAACATTGGTGAGCGATTTGTCCTTAGCCAACGACAGTTGAAGTTAAGGCAAATCGTGAACAGATCAAACCTGCTAGCTAATGATTGTCTGCAATTTTCTAGGTTCAAACGACGGTTTAGGATTTAGGTTGTTAGACAAAGTTATCGAGATCACGACAGTGGATCGATAATCTTTTCTGTTTGAGTTCGAGACTTGCGTTACACTTGTGCCCTGAATAGTCATCTGGTTCTTATCTCTGAAATTCCTACGAATTGCTTTGGTCTAGTGCTTGTTTTAATTTGAATTTAAATCGTTGTTTGCCATTCTGTTTACTTTTTAGTTTTCGAAACAAACCATCTTTCGTCTTAGCTTTAATTCAATCTTCACAAATTCATAGAGTAACGCTGGTCCTCTGGATTTCGAATCCTTTATATTACAACTACATCACTGTTCTATTGCAGTAGAAACTAGGAGTATATCTAGTGAGAATCAAATTTTGGCGCCGTTGCGACGGGGACCAATTCGTTACCTTTGATTTTTGGTTTGAAATTCAGACTAAGGCTTTACTAATTTTTCTCTCTTGTTCTCTTGTTTGCGTGTGTTTCAGGTGTATGTCAAACATATCCACAAGGAGCAACTGCACCGATCTTGTTTCTTTGTCGAACACCGATCTAGCAAGAGTCGAGCGAGAAAACAGACGTCAAAGGCCTATTCAAGCCAACATGGGCGATCAAGGCAACAATGGCAACATGGCTGTCGAGGTTCAACAGCTTCGACAACAATTGGAGCAGCTGCAAAAGGCGCAGCAAGACAGGAAGCAGCCACAGCCTGCTATTGGAGACAAGGACAGTCCGCACGCTTACTATCACAACAGGGCTGCGATTGCTCCTCCAACCATTCAGAGGCAAGACTTTGAGATCAAACCTCAGCTGATCTCATTGGTGAAGCAGCACCTCTTTCATGGGCTTCCTGCTGAGATTCCGATGGACCACATCGAGAATTTTGAGGAGATTTGCAGCACGACTGGATCAAACGGGATACCAGCCGATTTCTTGAAGTGCAAGCTTTTTCCATTCTCACTTGCGGACAAAGCTTTGCGCTGGCTGAAGTCATTACCACCTGGGTCATTGACTACATGGGAAGAGTGCAGATCAGCATTTTTGGACCATTTCTACACTAAGGCCAAAACTGCAGCTCTGAAGAACAAGATCTCGTCGTTTAAACAGCAACCTGGTGAAGCTTTCTGCGAAGCTTGGGAGAGGTACAAGGAGTACCGAAGAGAGTGCCCTCACCATGGGTTCTCTGATGAGCAGATTCTGTCAACCTTTTATGATGGTGTCAACTGGGATTACAGGAATGCTTTGAATGCAGCTAGCAATGGCGATTTCATGACTAAGTCCAAAGAAGCTGCTTATGAGTTGATTGAGAACTTAGCTGCAAGCTCCAGCAACAAATCCCAAGAGTATGACAGGTCTAGCAAAGCAGTTCATAGTGTGGAGTTGAGCAAAATCGATGAGCTTACAGCAAAGGTGAATCTGCTGTTGAGAGAGAACCAGAGATCTGTGCATTTTGCTGATGAGGTTGGTGATGCACCGCTTGCTCAAGAGTTTGTAGATGCAGAGAATAATGATCAGATGGAGGTAAATTTCGTGAATGGACAAGGGTATGTGCAGAATCGCAGTTTCAACAACTTCAGAAGCCACCCGAATTTATCCTACAGAAGCAACAATGTTGAGAACCCTCAGGATCAGGTCTATCCGCAGCAAGGAGTGCAGAATCAGTCAGGATTTCAGAAGAACTTCTCCAGCAACTTCCAAGGAAGGCAGTTCATCACCAATCAGAATCGATTTCAAGGTGGAAATCAGCAGAAGTTACCTTTCACAAGTCTACAGCCTTCTTCGAGTTCCTCAAATAACTCGCAGGATGCGCTGAAAAACTTGATGCAACAGCTGCTGGTTAATCAGCAAAAGTCTTCCATGGAGATTAATGCCAAAGTGGACACCATGTACAATGATTTGAATGGCAAGTATGAGGCTGTGTGGACTCATGTGAAGAAGCTGGATGTTCAGGTAGCTCAGACTGCAGAAGCTGTGAAGAGATCACCTGGAACTCTCCCTGGAAAAGGTGAAAACCCCAGGAATGAGTTTGTGAATGCTATTGAGCTTAAAAGTGGGAAGACTCTACATGCTGCACCAACAAGCTCTGTCTCAGAAAAGAGGAAGAAAAAGGACGTGGAGCACCTGCTCCAAGAAGAAGAACCAGCTCATGACGTAAAAAAGACGAAGGAGCACTCTTCCTCCATCGGAGCACCTGCTCCAAAATCTGGAGCACCTGCTCCAGACGTAGATTTGACGAAGGAGCACCTTGAGCCAACGAGGGAGCACCTGCTCCAGCCACCTGCTCCAGCAAACATTCCTGCAAGAGTTTACACGCCTAAGATACCTTACCCAGTTCCACCAAAGAAGTCTCGCAAGGACTTAGAGGATGCAAAGTGCAGGGAGATGCTGAAGGATTTGACTGTAAAACTCCCTCTAGCTGACGCTGTTCAGATGATACCAGCCCTTAAAAGATACATGAAGGGGTTAGTGTCTGGGAAAGCTGTTGAGGAAGAGAGTGTCATGATGGTTTCGAAGGAGTGCAGTGCTGTGCTTCAGAACAAAGTGCTGAAGAAGAGAAGTGATCCAGGAAGGTTTGTTCTCTTAGTCAGGATTGGAAATGTACTTTTTGCAAGGTCTCTCTGCGATCTAGGTTCAAGTGTGAATCTGATGCCTTACTCTGTAGCCAAGCGATTGGGTTACACCAGATTCAAACCGACTAAAATCTCGCTGGTATTCGCTGATCGATCAACCAAATTCCCTGTTGGTATACTTGAGGATCTGCATGTTCAGATAGGTGATACACTCATTCCAGCAGATTTTGTGGTTCTGGAGCTTGATGAAGAACCCAAGGATCCTTTGATTTTGGGTCGATCCTTCTTATGCACAGCTGGTGCAATCATAGATGTGAAAGAAGGAGTGATAGATCTCCAGCTGGGAGATATGGTGGTGCGATTTGAGATGAATAAACTCTTCAAGAAACCAATGCTGGACGGACAGACATTTGTCATAGATGATGGTTCAGGCATTGCTGAAGAGGTTGCTGAAGAGGTTTTGGCCATCGATCCTCTCGAAGTTGCACTCACCAAAGCTGAAGGAGAAAATGGGTATTTGAGTGAAGAAGCTGATGGGTTTGCAAAAATGCTGAATGCAAGCACGAGGATGCAAAGGCAGGTGGCGTACATGAGCTTAGAAGGCAAGGAGAGCTCACCTGCAGAAAAAGCCAACGGAGCACCTGCTCTGAACCCTGGAGCACCTGCTCCCGACGGTTTGATTGATGGACCTTGGAGCGAATTGAGAGCTCTGAAGCTTGAGCTCAAACCCCTTCCTGTGGGGCTCAGGTACGCGTTTCTGGGACCCAATTCGACATTCCCTGTGATAGTGAACTCTGAATTGAACAATGTAGAAATTGCCTTGCTTCTTTGTGAAATTAGAAAGTATAGGAAAGCTATAGGATATTCACTAGATGACATTCCAGGGATTTCTCCTGATCTTTGCATGCATAGAATACATCTAGAAGATGAATCAATGACTTCTGTAGAACATCAGAGGAGGCTAAACCCGAATCTACAAGATGTTGTAAAGAAAGAGATAATGAAACTTCTAGAAGCTGGTGTGATCTATGCAATTTCAGATAGTAATTGGGTTAGTCCGGTTCATGTAGTTCCTAAGAAAGGTGGCATCACTGTGATAAAAAATGATAGGAATGAATTGATACCCACTAGAACTGTTACTGGGCATCGAATGTGCATAGATTACAGGAAATTGAATGCTGCAACTCGCAAAGATCATTTTCCTTTACCATTTATCGATCAGATGCTTGAACGCTTGGCTAACCATCCTTATTACTGTTTCCTAGATGGTTATTCAGGTTTCTTTCAGATCCCAATCCACCCGGATGACCAGGAGAAGACGACATTCACATGTCCTTATGGCACCTTTGCATATCGCAGAATGCCATTTGGCTTGTGTAATGCTCCAGCAACATTCCAACGCTGCATGATGTCGATTTTTACTGACCTGATTGAAGACATAATGGAAGTTTTCATGGACGATTTTTCTGTCTATGGAAGCTCCTTTTCTGTCTGTTTGTCTAATCTGTGCAGGGTCTTGCAGCGGTGTGAGGAGAAGCATCTGGTGCTTAACTGGGAGAAATGCCATTTCATGGTAAGAGATGGGATCGTGCTGGGACACAAAATCTCAGAGAAAGGGATCGAGGTGGACAGGGCAAAGATCGAGGTGATGATGAGTCTGCAGCCACCAACATCGGTCAAGGGGGTTCGCAGTTTTCTGGGCCACGCAGGTTTTTACAGACGCTTCATCAAAGATTTCTCGAAGATTGCCAGGCCCCTGACGCAGCTGCTGTGCAAGGATGTGAAATTCGAGTTTGATGATGCATGTTTGGAGGCATTTCACAGGATAAAAGGAGCTTTGGTCAGCGCTCCTATTGTCCAGCCACCAGATTGGGAACTACCCTTTGAGGTCATGACCGATGCTAGCGATTATGCAGGGGAGCAGTGCTGGGACAGAGGAAAGAAAAAAGGCTCCATGTCATCTATTATGCTAGCCGAACACTCGACGAGGCTCAGTGCAGATATGCCACAACTGAAAAGGAGCTTCTTGCAGTGGTTTATGCTTTTGAGAAGTTCAGGTCTTACCTTGTTGGGTCGAAAGTTGTTGTTCACACAGACCATGCAGCTCTGAAATACCTGTTGACGAAGAAGGACGCCAAGCCAAGGCTCCTTCGATGGATCCTTTTGCTGCAGGAGTTTGATTTAGAGATTAAAGACAAAAAAGGGATTGATAATGGTGTTGCAGACCACTTGTCGAGGCTGAAGATAGATGATGACATTCCACTAAATGACAGCCTTCCTGATGAACAAGTTTACGCCATAGAAGTTTCTGGGTTCGACGAGCACCTGCTCCCCACCGGAGCACCTGCTCTGACGAGTTTTTGCAACCAAGTTGACATAGATCGGCATTCTGGTTTCCCATGGTTTGGAGAGATTGCAAATTACCTTGCTGCAGAGCAGGAACCTGCAGGTTTTGTGGGAAACAAAAAGAAGAAGTTTCTAAAGGATGTGAGGCACTACTTTTGGGATGAGCCTTATTTATACAGGCATTGCTCTGATGGAATTTTCAGAAGATGTGTAGCTGACGAGGAGATACCAGGAGTGTTGTTTCATTGCCATGGATCCTCTTATGCAGGTCACTTCGCCACTTTCAAGACTGTGTCGAAAATTCTCCAAGCTGGGTATTGGTGGCCAACGATGTTCCGAGATGCAGCGAGTTTTATCTCCAGGTGTGACACATGTCAGAGACAAGGGAACATCAGCAGGAGGAATGAGATGCCTCAGAATTTCATCTTGGAAGTAGAGATTTTCGATGTGTGGGGTATAGACTTCATGGGACCTTTTCCATCATCTCATGGGAATGAGTATATTCTGGTGGCAGTTGACTATGTGTCAAAGTGGGTGGAAGCTCTGGCTAGTCCCACAAATGACGCAAAGGTGGTTTTAAAGATGTTCAAATCTGTCATTTTTCCCAGGTTTGGTGTGCCGCGAGTGGTGATTAGCGATGGAGGCTCTCACTTCATCAACAAAGTCTTTGAAAACTTGTTGAAGAAGAATGGTGTAAGGCATAAGGTGGCGACCCCATACCATCCTCAGACGAGTGGGCAAGTTGAGGTTTCCAACAGGGAAATCAAGAACATTCTGCAGAAGACTGTGAGCACCACAAGGAAGGATTGGGCAGTGAAGCTTGATGATGCTCTTTGGGCATACAGAACAGCTTACAAAACACCTTTGGGGACTACACCATTCCACTTGGTGTATGGAAAAGCATGTCATCTTCCAGTGGAACTTGAGTACAAAGCTGCTTGGGCAGTGAAGCTGCTGAATTTCGATGCAAAGAGTGCTCAGGAGAGGAGAGTAATGCAGTTGCATGAGAAGATTTACAAAGAGAGGACAAAAGCTTTCCATGACAGGAGAATCCTCAACAGAAGCTTTGCACCAAACGATCAGGTATTGCTCTTTAACTCTAGATTGAAATTGTTTCCAGGGAAGCTGAGATCGAGATGGTCTGGACCATTCACCATCAAGGAGGTTCGACCATATGGAGCTGTAGTGTTGTTGGACACTAAAGGAGGCGAGTTTGTTGTCAATGGACAGAGGTTGAAACCATACCTTGCTGGTCCAAATATCGCAGAGGGTGAATCAGTCACCTTAAGCGATCCTCCTCAAGCCTAAATGGCTTTCCAAGTCAAGCTAATGACTTAAAACAAGCGCTTGGTGGGAGGCAACCCACCGGTAAGAGTCTCTAACTTTGTGTCTTTCAATTCTTAGCTACTAACTTTGTTTTTAGGTTCTTTGTTTTCAAAAAAAAAAAAAAAAACACAGGTAAGAAGTTGTTCAACGTGGAAGAGAAGATGTGAGGAAGAAGAAGGAAGAGCACCCAACCGGAGCACCTGCTCCATCTGCTGGGTTCGTTGCTCACCACGTAAAAAGTGACGAAAGAGCACCCCCTCCCCAGTCGGAGCACCTGCTCCACAGGGTGCTCACCACGTAAAAAAGACGAGGGAGCACCCAGCTCTGTTCCGGAGCACCTGCTCCGCCAGGGTGCTCTACATGTGCGAACCAGGTAAGTTTTCTGGGGCACTTCTCTAGCTTATTTTCACACCGGGGACGGTGTGAAGTAAGTTCGGGGGAGGATCATGACCCTTGTACTTCTTTCTTTTGCTTTCTTCCTTTTAGTACTTTCTTTGAGTCAGTTTTTAGTTTGTTTGTTTGAGTCATTTAGTTTCTTTGAGTCAGTTGGTTATATGAGTCAAGTCAAAGCTTGTGGGAATGAGGACCAATTCTATGATGATTTCAGACCATTTGTGAATCTTGACCATCTTCTTCTAGTGATTATTGCTGCAGAATCATCTAGATCGACTAATGGAAAATCCAAAGACAAAGCAGTAGACTAGAGGAGCCCAAAATTCTTGACACATCCAATGAACCTGAGCTAATTTTTCAGCTTTTCATTTTCCTCATCGATCAGGTTAGTGCTCATAGGGCTTGACTCCTCATTCTTACCTGACAAATAAAGACCTGTGTGATAGATTTGGTATTCCTCTCTCATGTTCTAAGCATTGTTTCAGGCTGTTTCTAAAAAAAAAAAAAAAAAAATGACAAAAGGCAGAAAAGATTGAAATGATTTTCTTTTAGAAGTAAAGGGTTAGGAAAATTTCCAAGGATCCCATTATTTTACTTCTAAAGTGGAATGATCACACAAGGGATGGAAGCGAGGGGTAGGAAAATTTCCTGTGACCCCATTATTCGCCTACATCTTTGATATATGATGAGGGGACAAACCGGGGATTCGGTGGCAATCACCATCAATACTCGCGTCTTTGAACCTTGTTATATGTGCCGAAAAAAAAAAAAAAAAAAAAAACGAAACAGCTTGAAAAGTGAATAAGTTCGGGGGAGAGGAAAGGTACTTTTGTGTAGTATGGTCAATTTGTTGTGGTATAAGTATGGGAACGAGTCTAGAAGGTCCTTAGCACTAGTTTTATCGATGAGACTCAGCAATGATGGGACATGGATGATGTTATGAAATTGAGGGACTAATCTGGAAAGTTGCAGCGTCTACGGAGAAGTATATGGAGGTTAGATTTTTGATTGATTTTGCAGCAGATTGTCACATGTCTTGGTCGGGTTTACGGTCGTAATGACGGTTTTACGACGATCACAAAATCTATATAAGGGATGCGAGTTTTCCTTATTCGTCGCTCATTCCTCACTTCTCTCTCTCTCTCTACAAAACCTCTCTCTCTCTAGCTCTCCCTAGTCCCTCCTCTCCTTCCTCTCCAGCCTTAAAGTTTTTTTCATTTCAAATTATTTCCTGTTTAAATTTTAATCTTTTTATATATATAATTACGGGAATTAGTTAGATTCGGAATTTAGATAGGCCCGAAATTTAGAAATAAATTATATAATTAGTACTTATATTAAATTTAATTTTGTAGATTATTCAGATGGCTCCCCGAACCAAGATATTCCACTACCGGGATATGGTTGATCCGGACGCTACCGCTCCGTCCACATCAGCTACGGCGTCCGCCATCCCGGAATCCTCGGGAACACAACGAACAGTTTCGCAACCGGTTGTTGTACCACAGCCCGCACCGCCTCCACCACCACCAGCCAGACCAGCAGCAGCAGCCGCAGCCCCAATACAGCCTGAACCATATGCTTAATTTACGGTTTAGGATCTTCTACGGCAACCGGGTCGTGGGAGTATGAAGAAACTCGATCCGGATCGAGCCCCAGGGATGTTTTGGTACAATTTTTTTTTTTTTAACAAATTTAGGTTTAAAAGATTTATATTCATAATTAATTTAAATATCTAACCAATTTTTTTTTTAATGACTAGGTTTACGATCGATAACGCAGTCGGTCGGAACGTTTCCGATATTATCAAGGGGTTCTTCGTAAAACCCCATACCAGCTGGCGGAAGCTGGATCAGACAACTATCGACACTTGGTTCAAATGTTTTGCGGTAAGTTAATTAAAATTATGAATTGTTTTAGTGTTTTTTTTTAATAATAATTACTAACTATTTTTTTTTGTAGCAAAACTGGCATTGGGAAACTTCTGCACACGAACGTGTGAAGTCGGCCTTCGAAGAGAAGGTCAAGTTCCGGCTCAACAACACCGTTTCTGACTAGAAACGGAAGTGGGAGGTCGACGGCAACAAGGCAAAGCCGGCGCCAATGGCCAATGCCGTCTGGGAGGTGATGCGTGTCAACTGCGTGAGGGAACAAGTTTTACCCTTAACAAAAACAAATGAAAGCCGCAAGTGCACAGCTAATCAGTTGTAGTATTTAGAGATCGAGTCCACAGAGATTTGTGTGCCTGCTATTCTTCTAGGGTTTTTAACTTTATGTCTAGACTAGATTGGTTTTAAAGGTTGGTTGTTTTTCACGGATTAAACTAAAACAAAAGAAAGGAAATAAATCTATCCTAAGGACAAGTAGAATAATCGAATGAAAAGGAAGTAAAGCAAGCAAAATATCAAACTAAAAGCAATTGAAATGCAGATCTAAATAAGCAAGTAAAAATCGATTGGTTTGTAAACTATGACTAAAAACGCTGAGCTTTTGGGAACTCTAAAGGGATCATAATCGGTTTTGACACTAGGGTAGATAGATTGGGATTGATGGATATCGATATATAGGGTTCTAGAGTTAGAGTACGGCAGTATGACTACATCACTGTTGTGATCATAACCAACTGTTTCTCGCAACCCTGACCAGTAGGTTTCCCTCTGGCCCTGGAAGGGAGAGAACGCAAGAGCTTCACAAGACTCGTCAATACTCATGATCTCGCTGCAGGTAGGTTTCCACTCCTACGAAAAAATCGCCTGTTTCATTCTAGGGCTGATACTTAATGAAAACTTTCGCAACACTAACTATCTAGATCAGATACTACGTGATCAATGAAGCATACATGCAATACGAACAAGAATAAACAGAGAACAGGTCAAAATCCCAGATCTATAAATCTAGATGTCTTAATCGATTATGAGAGCCCCTTTCGGGAACCCTAAGCCCAACTCGGGATCTACTCAGACATGGCTGAGGTCGACATCATCATTGGTTTTAATAAAAGTAATCAAAAACAGTAAAGAAAAGAGATGAAGAAAGCTTCTCTATTGAAGAACTCGGATTTGAACAATCTTCTACAAAAATGGCATAAAAACGGCTAAAGGAAAAATGGTTTCTGTAAAGTATGAAGGGTTGTGTCTAAAAACGACCTAAATGACTTTGGGCTTCAGAAATATGGGCTTTAGTTAGCTGGCCGTGGTCGGGTATGTCGTGACCGCGGTAAATAGGTGACTGGCCGCGGTCGGGAGGCTTGTGACCGCGGGAAATGGGCTGTTGGCCGCGGTTGCGTGACTTGCTGGCCGTCTTCGAGTGGCTCCGGGGCTAATAGAATATCTTGAGATCCAACCGTTGGAATGTCTCCAAACCAAGTGCATTTGAAAGCTGGTTGATTCTTCTATAAGTTGTCCAATTTTGAGGGTGATCAGACGGTGAGAAGGTCTTCGTCTCTCCATGAGAGTTCTGATAGTTTGCATTTATCCAAAAGAGTCTTTTTGTTCCAATTTGTGCCTATTTATCCCAAATTACCTGAAAAGTCTTTTAAAATCCAAAAACATAGAAATCCTTTGAAAACCTTTGAAAATGGAGTAAAAACACCTGTAAAAGACATTAAAGTGATCCATAAAAATGGTCAAAATCAGGTGTTATCAACTCCCCCAGACTTAGTCTTTTGTTTGTCCTCAAACAAAACAAAGGGCAAATCTCGGCGAGAGGTTTGAAAACGCAGGAACTAAACAAAATCTCAGAGACCAAACTTCTAGACCAATATCAATCAGTATGCATCAATTGGGAATAGCCTAGAAAATTGTCACTAGTAATACAAGCATAACTAGTCCGTTAATCCGTCATGCGAAAATCTATGCACTAAGATCTAACTTCCAGTCAACTAGCTTTTAACATTCATTAAAACTCTCGGTGGTTCTCATCAAAGAAAGTCTAGGCAGGGCAAACTAAGCTAGGTGTCAAAAAGGGTTATTCTAGGGGTATGGCTTAAAGTGTTTACGGGTTACCTGAAGATCTGGAGAATGCAAGATATTATGCAAAACCGCAAGAGAGAGTGAAGTTGTTGGTATCCACAGTTTTCAGTCAATTTCTTCTTGCCATAGATTTCTGGTCTTCTTCCTCAGGTTCTCTCCTAACTCCCCAGACTTAGATTTTTGTAAATCTTTCAAAAACATAGCTCTATAAACGCTTAGTAGTTGCTTCTTGCTCCACATTTTTTGACAATCTAGGACTCATTAGGCTTTTTGTTTCCCTCTCTCTTTTCATTCATTCGTTTGTTTTTTTTTTTTTGAAAGAGAGGGAACACCTTTAGATATAGAGTCTTAGAGAGCACGGAATTACCAGTTAAGATCTGTCTTGTAAAGCTTATTGAGGTTTCTGATACTCTTCCTTCCCAATTCCATTCAGTCTCCTTTGTGACTGACTGAAAACTGTGTCGCTCCTCTTCTCTCCGACGTTTTTGCACATATCTACTGATATAAACTAAAGAGAGAATGCATGAGGATTGAAAACAAGGGTTTTGGGTTTAGGGTATTGTACCAGATAAAGATAAACTGGTCATCTATGATGACAAAGAGTGGTAAGAGTGAGGGTAAAAGACGTCCTAGATATGTATGTCGATGCCTGCCTAAAATCAATGATGAGAAAATTAGATGTCAATATTAAGGTCAAATAAAATGAGCTAGTATATCCTGTCAGAAAGAATCTCCATGAGTAGAAGTCCTCTGGTGGGAGTTCGTAGTGCAAGTACTCTAGCTACCGCCTAGTCTAGTGCTAACCACAAATGAGCTATCATGCATAGTGTAGAAGCGTGCAGGTCTAAATCATCATAGTTTTGTGTCAAACATTCCTGAAAAATACTTAATGTCGAATAGGTTACATATTAAAAATTTAAAAGTGCTTGAAATTTGAAAGCAAAAGCACGAAAATGATTAGTACGGATAGATATCCTCCCCCAGACTTAAATCACACTGTCCCCAGTGTGAAAAAGTTGGTGAGAAAATGGTGAATAAAAGGGAAATAAAATAAGAGAAAAGAAAAGAAAATGATAATAGAACCGTGGTGGTAGTGAAGTGTTAATCAATCACTCATCCTCCGATGTGTCTGCTGCGAACTGGTGTTGCTCCTGTAGGAAGGTGACAACGCGCTCAAAGCGTCGTCCATGTCTCTCAACTCTGCACTCCAGATCAGAATGTGTGTGCTATGATGTAGATGATGAGGTGTGGCCGGTCAAAACAGACGGCTGAAAGTGAGCACGGGCCGCAGCTGCATCGTGTTTTGCCTTGGCCACTATGTATTGGCCAATGGTGATTGATAGACGAGGTACAGATGGCAGAAACTCATCGGGTTCTGGAGTCCATCGCGGACGTCCTGTGTTACACAATCTGGGGACTGATGCTGAAGGCAAGCAGACTCGGTGCTCCTCAGTGCTAGTGCAATACTTGTAACCAAATCTGTCTGGATCGAAAGCGGCACGAGATATAGTGTGATCGCGAGAGAGATAAAGTAGGTCATACCAGACATCAGGGAGTGGATCATCAGATGAGAAATCGAATCTTACAGCCTTTAGTATCGCTGTAATAGCACTCCCGTAAGTTGGAGTAGCGTCCTCGCAACCATGTAAATCATGCTTCACCTTTACCATGTTATGTGCTATGATCCAGGCAAAGCAGGCAAGTCGTGGGTCTTCCATAAATGGCATATGAACTGTGAGGAGCTCGGTCTTCAAAACACATCCCATGTTTGCTCTAGAGAAAATCGTGTGTGCTAAGAGTTAGTGCACAACTCTCACTGCAGGATGAGTAAGAAGGGCTGACTTGGATCTCCCGCTATCATAGAATCCATGACCCATCTCTCTCCACAAGTTAAAATCGGGTTCATCTTCAACGTATATACCATTGGTGTATGGAAGCTTAAGAGCCTCGCAAAGTGCTGAAATGATGAGCGAGTAAGGCTTTCCGCGGATAGAGAATGACAAGATGCCATCTGATCCTCTGGGGTTCCTCCTCTTTGTGTGGTGGAGTGTTATAGTTGCTAAGAACTCGGAGACTAGCTCTGGATAAGTTGGAAGGTTCAGCTCCATCTAGGGTCTCAGCTTAAGTGCATGGATGTACCAGATTACATCTTCTCTAATTCCAACCATCTCAAGTGTATGATAGTCCACTCTCAGGTTTATCTCCCTGCCAATGTATCGAATCTGTGGTGGCTCAGGAGCTGCTCGTGTTTCTCTTGAGTGCTGGACCAATCTCATCAAATAGTTTCTTCTTCTCGGTCTGGCTTGGTTCAGCATGTACTCTCCTAGAGTAGCATCATCGGGAATGTCCTCAGAGCTGTCACCAGTACGACGGCTTCCTCGGGATCTGGTTTGTTCCATTTTTCTGTAAGACGAGATGATTCTTGGAAAAAGAGTGAATATGGGTACTGATTTTAACACATTAACGATCAGTTATACTAATACTAGTATAAAGAGATTAATTAAAACCATGAGCAAGCAGAATTGACATTGAATCAAAGAAATCGGGTAGTTCATGACTAGATTCAGATTTTTTATGTTCTCAACATAGAAATCTTCTAGAAATCGGTTTTAATGAGCAATTTCCATGTCAAATCTATAGGTTACCAAATACTAATCACTAATCACACAAGACTTAATCAGATTCCTCCATTTTGCTGTTCCAAATTCGATTTTTATAAAGCATGTAGAATCCAAATTTCCAAAATCTCAATTCCTCTTAAGCTAGGTGTTAAAATCGATGTTTAGATAACCTAAAAGGAAAATCTATTGTTCTTAACCTATTTCCACCATCCAGGAATAGCCTAGAAAGTTCAAAAATCAATTAAAATGGCGAGTTTGAGCTTTATACTTTGCTGGAAAGAGAGATTTGATGACAGAAATGAAATCAGCTTTGAAAAAGAATGAGGTTTGGGCCCAGAATCTCTTAAAAAGCTTAAGAATTGAAAAAGGTGTTCTATCTCCTAAATCTCCAAGTCTTTTTGAAGATAAGAGAAAAAGAAGTTTTGATCCAAGTGCATTTCCTTTCTTTAAAAAGCGTTTTTGTAGCAAAAACGGAAAATTTTCGGGAATTCATAAGTTTACGAGAACTTTCCTTTTTTGTCTTGCACGCAAGGGATGTTTAAAACTTATGGAAGATCTTAACGGGCTTTACCGGGAATACTCCAAAAATCACCATGAAACTCCGGAAACTTTTGAAAAGCGGTGGAAATCCGCATTCCCATCTCAACGACCAACGGCCGCGGTCAGGAGACGCGCGACCGCGGGGATTAAGTGCTCGGCCGCGGTAACATTCACAGTGCCGCGTTCGATGCTCCCTTGGCCGCGGTTCGGTTGGTCGTGACCGCGACCCTTTCTCCTGCGGCCTTTGTCCAACTTTCTGGTCTTTGCCAGGCCGAGCAGCTAAAAACCTACCATTTTCTTCTTGGTTTTTCTAATTTTCTGATTTTTTTCTGTTTTTGTTTTATAAAATACCTGAAACTTAAAAGAAGAAGAAAGCATAAATTGTAAAAAGGAAAAGAAAACTAAAAGAAAGAGTACCTAAATGGGTTGCCTCCCATTAAGCGCTTTTGTTTTAAGTCGTTTAGCTAGACGTAGGCATGAAAAATCAGGCTGATTTGAATGGTACTCCACTTGATGTGCCTTTATTGCTTCCGGTCGCTGGAGGTTTTTCTTCTTCTCCTTGAGGAGCCGTCTTCTTCCCTTTACTCTTCTTCCGGACTTTAACATTGTTTAAAACTCTTTTTGTGTTTTCGATCAGCTCTTGGATTTGGTTCTCACTAGTTTCTGTTGCATCCGGTGGAATGATGATCTTGATCTTTGCAAAAGCTTTCGGCTTCTCTTTTTCTTTCTCCTTGGGCCTGTTTCCCTTGCTTGGAAATTCATCTAAGATAGTCGGGTAGTACCTTCTGCGATCCACATTGAGGAAAACAGCATGCCGGTTTGCGTGATCTATTATTGCTCCTACTGTATCTAGGAATGGTCTCCCAAAAATGAGTGGCCTTTCCTTGTCTTTATCCATCTCCAGGACTTGGAAATCTGCTGGAACGATCTTGTCTCCCACTAGAACTTGTAGATCATGAATCACCCCTTCAGTATCTTTTTGAGATGAATCTCCAAAAATAACCTTAACCGTCGATGTCCTTAAGGTTTTTATGCCCAATTTTTCAACAAATGTCTTAGACATGATGTTGACATTGGCTCCGGAATCGCACAGGAAGTCTGTAAACTTGATTCCTGAAATGAAACATTGGAAAACAAAATGTCCCGGATCATCGGCTTTTGTAAGCCTTTGAAACGGTGATCGTTCAGGTACCTTAAATGGTGGCTGCTTGGCATTGACATCTTTGTACAGTGGTACAAAGATTGGGGTTTCTTCTTTCTTTCCATCGGTTCTGGCCTCTTCTTCGGGCAATGTGGTTATGGCGTTGCAAAACCTCTTAGGGTTATCTTCAACTCTTCCTGGAAGAACTCCACTTTGCCTCTTCATAGAGTCGGCAGTTTGGGCGACTTGCATGTCTAGCTTTTTGACGTACGAAGATAAAGATTCAAACTTACCGTTCAGATCATTGTACATGCAGTCAACTTTCACGTTCACGTCTTTAGATGCTTTTTTGTTCGTCATAACGAGCTGTTGGATGGACTGTTCAAGTCTACCGATTTGTGAAGCTACCTGGTTCGTCGTGACTCCCTGCTGTTGTAAAATTTGATTGTTAAAACCCGTACTTTGGTAGTTATATGGCTGTCGCGGTTGATACGGTCCTGTTCCTCCAAAGTTTCCATCTTGAAACTTGTTTTGGAAGGATTTTTGCTGAGGTGGGTAGTACTGATCTTGAGGATTCTCCACAGTTGGATTGCGGTAAGAGAGATTGTTGTAATTTGCATTCCGGAAGTTGTTGTTGAAGCCAATATTGTTGAAGCGATTTTGATATGGTACTAGTTGATAACACCGGATTTTGACCATTTTTATGGATCACTTTAATGTCTTTTACAGGTGTTTTTACTCCATTTTCAAAGGTTTTCAAAGGATTTCTATGTTTCCGGATTTTAAAAGACTTTTCAGGTAATTTGGGATAAAGAGACACAAATTAGAACAAAAAGACTCTTTTGGATAAACGCAGACCGTCAGAACTCTCATGGAGAGACGAAGACCTTCTCACCGTCTGATCACCCTCAAAATTGGACAACTTATAGAAGAATCAACCAGCTTTCAAAATTAAAAGAACCGCGGTCGTGACCGACTGACCCGCGGTCAAGGGTGCATCGACCGCGGCCCCGTGAATGTGACCGCAGCCGAGTCTTCGATCGCCGCGGTCGCGAGTCTCCTGACCGCGGCCGTTGGTCGTTAAGGTGACGACGCGGATTTCCGCTGCTTTTCGAAGTTTTCCGGTGATTTCTGAAGTATTCCCGGTAAAGCCCGTTAAGATTCTCCGTAAGTTTTAAACTTTCTATGCGTGAAAGACAAGAAAGCTAAGTTCCCATAAACTTAAATTTCCCGGAAATTTTCCGTTTTTGCTACAAAAATGTTTTTTAAAGAAAGGAAATGTACTTTTTGGATCAACACTCCTTCTCTTCTCTTCCAAAAGACTTGGAGATTTAGGAGATAGAACACATTTTTCAATTCTTAAGCTTTTTAAGAGGTTCTTGGCCCAAACCTCACTCTTTTTCGAGTCTAATTTCAATTCTGCCAACAAATCTCTCTTTCCAGCAAGGTATGAAGGTCAAGCTCGCCATTTTTACTTGATTTTAGAACTTAGGGTTTTCTTAAAAAACCCAAATTGTGGTTTATTGATGGTGGAAATAGCTTAAGAACAATAGATTATCCTTTTAGGTTATCTAAAAATCGATTTTAACACCTAGCTTAAGAAGAATTGAGATTTTTGAAATTTGAATTCTACATGCTTTATAAATATTGAATTTGGAACAGCAAAATTGATGAATCTGATTTAGTCTTGTGTGATTACTGATTAGTATTGGGTAATCTTTAGATTTTACATGGAAATTGTTCATAAAAACCGATTTTTAGAAGATTTCTATGTTTAGAACATCAAAAATCCAAATCTAGTCATGAACTACTTGATTTCTTTGATTTAATATCAATTCTGCTTGCTCATGGTTTTAATTAATATCTTTATACTAGTATTAGTATAACTGATCTTAATGTGTTAAAATCAGCATCCATATTCATTCTTTTCCAAGAATCATTTCGTTTTGCAGAAAGATGGAACAAACCAGATCTCAAAGAAGCCGTCGCACTGATGACAGCTCTGAGGACATTCCCGATGATGCTACTCTAGGAGAGTACATGCTGAACCAAGCCAGACCGAGAAGAAGAAACTATGTGATGAGATTGCTCCAGCACTCAAGAGAAACACGAGCAGCTCCTGAGCCACCACAGATTCGATACATTGGCAGGGAGATAAACCCGAGAGTGGACTATGCAAGACGTTTCACGAAGCTGAACATCAAACCCACGCCTTGCACTGATTATCATACACTTGAGATCCTTGGAATCAGAGAGGATGTGATCTGGTACATCGATGCACTTAAGCTGAGGCCCTACATGGAGGCTAAACCTTCCGACTTATCCTGAGCTAGTCCGCGAGTTCTTAGCAACTATTACACTCCACCACACGAAGAGGAGGAACCCCAGAGCATCAGATGGCATCTTGTCATTCTCTATCCGCGGACAGCCTTACTCGCTCACAATTTCTGAGCATTGCGAAACTCTTAAGCTTCCATACACTGATGATATTTACCTTGAAGATGAACCCGATTTTAACTTGTGGAGAGAGATGGGTCATGGAGTCTATGATAGCGGGAGATCCAAGTCAGCCCTTCTTACCCATCCTGAAGTGAGAATTGTGCACAAACTCTTAGCACACACGATTTTCTCTAGAGCCAACATGGGATGTGTTTTGAAGACCGAGCTCATTACACTTCAGATGCCATTTATGGACGATCCACGACTTGCCTGCTTTGCCTGGATCATAGCACAGAACATGGTAAAGGTGAAGCATGATTTACATGGTTGTGAGGACGCTACTCCAGCTTACGGGAGTGCTATTACAGCGATACTACAGGCTGTAGGATTCAATTTTTCATCTGATGATCCACTTCCCGATGTCTGGTATGACCTACTTATCTCTTTCGCGATCACATTATCTCTCGTGCCGCTTTCGATCCAGACAGGTTTGGTTACAAGTATTGCACTGCCACTGAGGAGCACCGAGTCAGCTTGCCTTCAGCATCTGTCCCGAGATTGTGTAACGGAGGACGTCCGCGATGGACTCCGGAAGCCAATGATTTTCTGCCATCTGTACCTCGTCTACCATTCACCATTGGCCAATACATAGTGGCCAAGGCGAAGCGTGATGCAGCTGCGGCCCGTGCTCACTTTCAGCCATCTGTTTCGACCGGCCACACCTCATCATCTACATCATTGCACACACATTCTGATCTGGGGTGCAGAGTTGAGAGACAGGGACGACGCTTTGAGCGCGTTGTCACCTTCCTATAGGAGCAACACCAGTTCGCAGCAGGCACATCGGAGGATGAGTGATTGATCAGAACTTCACTACCATCACGGTTCTATCATCATTTTCTTTTCTTTTATCTTATTTTATTTTGCTTTTATTCACCATCTTCTCACCAACTTTTTCACACTGGGGACAGTGTGATTTAAGTCTGCGGGAGGATGTCTATCCGTACTAATCATTTTCTTGCTTTTTCTTTTTAATTTCAAGCACTTTTTAAATTTTAATATGTAACCTATTCGACATTAAGTATTTTTCAGGAATGTTTGACGCAAAACTATGATGATTTAGACCTGCACACTTCTACACTATGCATGATAGCTCATTTGTGGTTAGTACTAGACTAGGCGGTAGCTAGAGTACTCCCACCAGAGGACTTCTATTCATGGAGATTCTCTCTGACAGGATATACTAGCTCATTTTATTTGGATTTGGTATTGATATCTAATTTTCGCATCATTGATTTTAGGCAGGCATCGACATACACATCTAGGACGTCTTTTACCCTCACTTTTACCACTCTTTGTCGTCCTAGATGACCAGTTTATCTTTATCTGGTACCATAACCTAAACCCGAAACCCTTGTTTTCAATCCTCATGCATTCTCTCTTTAGTTTATATCAGCAGATATGTGCAAAAACGTCGGAGAGAAGAGGAGCGACGCAGTTTTCAGTCACTCACAAAGGAGACTGAATGGAATTGGGAAGGAAGAGTATCAGAAACTTCATGAAGCTTTACAAGACAGATATTAACGGGTAATTTTATGCTCTCTAAGACTATATCTAAAGGTGTTCCCTTTCAAAAAAAAAAAAAAAACGAATGAAAAGAGAGAGGGAAACAAAAAGCCTAATGAGTCTCAGATTGTCGAATTTGTGGAGCAATAGACAACCACTATTCGTTTAAGGAGCTATGGTTTTGAAAGATTTACAAAAATCTATGTCTGGGGGAGTTAGGAGAGAACCTGAGGAAGAAGACCAAGAATCTATGGCAAGAAGAAAGTGACTGAAAACTGTGGATACCAACAGCTTCACTCTCTCTTGCGGTTTTGCATAATATCTTGTATCCTCCTGATCTTCAGGTAACCCGTAAACACTTTAAGCCTTACCCCTAGAATAATCCTTTTTGACACCTAGCCTAGATTGCCTTGCCTAGACTTTCTTTGATGAGAACCATCAAGATTTTTAATGAATGTTAAGAGCTAGTTGACTGGAAGTTAGATCTTAGTGCATAGATTTCCGCATGACGGATTAACGGACTAGTTATGCCCGTATTGCTAGTAAGAATTTTCTAGGCTATTCCCGATTGATGCATACCGATTGATATTGGTCTAGAAGTTTGGTCTCTGAGATTTTGTTTAGTTCCTGCACTTTCAAACCTCTCGCCGAGATTTAGCCTTTGTTTTGTTTGAGGACAAACAAAAGACTAAGTCTGGGCGAGTTGATAACACCGGATTTTGACCATTTTTATGGATCACTTTAATGTCTTTTACAAGTGTTTTTACTCCATTTTCAAAAGTTTTCAAAGGATTTCTATGTTTCCGGATTTTAAAAGACTTTTCAGGTAATTTGGGATAAAGAGGCACAAATTGGAACAAAAAATACTCTTTTGGATAAATGCAGACCGTCAGAATTCTCATGGAGAGACGAAGACCTTCTCACCGTCTGATCACCCTCAAAATTGGAAAACTTATAGAAGAATCAACCAGCTTTCAAATGCACTTGGTTTGGAGATATTCCAACGATTGGATCTCAAGATATTCCATTAGCCCTAAAGCCACTCGAAGACGGCCAGCAAGTCACGCAACCGGGCCAGCAGCCCATTTCCCGCTGTCAGAAGCCTCCCGACCGCGGCCAACCACCTAATCCCCACGGTCACGTCACTCCCGACCGCAGCCATCAAGATCCGAACTAAAGCCCATCTCAGCCTCAATTCCGGAACCCTAGAGACCATGGAGTATTGAAGACTATAAATACTTGTCATTTAGGTCGTTTTTAGAGAGAACTCTTCATACTTTACAGAAACCCTTTTCCTTTAGCCGTTTTTATGCGATTTTTGTAGAAGATTGTTCAAGTCTGAGTTCTTCAATAGAGAAGCTTTCTTCATCTCTTTTCTTTACTGTTTTTGATTAATTTTATTAAAACAAATGATGATGTCGACCTCAGCCATGTCTGAGTATATCCTGAGTTGGGCTTAGGGTTCCCGAAAGGGGCGCTCATAATCGATTAAGACATCTAGGTTTATAGATCTGGGATTTCAACTTGTTCTCTGTTTATTCTTGTTCTTATTGCATGTATGCTTGATTGATCACCTAGTATCTGATCTAGATAGTTAGTGTTGCGAAATTTTTCATTAAGTATCAGCCCTAGAATGAAACAGGCGATTTTTCCGTAGGAGTGGAAACCTACCTGCGGTAGATCGTGAGTATTGACGAGTCTTGTTCAGCTCTTGCGTTCTCTCCCTTTCAGGGCCAGAGTGGAAACCTACTGGTCAGGGTTGCGAGAAACAGTTGGTTATGATCACAACAGTTACATAGTTATACCGCCGTACTCTAGCTCTAGAACCACCCATATATTGATATCCACCAATCCCAATCTATCTACCCTAGTGTTAAACCGATTATGATCCTTTAGAGTTCCCAAAAGCTCAGCGTTTTTAGCCATAGTTTACAACCCAATCAATTTTTATTTGTTTATTTAGATCTGCATTTCAATTGCTTTAGTTCCATATTGTACTTGTTTTACATGCTTTCCATTCGATTTTTCTACTTGTTTCTTAGGATAGATTTATTTTCTTTCTTTTGTTCTAGTTTAATTCGTGACAAACAGCTAATCTTTAAAACCAATCTAGTCTAGACATAAAGTTAAAAACCGTAGAAGAATACCAGGCACACAAATCTCTGTAGATTCGATCCCTAAATACTACAACTGATTAGTTGTGCACTTACGGCTTTCATTTGTTTTGTTAAGGGTAAAACTTGTTCCCTCACGCAGTTGACACGACATCACTAGTGCTCCTACATAGTTCACCTTTTCTTCTTGAAAGGCTTGATTAATGTGATCGATATCACTAGGTCCTTCATCTTCTGCGCCATTGTTGGTCTGACAAGCATGGATTGAGCGATTGTTGCTCTTCAGAAGCTGGCTCATCATGTTCTTCAACTCGGTTATCTCCTTTTTGTCTGTTCCGGTTTGCTTCGTCAAGCGATCGTATTCAAGACAATCATTGCTATTGGCTTGAGCCAAATTTTCGATGAGGGCTCTCCCTTGTGTTATCGTCTTTTGTCCAAAATCTCCATTGCTAGCTGTATCAAGTGAAAGTTTGTATTTTGGTTGCAAACCTCGGTAAAATGTTCTCAGCAGGCTTGATCCATGAAATCCATGGTGAGGGCAATCACGTTCATACTCCTTAAAATGTTCCTAGGTTTCATAGAAAGATACAGTTGGTCCTTGTTGAAAGCTTGAGATCTTTATTCTCAATAAGTTCGACCTTGACTTAGTATAGAAGTGATTCAGGAAAGCAGTTTTACACTCTTCCCAATTAGTAATCGATGCTGCAGGCAAAGATTTCAACCAACGGTGAGCTTTGTCTGCTAATGAAAAAGGGAACAACATACACTTTAAATAGTCTGCTGGAACTTGATTTGTTCTCATCATGCTGCAGATTTCTTCAAAGAGCTCGATATGGTCCATTGGGTGTTCAGATGGAACTCCATGGAATTGGTTTTGTTTCACCAATGAGATGATTTGAGGCTTGACTTCAAACTCAGTCCGGTTCGGAAATGGAATTGGGATTGCAGATCGGTTCTGAAAATTTTGAGTAGGTGCATCAAAATCAGATATGCGATGGTTCCTAGCTTGTCTTCGGTGTTGATTTTGCTGGCTGCACAGGGCGGTTAGCGCGTCCATTCGGCTGTATCCCTTGGTGGTCACCATCGGCTGCATTGATAGGTGCATCAAGGTCTTCACGTTCTTCTCTCTCGTGGTTCTGGTGGTTTCTCGGAGGAACCTCATCCTCCTCTCCATCTTGTCGAGCATGATCACCTCCTCTGTGATCATTCGCTTCATTTTCTCCATGTTCGGACCCATCTTGGTCCATATTTAAAGCTCGGTTAATAGGATCTCCAGGCTGGACGTCGTTGGCCATTCCTTGCGTTCGTCTAAGTCTTCGAAGTTCTCTTTCGTGTCTGTCTATCTCGTCTAGAATTGGAATGTTTTCTACAGGTCTGCGGCTGGTATTCATGCAATTCAGAAAAAAAACAAAAGAAGGGAAAGATAATTCAGCAAAACTTTAAGAAAGAACAAGAGATCAGGTGTCTAGAACAGAAGTTAAAACAAGAAAAAAAACAAAAGGCAGCGAAACAAATCCCTGGAAACGGTGCCAAAAATTTGATGTGTGTCAACTGCGTGAAGGAACAAGTTTTACCCTTAACAAAAACAAATGAAAGCCGCAAGTGCACAACTAATCAGTTGTAGTATTTAGGGATCGAATCCACAGAGATTTGTGTACCTGGTATTCTTCTACGGTTTTTAACTTTATGTATAGACTAGATTGGTTTTAAAGGTTGGTTGTTTTTCACGGATTAAACTAAAACAAAAGAAAGGAAATAAATCTATCCTAAGGAACAAGTAGAATAATCGAATGAAAAGGAAGTAAAACAAGCAAAATATCGAACTAAAGCAATTGAAATGCAGATCTAAATAAGCAAGTAAAAATCGATTGGTTTGTAAACTATGACTAAAAACGCTGAGCTTTTGGGAACTCTACAAGGATCATAATCGGTTTTGACACTAGGGTAGATTTATTGGGATTGACGGATATCGGATATATAGGTTCTAGAGCTAGAGTACGGCGGTATGACTACGTCACTGTCGTGATCATAACCAATTGTTTCTCGAAACCCTGACCAGTAGGTTTCCACTCTGGCTCTGAAAGGGAGAGAACGCAAGAGCTGCACAAGACTCGTCAATACTCACGATCTCGCCGCAGGTAGGTTTCCACTCCTACGAAAAAATCGTCTGTTTCATTCTAGGGCTGATACTTTATGAAAACTTTCGCAACACTAACTATCTAGATCAGATACTAGGTGATCAATAAAGCATACATGAAATAAGAACAAGAATAAACAGAGAACAAAGTTGAAATCCCAGATCTATAAACCTAGATGTCTTAATCGATTATGAGAGCCCCTTGATGCTGCTAAGGTTGACTTCGCGGCTTCATGTTTTAAATTTATAACCCTAGATATCTGCAAGTGCACAGCAGTGCGTTGTAGTACTTAGGGTGTCGATCCACGGAGAATCCACGCTTTACCTGCAGAACCTTAGAACCAGAATTAGTAAACGAAGTCTAAGATGAAATACGTGTTTTGGATAGGTTGTGGGATTTCTATATATATTTTTTAAAAAGGGACTTGAAAACTAGAAGTGAATAAATCGATAATAAATCTAAAGGATGAACAAAACTCTTAATATTGATCCTAGTAAATTCTTAGAACTCGAGTCACGGACGTATGAATACGCCACTGTCGTGATCATAAACAACTATCTCTCGCAACCCTGACCAGTAGGTTTCCACTCTGGCCCTGGAAGGGAAAAGATGCATTATGTTTAAGACTCGTCAACATTCACAGCTCGCCCATAGGTAGGTTTCCACTCCTATGGTTGATCTGCTCTAACTAGATCCAGCCCCGGATGAATACTTTCGCAACACCAAGGACCTAGATCAGTCTCTAGTTTGCGTCGCTAGATCCATGCTTTAAGTATAAGTTTAGAAGAAAGATTTCTAGAATTCGGCTTTGGTTTATCTCGCGAAGATCCCTATCGAACATAGTCGATTCCCTTCGATCGAGCCTTTAAACTCATACCTCATCATTCCAAAACGTGCATAAAGTAAATAGAAAAGACGTGCATAGATTAATAAGAAGAAAGAAGTAGAGAAAAACAGACAAGGAGATGAAGAAGAAGAATCTCGATTTCGAGATCTAAGCTCGGAGAAAACTTCTCTTCAAATCCTTTAAACAAGTAATCTAATATGAAGAAGATGAAAACGAAATTGAAAGATGCATATAAGTAAAAAACCGAATTAAAATAAAGGTAGAATATAAAGAGGGTTCAAGAGAAATCTCTATCTCCCTAAACTAAAAACTAAGAACATAAGAACATAAAAACCCTAGAAAACTAAATTTGGTGGCTCCCAAAAGGGATTCTTCTGAGGCACACGAAAATAGGTCTCCTTAGACACATATTTATAGGTCTTGAACTCTCTCCAGTCGTCCTTAGGGTTTCCAATGAAGAAAAGACGAATTGGGCTTGAAACAGGGTCATGGGCCAGCCTTTTAGTCGGCACCGGTCGCGAGGCTTCTGACCGCGGTGAATTGGGGTTTGGCCACAGCCAGAGACTCGTAACCGCGGTCGAGAGTGTGTTCTCCGCGGTCGTGGCTCCTGGACCCGCGGGGATTGGTCTTTGAGGTTGAATCTTCATTCTGTGTTTGCTTCCTTTGCGAGACTGCAGAACATGTCTTCAGTGCATCAAGGATATCTGGAGATTAGTTGTCTCTTCTATATTATGTTCGATTTTGGGGATGATCTGACGGACTGAAGATCTTCATCGGATGTGAAACTTCTGAGGATCCGATTTATCCAAAATGGTCTTTTGCTTAAAAATGCACACCTTTTGCCTTAATTACCTGAAAAGA
Organism: Eutrema salsugineum; assembly: GCF_000478725.1. Classification (NCBI taxonomy): domain Eukaryota; kingdom Viridiplantae; phylum Streptophyta; class Magnoliopsida; order Brassicales; family Brassicaceae; genus Eutrema; species Eutrema salsugineum. The sequence goes on along the minus strand of NW_006256686.1, from coordinate 6,324,369 downwards.
GTCTTGGAACTACAAATACTAGAAAACCATACTTAAAACACTTAAAAGAAATAAAAAACATTTGAAAAGCATCTAAAAACAATCCACAAAAGTTGTCAAAATACGGTGTTATCACCCCTTTCGGGAACACTAAGCCCAAATCGGGATCTACTCAGACATCGCTAAGGTCGACATCATCATTGGTTTTAATAAAAGTAATTAAAAACAGTAAAGAAAAGAGATGAAGAAAGCTTCTCTATTGAAGAACTCGGACTTGAACAATTTTTTACAAAAATCGCATAAAAATGGCTAAAGGAATAAGGGTTTCTGTAAAGTATGAAGGGTTGTGTCTAAAAAAGACCTAAATGACAAGTATTTATAGTCTTCAATACTCCATGGTCTCTAGGGTTCCGGAATTGAGGCTGAGAATGACTTTGGGCTTCAGAAATATGGGCTTTAGTTTGGAGTTAGCCGGACGCGGTCGGGAATGTCGTCACCGCGGGAAATAGGTGGCTGGCCGCGGTGGGGAGGCTTGTGACCGCGGTCGCGAGGCTTGTGATCGCGGGAAATGGGCTGTTGGCCGCGGTCACGTGACTTGCTGGCGGTCTTCGAGTGGCTCCAGGGTTAATGGAATATCTTGAGATTCAACCGTTGGAATGTCTTCAAACCAAGTGCATTTGCAAGCTGGTTGATTCTTCTATAAGTTGTCCAATTTTGAGGGTGATCAGACGGTGAGAAGGTCTTCGTCTCTCCATGAGAGTTCTGACGGTCTGCATTTATCTAAAAGAGTCTTTTTGTTCCAATTTGTGCCTCTTTATCCCAAATTACCTGAAAAGTCTTTTAAAATCCAAAAAAATAGAAATCCTTTGATAACCTTTGAAAATGGAGTAAAAACACCTGTAAAAAACATTAAAGTGATCCATAAAAATAGTCAAAATCCAGTGTTATCAGGAGGGTCTGGTGAAGCAATGGTTGACCCCGCACAACCAGACTATTGCTGCAAAGTGTTCTACGTCCAGGTAGTTATTTTGTAAATTAAATTAAAATGTTTTAAATTTTTAATTACAAATCTAATTACTAAATTTTTCATTTTCAGGAACGCTATTGACGATGCGGGAAATCCAAAGAACGTCCCGCACACTTCCGGTCAGGTTCCTTTCGCCGGGAGACGACTTATGATGGTAAGTTTTTATTAATAACTGTTTTTTTTTCAATAAACTTTATTTCTCTTATTAATATTTTCAAATTAATTTTGTAGGTCGAAGAAAACGAGGGGTGACCTTCCCCCGATGACAAAGGTCTTCGCCGAGACCCATAAGAAGATGAACGGCGATTTCACGGATCCTTGGGCGGAAAATAACTACAACGCTGCCTGTGCGAGGATCGAGGAGCAGCAGACGCAGCTCACGCAAATGGTGCCTCCGACTTTTCTCGGAGGTAGCTTGGTCCAGTCCACCCCGACATTGACGGTGGCGGAGATGGACCAGATCTTCGAAGAGGTAAGTTTAATTTACTTTATTTTTCCTATTTGTTTTAATTTTAATTATATATTATACTGTTTTACATATATGTTTTTTACATTTTTTTCAGATTGCCCCTAAGAAGAAGGGTCGGGTTTTAGGGATGGGATCCATCGCTACAGCGACTGGTCACGTCCGGGCAGAGGATCCAGTCGTCATCCGCCAAGAGCTTCAACAGATGCAGATGCAGTACCAGACAAAGATCGATTAGTTGTACGGTCTCTTCGATATTATGGGGGCCAACATCCCTTTGCTCCAGGCGCAGTTGGACAGGTTGCGGGCATCTAGAGTCATCAGGGCTTCCTCTTCATCCTCTAGGAAGCAACCACCGGTGCAGACAGACGAGGAAATGTTCTGGTCTCTCGGGGTTGATCCTCCTAGAGCCGGAGATTAGGTGCTCGAAGCCTCTAACCGAAGAGCCGGCAAGGAACATGCGGTTCAAAATGGGGATCCAGAGGACGACGAAGCCGGGATAGACGAGGGTAGTTTAGTGTTAGATCTTTGATAGTTTTTTTGTAATTATTATAAATTTTTTATTTTTGGATTTTAATTGAATTTAAATTTAAATTTATTTCTTTTTTAATCAAAATTTTAATTAAGAAAATTTTTTTATTTCATTTATAAAAAATCGTTGTATAATCGTCGTAATATATTTATTATTTATTTAATGAATCGTCATAAAACCATACGACCAAATTGCAACGAAAAAAATTAATACGATCGAATTACGATGATATGTACGTCGTATAATATACGACAAACCTACGTTGGTATTTAACGACGACTTTACGACTGTTACGCTGAAAACCAAATCGAGGCAAATCGATGTAAAGTCGTCGTAACTTCTACGACGCTTTTACGATGTTGCATGTATGTACGACGATTTATAACCATCCTAAAGTTTACGACGATTTCGAAATCGTCGCTAGTTCGTTGTGATAGTGCTTTTACAACCAACTTACGACGGTTTGGCCGTTGTAAAACGGTGTTTTTCTTGTAGTGAGACCTCCAGCGACTTCAGGCCTCCCCAGCAACGGCGCCAAAAACTCCAAAAGTTTTAAATTTATAAAACCCTAGTGTCTGCAAGTGCACAGATGTACGTTGTATGACTTATGTTGTCGATCCACAGAGCGATGTCTAATCTGCGAGAAACAACAAACTGGGAAGTAAGCAAACTCATAAACCAATAAAAGTTTTGGGGTTTTTGGTTAAGATACTAAACTAAACCTAACCTAATATTCACAAGAAATGCAATGCATGATGAATTGTTAAAAGAACATCTAAAGCATATCGACTCAAACTAAAGACTCTTAAACTCATAGGTGGCGATTTAGACTTCTCCGGGTTACTCGAATCGATGTATGATGGCATTTCCAATTAGCTTCCGAGCGATTTATCTTCATCTGTTTCTGGGAATCTGCATTGAACTAGAATAGACATATGTATGATTAACCAACTTTCGTCACCTTAATAAACTAATCTCTTAGATCTAGCAATTAACTATCGCTCTTATGCTAAACTTAAGATCATGCATTGGACATTGAATTCGTCAGCTCACATCTTCTGTATAGGTAGCTCTCTACTCCTAAAGCGACTATGTTCTTCTAAAGTTAGGTATGGATGATCTGATACAGCACTCTTGTGGCTCTGATCGTTCCTAAGCTCAGAGAATAGATCCTGAGTCTACTTTCATGCTTTATGAACAACTTAGAAGAGATGAGATCCAGAATATGGCGAAGAAAAATAGAATTTTTAATCGATATATATGCTCATCGATATCTGATAACTAAGAGTTTTGAGGCTCTTAGAAGGGTTATCAATCCCCTTGTCAAAGTAGTATAAGGAGTGTCAATCCATATGTGTGGTAGTTAGTCACTAGTTTATAAGATAAGTTCTTAAGTCAAGCTAATCAAAGACAGGTTTGGTGACAAGTAACAAGTGAAAATATAAACAAGAAACAAACAAGCAATGATAAATGAACTAAACAAGCAAGCTAAACAAGATGATGGTGATTAAGCAAATGATAAAAGATAAACCTCTAGATGTGATCATTGATTAGGGTGCTGTAGATATAAATTCATGATGCTAAGAACAATAATGCAATGCAAGTTACTCTTTAGTCTAGACTTCAAAAGCAGATTAATTCACTCTCATGACAATAATCCCTTTGTAAATCACTTAATCAAGATTAATTCACCTTAAGCAAGATCAAGCAATCAACAAGCATATAGTATCAAGTCTAATAATGACCAAACGGTTTCTATTTCAGAGAGACCGAATCTTACACAGAAAGCAGCAACAAGCAATCACATGATCTCAAAACATTTCAACTTAGAACTCTAATCTAGACTAATCCTCTCATGAAGGCATTAATCTCTACACTAATCCACTTTCAAACCAAATCATCATTTGTGAAATATGAATCAGTGAGCATTAAGAAACAGTTCTAATATGTCATTCATGCATTTTCAGACATTTCATCAAACACCTTGTGGGTGGAGAAATGACTAAGGTCTAGATCAGAGTGATGTGCAAAGATCTAGCATTGGAGAAATGACTAAGGTCTAAAATGAGAATCTAGAACCTAAACATCATAAACCGATCATCTAAGCACCCTAATCTACACACCTAGAAGCTTAAAAGATAACTACTCACTAATCATGAAGAACACACCATTTCCTTTGCAAGAGGTGGTGTTAATCATGATTAGAAGCAGAGATGAGATGATGAGATGATAAGAAACAGCTTTGGAATGATCAAATCCCTTAGATATCCCTTAATCAAACTCGTTTTTACACTCAGAAGCAGAGAGAGAACAAAAAGAAAACAGATTAGAGGATAAGATAATGGATAACTAGGGTTTTAGTCTCTAAAAACTATTTATATAAAAGGGTGTGGGCCGGGTCAGCCCAGGACAAACTGGGTACTGACCCGCCCTTTCTGGGTTGCTGGAGCCACCCCTCGCCATCTGAAGAAGTCTCACACCGAGGGCCATACACCAGGGGGACATGTGCTGGGTTGAAACTTTGATGAACACTTGAAGAACATGCATGAGACTTGGCATTTGATCCGGTTAAAGCTTTGAAACGTGAAGAGGATTTGTTTGTGATCTGGGTTGGAGAGATGGGGACCTCGGCATAACATGCCGAGGGGCTTGGTACCCGAGGTTTGTGTAACATAGGAGCTCGGCATAGCATGCTGAAGGGTTCACACCAAGGTCTGCTTCAACACTTAGTCGTTTTGGGATCATTTTGGTGATCAAGGGAGCCTTGGTGATGAAAGACCGAAGTCCTACCTCGAGGTATAGTCTCAAAGCTTCGTAAACATGCCTCCTCGGCATACATGCCGAGGTATTCACGCCGAGGTAGGACACAACACTTAGCTTACAGTCGCATCTCTTAAAACCCGAATTGAGCAGCTTCTCTTCTGTTCAGTGTAACTTTCAGCTCGTAACTCCAAATGACCTGAAACCAGTTCCATGAGAAAGATAATTCATTCAGCTCGATCTTTGGTGAAGAAACTATCGGCGCTTGGAAAGTGGAAGACTTCCTGGAGGGCTCATCTTTGCGATGCATTTATACGATCAGAGAAAGGCGTCTAGACATGTGTCCATTCCGGAGAACTTATCTTCCTACTAATAGATCCGAATTGAATGATCGTGGACGTTATGGAAAGAGGACTCAAACATCTCTGTTTCTTATGAAGACCTCGGAAACTGAATCTGCCTGGAAGTGTGACGTCCTTCGCATTCTTCGGAGCTCATCGGGTCGGTCAAAGGCGGCAGCGAGACAGGGGTTTCTTCCGACAAGCTCAACTTTCTGCTCACGCGTCCGAATTCCATTATTCCACTTGATATAGAACCATGATCCAATCCTCTCCAACTTTGATGAAGCCCCCGACAACTGAATCGGACCGGAAGGTTCCCCGGACAGGCGATCATTCAGGAGTATCGGATTGCTCCGGAATGGATGCGAGAGAGTTCTGTCTTCCGATTACCATATCTTTCAGCTCCATGGTCCAAATTCTTTGATTCCAACTGTTCTGAACTCTTGACTCAATTGTCTCCAACTTCTATGAAGACTCCGACAGCTGAATCTGACGGCAAGACCTTCCGGTAACGTGATTTCCGAGATGTATTTGCACTCGAGATTTTTGGCCGAGAAACTTAACCGCGGCACGTGTTTTTGGCCGAGAGTTCTACCCGCGGGAAGGATTTTGGCCGAGAACCTTCGACCTTCAGTACACCATTTTGCCGAGAAACCCAAAATTGCTCATTTTCACCATTTTTGATCATTCCAACTCCATTTCTTCATCTGAATCACATCCTCCACTCCAAATTGGCTCCAAAAGCACCTGTTTAACACTCCAAACCATGCAAAACTCTCTTGGACCTAATGCATTCTTCTAAGTCCTAAAACAATGCCTAAAGACCTAAAATGCATGAGATAAGACATAATTTGGACTAAAATATGTACACTAAATGATGCAATTTATGAATATATCAATATCTTCAAACAATTCGACTCTCTGGGACAGATCTACATAATGCAAAGAATAATTAAAGACATAGAAAAATGCAAAAGAATGAACAGAAAAGTTAGTAGAATAGAAAGGAGAAAGAACAAGGAATCTGGGGAAGAATTCCCACCTCCATCGCCTAACCCTCAAAAAACAATGTTTGGTGGCTAAAAATCTCATTACAGGAGCACACACACGTTTAGGACTCCAAAACAATGTATTTATAGGTCCTAAAGTCTCTAGGTCTCATTTAGGGCTTCTCTGTAGAGGAATGGCGAAGTGGGCTTTGATGTTGGGCCTTGTGGCTCGTCCTAAGGTCCACCGGGGGTGAGAGTCTTCCAAGACATGTAAAACATGTGTTTCCCGCGGGTGAGAGTCTTCCAGGACCGGTAAACTGAGTCAAATTGTTCTCCATGTATCTTTTTATTGCACCGTTAGATCTTTATGATGTAAAGTGCTATGGAAAGCTGGTTGTATCCTCCAAATTTTCGCCAAATTTGAGCTGGATCAGACGGTGAGAAAGTCTTCATTTGAGGCATAACTTCTGACGGTCTGATTCTAAGCTAAAAATGTGGATTTTTTCCAGTTTGCCATCATTTTCTCTAAGCTTCCTGAAAAGAGCTTTGAATATACATGGAAATCATAATAAAATTTCATAAAACTGATTAAAACCTTTGAAAAAGCATTTGAAATCAATGGTGTTAAATGGTACAAATACGGTGTTATCAATGGCATACATTTCGGCAATCAGTGCAAGGACAGAACATTTTCTTCAGGATTACCCAAGCGCTGTGCTGATTCATTAACAAAAGAACTTGCACCTTGTTGATTTTCAAGGCTAGTCCTGTAGGTTAATAAACACTTCAAGTTCAAAACTATTTTGGAAACAATTGTAAGTTAAGAAATCTAAGTGAGTAATATACAATTCCATACCTTGGCAGCCAAACCCAAGACTTGTCCATGTCACAAGAACACCACAGCTCCACGATACATACATATGGGATAAGTGTATCATAGATTAGACACTCAATATCATAACCCAGAAAATAATTCATAAAAACTAACGAAGCAACATATGAACTAATGATGCAACTCGAAGCCAAATTCTTGAAATATGACATGCAAAGAAAAAAAGAAATTTATCCTAGAAAAATTATAAGTTACCTGCTGTATTGCAAACTGAAGATTAAACTTTGGTGATACTACTGAAAGCTCTCTGCAAAAATAGAAATAGTAAAACTTATTATGAGAAAAATTTAACCCAAAATTGGAAACCAAATCGAAAACCCTAAAAATTTCACATTCCTATAACTGAAGCTAATACTCTAAAATCTTCCTGCAAACAAAGAATTAGTCGATTCTGAATCAATTACAAACTTGAAATAACCCTAAACCCAGATGATTATCGAACGGGAAATACCGTAAGTGACTTCGATCTTCACCCAGTCAAAAACGAGAATGAGAATGTATGAGTGATTGTTGCGGAGATATCAAATTGGGAGATTGACGAAGACGAAGCTGAGTCGGAGAAATCGAGTAAGAGAGAGAGCTTGTGTTAACTGTGAGAGTCTAAGAGACTTAGAAAAAATTGGACAGGTTGGATAAAATTTAGGGCCAAAAAATTGTTATTTTTCTTTTTTAAATGCGGGGATAAATTTTAGTTTCTGCGGTTTACAATGGAATAGCGTTTTCATGTTATTATGCTATTAAAGGCCACACTATAAAACAAAAAATCCCAAAAATTAAAGCGCGTGTTTAAATTTGTCACCAGGTCAAACTATTGATAGGGTTCACAAAAGTACTCACGCTATATTAAAGTCAGGGTTATATTAATCATAGCAGAACTAAACAAACTGCTATAGTATTATGCTATTAAAAGTGAATATTCTTGTAGTGACTACATATACCCACAACCAAAAAATGCTTTCACTTCTTATTCTAAACCCATGAAGTCTCTCTTCTTAAGCTATCCTTTCCCAATGACATTTTGCCTTTATTGAACATCACGTCTCATTCATTTATCTTCATTTTATTTCTAGGGTAATGCTCTCTTTTCTTTTCAAACACTTGGTGAGAATTTACTGAGACACTTAGCTCTTTTCTTTTCTTTTTAGCCTCTCTCTTTTTTTTGATTCTTTCCTTTTCTTTCTTCTTGTCTTTTCTCACTCACCATTTCTTTTTAGAACACATTCCCTATGCCAATACCAGTTTTCTTCCCTTGAGATGGAAGCGCCAACAAGTCCTTTTTCATTGCCCTTCTTGGTGACCTTCTTGGTGCCTTTCTTGGCTCCAACATTCTTGCCTGATGCTGATGCTGGTGAATTTCTCTTTCCAGCTTGGGTCTTCTTCACTTGTGCAAGGGCATCAGTCTTCTCAGTCATCCTACAATTTTTTCTCAAACCCAAATGAGAACCAAGAGCAATAAACACCAAATTTCACTAAGTGTCAAGAGGAAATGCAAAAATTGATTCTTAGAAATGCATGAACAGATTGTTTCTCAAGACAAGCATGGATTAAGTGTGTTCACAACAATGCTAAGCAACACAGCAAAGCAAGAAATCAGCAAGAAACATTCAAGAACAGAGAATCTCCAATCACTCTTTGAAAATTGATTTTTAAGAGGGATTTTTGCATTTAATTTTCAAAATTCAAGAACAGAGAATCTCCAAGAAAGAACCTTGTTTGCCATTGAAGTCTACCCTCCTAGCATTTATAAAAAATCCCAACGCATCTAAAAACCTATCAAAATCGATTCCATACTATTCAAGTTCAAAATCACCATAAAGCCATGGAAAATGATGAGTTTTCACAGACAAAATACCTTGGGATTGGAAAGTTTCGAGCTAAATGCGGTTTTGAGGCACGATAGAGAACAGAAACACGAGTCTAATGCTTTTTGAATAACTCAATTTGGATGAGAAATGAGAGAGATATGAAGTTTGAAAGTGCAAGAATGGAGGAGTAGAAAGCAAACTCGGGTTCTTTGGAGAAGAAGAGGGTAATCATAGGGAATGGGAGAGATGCATCTTTTTGGTATGATAGATGGTCTCCATTGGGGATTCTCTATAACATCACTGGTGTGCGTGGGTTTATTGATATGGGAATTCGAGAGGAAGACACAGTTTATGATGTCATCATATCACACCGGAGACGCAGACACCGAAACAGGGTTCTGAACAACATCGAAGATGCAATAGACGTGATCAAGCAACAGTACAGCGATGAAACTCCGGATATCTATCTCTGGAAAACTTCCAGCGATACATATAAACGCAGTTTCAACACCAAAGCAACTCGGAAACAGTTGAGAACAGAAACTCCAAAGGTACCGTGGGCTAAAGGCATCTGGTTTACTCATCACTGTCCGAAATATGGGTTTATCGCATGGTTAGCTGTGCATAACAGACTTTCCACTGGCGATAGAATGGCGGCTTGGAATCCTCAAATTCCCAGCATGTGTGTTCTCTGTCGAATCGAGGGATCACCTGTTTTTTACCTGTCCTTTTGTCGAACTTGTGTGGAAGAATGTGGCTAAGGGAATTATGTTGCGACACTACTCTAATGATTGGAACTCGGTGGTATCTCTGATCTCTCAACCAAGTCAGGATCGCATACAGAATTTTATTCTGAAGTTTCTATTTCAGATGACAATTCATGTAATCTGGCGGGAAAGAAATGATCGTCGACATGGGGCGGGCTCCTCAGACTCGCGCAAGCTAATCAGATTCATCGACAAAGGAATCAGAAACCGATTCAGCTCAATACGACTGCAAGGCGACAATCGATTCGAAGCAGGTCTGCAAACTTGGTTTGCATCTCGGCCCTAACTCTTTCAAAGATAATCGATTAAAGCTCTGTAACAAATAGTTTTCCTTCTTTAAAAGCTCGCATCTCTCATATGTAGAACAGCTTTTTTTTTGTTTGAATAAAAATTTAACATTCATTCAAAAAAAAAAAAAAAACAAGATTCATTGTGTTGAGTAAAAGAAATAGTTAACTTAGAGAAAACAAACGGACGTCCAAAAAAAAACACTTACTGATAACTTAAGGTCTTGAGGCCTTACAGAGGGTTATCAATCCCCTGTCAGTATAGAACAAAGGGGTATCAATCCATGCTTGTGGTATTAGACACTAGTTTATGAGCTATGATTGTTAAGTCAAGCAGATCAAGCAATGGTTTTGGTTTCGAAGCTAATGACAAAATAAGAAAACGATCTAAAGATAAGATTTAGTGGGGTTAGTAGTCATGGTAGGGTCTTAACCCAAAGAGAATTGTTCGTTGTGCAACCAACTCCTTAAACACATTCTTCAACTCCACCAAGTTTCCTTTGAGAGTTGTCACGCCAAGCTTGAGATGTTCAAAGAAGAAAAGAAATATAGTATATGTAAGTTAGTAAACACCATTCATTATGTTGAGTAAAAGAAATAGTTAACTTAGAGAAAACAAACGGACGTCCAAAAAAAACACTTACTGATAACTTAAGGTTTTGAGGCCTTAAAGAGGGTAATCAATCCCATGTCAGTATAGAACAAAGGGGTATCAATCCATGCTTGTGATATTAGACACTAGTTTATGAGCTATGATTGTTAAGTCAAGCAGATCAAGTAATGGTTTTGGTTTATAAGCTAATGACAAAATAAGAAAACGGTCTAAAGACAAGATTTAGTGGGGTTAATAGTCGTGGTAGGGTCTTAACCCAAAGAGAATTGTTCGTTGTGCAACCATCTCCTTAAACTCATTCTTCACCTCCACCAAGTTTCCTTTGAGAGTTGTCACGCCAAGCTTGAGATCTTCAAAGAAAAAAAGAAATATAGTATATGTAAGTTAGTAAACAACATTCATTGTGTTGAGTAAAAGAAATAGTTAACTTAGAGAAAACAAACGGACGTCCAAAACAAACACTTACTGATAACTTAAGGTTTTGAGGCCTTAAAGAGGGTTATCAATCCCCTGTCAGTGTAGAACAAAGGGGTATCAATCCATGCTTGTGGTATTAGACACTAGTTTATGAGCTATGATTGTTAAGTCAAGCAGATCGAGCAATGATTTTGATTTCTGATGTCGTGTCAACTGCGTGAGGGAACAAGTTTTACCCTTAACAAAACAAATGAAAGCCGCAAGTGCACAGCTAATCAGTTGTAGTATTTAGGGATCGAATCCACAGAGATTTGTGTGCCTGGTATTCTTTTACGGTTTCTAATTTTATGTCTAGACTAGATTGGTTTTAAAAAGGTTGGTTGTTTGTCACGAATTAAACTAAAACAAAAGAAAGCAAATAAATCTATCCTAGAAAGCAAGTAAAGAAATCGAATGGAAAGCAAGTAAGCAAGTAAAATATCGAACTAAAGCAATTGAAATGCAGATCTAAATGAGCATATAAAAATCGATTGGTTTGTAAACAATGGCTAAAACGCTGAGCTTTTGTGAACTCTAAGGGATCATAATCGGTTTTGACACTAGGGTAAATAGATTGGGATTGATGGATAACGATATATGAGTTCTAGAGCTAGAGTACGGCGGTATGACTACGTCACTGTCGTGATCATAACCAACTGTTTCTCGCAACCCTGACCAGTAGGTTTCCACTCTGGCATTGGAAGGGAGAGAACGCAAGAGCTGCACAAGACTCATCAATACTCACGATCTCGCCATAGGTAGGTTTCCACTCCTACGGAAAAATCGCCTGTTTCATTCTAGGGCTGATACTTAATGAAAAATTTCGCAACACTAACTATCTAGATCAGATACTAGGTGATCAATCAAGCATACATGCAATAAGAACAAGAATAAACAGAGAACAGGTCGAAATCCCAGATCTATAAACCTAGATGTCTGAATCGATTACGAGAGCCCCTTTCGGGAACCCTAAGCCCAACTCGAGATCTACTCAGACATGGCTGAGGTCGACATCATCATTGGTTTTAATAAAAGTAATGAAAAACAGTAAAGAAAAGAGATAAAGAAAGCTTCTCTATTAAAGAACTCGGACAGGAACAATCTTCTACAAAAATCTCATAAAAACGGCTAAAGGAAAAGGTTTCTGTAAAGTATAAATGGTTCTCTCTAAAAACGACCTAAATGACATGTATTTATAGTCTCCAATACTCCATGGTCTCTAGGGTTCCGGAATTGAGGCAGAGAGTGACTTTGGGCTTCAGATATATGGGCTTTAGTTCGGAGCTTGATGGCCGCGGTCGGGAGTGACGTGACCGCGGGGATTGGGTGGTTGGCCGCGGTCGGGAGGCTTCTGACCGCGGGAAATAGGTTATTGGCCGCGGTCGCGTGACTTGCTGGCCGTCTTCGAGTGGCTCCGGGGCTAATGGAATATCTTGAGATCCAACCGTTGGAATGTCTCCAAACCAAGTGCATTTGAAAGCTGGTTGATTCTTCTATAAGTTGTCCAATTTTGAGGGTGATCAGACGGTGAGAAGGTCTTCGTCTCTCCAAGAGAGTTCTGACGGTCTGCATTTATCCAAAAGAGTCTTTTTGTTCCATTTTGTGCCTCTTTATCCCAAATTTCCTGAAAAGTCTTTTAAAATCCGGAAACATAGAAATCCTTTGAAAACCTTTGAAAATGGAGTAAAAACACCTGTAAAAGATATTAAAGTGATCCATAAAAATGGTCAAAATCCGGTGTTATCAACTCCCCCAGACTTAGTCTTTTGTTTGTCCTCAAGCAAAACAAAGGCTAAATCTCGGCGAGAGGTTTGAAAACGCCGGAACTAAACAAAATCTCAGAGACCAAACTTCTAGACCAATATCAATCAGTATGCATCAATCGGCAATGTCCTAGAAAATTCTCACTAGCAATACAGGCATAACTAGTCCGTTAATCCGTTATGCGAAAATCTTTGCACTAAGATCTAACTTCCAGTCAACTAGCTCTTAACATTCATTAAAAATCTCGGTGGTTCTCATCAAAGAAAATCTAGGCAAGGAAATCTAGGCTAGGTGTCAAAAAGGATTATTCTAGGGGTAAGGCTTAAAGTGTTTACGGGTTACCTGAAGATCTGGAGGATGCAGGATATTATGCAAAACTGCAACAGAGAGTGAAGCTGTTGGTATCCACAGTTTTCAGTCACTTTCTTCTTGCCATAGATTCCTGGTATTCTTCCTCAGGTTCTCTCCTAACTCCCCCAGACTTAGTTTTTTGTAAATCTTTCAAAACCATAGCTCCTTAAACGAATAGTGGTTGCTTATTGCTCCACAAATTTCGACAATCTAAGACTCATTAGGCTTTTTGTTCCCCTTTCTCTTTTCACAAATTTTTTTTTTTTTTCGAAGAAAGGGAACACCTTTAGATATAGTCTTAGAGAGCACGAAATTACCAGTCAATATATGTCATGTAAAGCTTCATGAAGTTTCTGATACTCTTCCTTCTTTATTCCATTCAGTCTCCTTTGTGTGTGACTGAAAACTGCGTCGCTTCTCTTCTCTCCGACGTTTTTACACATATCTGCTGATATAAACTAAAGAGAGAATGCATGAGGATTGAAAACAAGGATTTCGGGTTTAGGGTATGGTACCAGATAAAGATAAACTAGTCATCTAGGACGACAAAGAGTGGTAAAAGTGAGAGTAAACGACGTCCTAGATGTGTATGTCGATGTCTGCCTAAAATCAATGATGAGAAAATTAGATATCAATATTAAGTCCAAATAAAATGAGCTAGTATATCCTGTCAGAAAGAATCTCCATGAATAGAAGTTCTCTGGTGGAAGTTCGTAGTGCAAGTACTCTAGCTACCGCCTAGTCTAGTGCTAATCACAAATGAGCTATCATGCATAGTGTAGAAGCGTGCAGGTCTAAATCATCATAGTTTTGCGTCAAACATTCGTGAAAAACACTTAATGTCGAATAGGTTACATATTAAAATTTAAAAAGTACTTGAAATTTAAAAGCAAAAGCAAGAAAATGATTAGTACGGATAAACATCCTCCCCCAGACTTAAATAACACTGTCCTTAGTGTGAAAAAGTTGGGGAGAAGATGGTGAATAAAGGCAAAATAAAATAAGATAAAAGAAAAGAAAATGATGATAGAACCGTGATGGTAGTGAAGTGCTGATCAATCACTCATCCTCCGATGTGTCGGCTGCGAACTGGTGCTGCTCCTGTAGGAAGGTGACAACGCGCTTAAAGCGTCGTCCCTGTCTCTCAACTCTGCGCTCCAGATTGGAATGAGTGTGCGATGATGTAGATGATGAGGTGTGGCCGGTTGAAACAGATGGCTGAAAGTGAGCACGGGCCGCAGCTGCATCACGCTTCCCCTTGGCCACTATGTATTGGCCAATGGTGAATGGTAGACGAGGTACAAATATAAGAAAATCATCAGGTTCCGGAGTACATCGCGGACGTCTTCCGTTACACAATCTCGGGATAGATGCTGAAGGCAAACTGACTCGGTACTCCTTGGTGCCAGTGCAATACTTGTAACCAAACCTGTCTAGATCGAAAGCGGCACGAGAGATAGTGTGATCGCGAGAGAGATAAATGATGCGGTGCTGAGTGTGTCAACTATGTGAGGGAACAAGTTTTACCCTTAACAAAACAAAAGAAAGCCGCAAGTGCACAGCTAATCTGTTGCAGTATTTAGGGATCAAATCCACAGAGATTTGTGTGCCTGGTATTCTTCTACGGTTTTTAACTTTATGTCTAGACTAAATTCGTTTTAAAGGTTGGTTGTTTTTCTCGAATTTAAACTAAAGCAAAAGAAAGTAAATAAATCTATCCTAAAAAGCAAGTAAAGAAATCGAATGAAAGGCAATAGAATAAGTAAAATATCGAACTAAACAAGATAAGGCAAGTAAATATCGCATGAAATGTAAATAAAGCAAGTAAATAACAAACTAAGGAAATTGAAATGCAGATCTAAGAAAGCAAGTAAAAATCGATGGAAATTGTAAACTATGGCTGAAAACGCTGAGCTTTTGGGAACTCTAAGGGATCATAATCGGTTTTAACATTAAGGTAGATAGATTGGGATTGACGGATAACAATATATGGGTTTTAGAGCTAGAGTACGGCGGTATGACTACGTCACTGTCGTGATCATAACCAACTGTTTCTCGCAACCCTGACCAGTAGGTTTCCACTCTGGCCCTGGAAGGGAGGGAACGCAAGAGCTGCATAAGACTCGTCAATACTCACGATCTCGCTGCAGGTAGGTTTCCACTCCTACGGAAAAATCGCCTGTTTCATTCTAGGGCTGATACTTAATGAAAACTTTCGCAACACTAACTATCTAGATCAGATACTAGGTGATCAATCAAGCATACATGCAATAAGAACAAGAATACACAGAGAACAGGTCGAAATCCCAGATCTATAAATCTAGATGTCTCAATCGATTATGAGAGCCCCTTTCGGGAACCCTAAGCCCTACTCGGGATCTACTCAGACATGGCGGAGTTCGACATCATCATTGGTTTTAATAAAAGTAATGAAAATAGTAAAGAAAAGAGATAAAGAAAGCTTCTCTATTGAAGAACTCGGGCTTGAACAATCTTCTACAAAAATCTCATAAAAACGGCTAAAGGAAAAGGGTTTCTGTAAAGTGTGTAAAAGCTCTCCCTAAAAACGACCTAAATGACATGTATTTATAGTCTCCAATGATCCATGGTCTCTAGGGTTCCGGAATTGAGGCTGGGAATGACTTTGGGCTTCAGATAAGTGGGCTTTAAGTCGGAGCTTGAATGCCGCGGTCGGGAGTGCTGTGACCGCAGCAATTGGCTTGTTTCCCGCGGTCGGGAAGCTTCTGACCGCGGCAAATAGGTTGCTGGCCGCGGTCGCGTGAGCTGCTGGCCGACTCCGCGTGGCTTCGGGGCTAATGGATTATCTTGAGATCCAACCGTTGGAATGTCTCCAAACCAGGTGCATTTGAAAGCTGGTTGATTCTTCTATAAGTTGTCCAATTTTGAGGGTGATCAGACGGTGAGAAGGTCTTCGTCTCTCCATGAGAGTTCTGACGGTCTGCATTTATCCAAAATAGTCTTTTTGTTCCATTTTGTGCCTCTTTATCCCAAATTACCTGAATAGTCTTTTAAAATCCGGAAACATAGAAATCCTTTGAAAACCTTTGAAAATGGAGTAAAAACACCTGTAAAAGATATTAAAGTGATCCATAAAAATGGTCAAAATCCGGTGTTCTCAACTCCCCCAGACTTAGTCTTTTGTTTGTTCTCAAACAAAACAAAGGCTAAATCTCGGCGAGAGGTTTGAAAACGCAGGAACTAAACAAAATCTCAGAGACCAAACTTCTAGACCAATATCAATCAGTATGCATCAATTGGGAATAGCCTAGAAAATTCTCACTAGCAATACAGGCATAACTAGTCCGTTAATCCGTCATGCAGAAATCTATGCACTAAGATCTAACTTCCAGTCAACTAGCTCTTAACATTCATTAAAAATTTTGGTGGTTCTCATCATAGAAAGTCTAGGCAAGGCAATCTAGGCTAGGTGTAAGGAAGGATTATTTCGGGGTTGTGGCTTAAAGTGTTTAAGGGTTACCTGAAGATCTGGAGGGTGCAGGACATTATGCAAAACCGCAAGAGAGAGTGAAGCTGTTGGTATCCACAGTTTTCAGTCACTTTTTCTTGACATAGATTCATGGTTTTCTTCCTCAGGTTCTCTCCAAAGTCCCCCAGGCTTAGATTTTTGTAAATCTTTCAAAACAATAGCTCCTCAAACGAATAGTGGTTGCTCATTGCTCCACAAATTTTGACAATCTAAGACTCATTAGGCTTTTTGTTCTTTTTTCTCTTTTCACGTTTTTTTTTTTTTTTTTAAAGAGAAAGGGAACACCTTTAGATATAGAGTCTTAGAGAGCACAAATTTACCAGTTAATATCTGTCTTGTAAAGCTTTATTATGTTTCTGATACTCTTCCTTCCCAATTCCATTCAGTCTCCTTTGTGAGTGAATGAAAACTGCGTCGCTCCTCTTCTCTCCGACGTTTTTGCACATATCTGCTGATATAAACTAAAGAGAGAATGCATGAGGATTGAAAACAAGGGTTTTAGGGTATGGTACCAGATAAAGATAAACTGGTCATCTAGGACGACAAAGAGTGGTAAAAGTGATGGTAAAAGACGTCCTAGATGTGTATGTCGATGCCTGCCTAAAATCAATGATGAGAAAATTAGATATCAATATTAAGTTCAAATAAAATGAGCTAGTATATCCTGTCAGAAAGAATCTCCATGAATAGAAGTCCTCTGGTGGGAGTTCGTAGTGCAAGTACTCTAGCTACCGCCTAGTCTAGCGCTAACCACAAATGAGCTATCATGCATAGTGTAGAAGTGTGCAGGCCTAAATCATCATAGTTTTGCGTCAAACATTCCTGAAAAATACTTAATGTCGAATAGGTTACATACTTAAATTTAAAAAGTACTTGAAAATTAAAAGCAAAGCAGGAAAATGATTAGTGGATAGACATCCTCCCCCAGACTTAAATCACACTGTCCCCAGTGTGAAAAAGTTGGTGAGAAGATGGTGAATAAAAACGAAATAAAATAAGATAAAAGAAAAGAAAATGATGATAGAACCGTGATGGTAGTGAAGTGCTGATCAATCACTCATCCTCTGAAGTGTCGTCTGCGAACTGGTGCTGCTCCTGTAGGAAGGTGACAACGCGCTCAAAGCGTCGTCCCTGTCTCTCAACTCTGCGCTCCAGGTCGGAATGAGTGTGAGATGATGTAGATGATGAGGTGTGGCCGGTCGAAATGGATGGCTGAAAATGAGCACGGGCCGCAGCTGCATCACGCCTCGCCTTGGCCACTATGTATTGGCCAATGGTGAATGGTAGACGAGGTACGGATGGCAGAAAATCATCGGATTCCAGAGTCCATCGAGGGCGTCCTCCGGTACTCAATCTCGGGATAGATGCTGAAGGTAAGCGGACTCGGTGCTCCTCAGTGCCAGTGCAATACTTGTAACCAAACCTGTCTGGATCGAAAGCGGCACGAGAGATAGTGTGATTGCGAGAGAGATAAAGTAGATCATACCAGACGTCGGGAAGTGGATCATCAGATGAGAAATCAAATCCTACAGCCTGTAATATCGCTGTAATAGCACTCCCGAAGGCTGGAGTAGCGTCATCGCAACCATGTAAATCATGCTTCACCTTCCCCATATTCTGCGCTATGATCCAGGCAAAGCAAGCAGGTCGTGGATCATCCATAAACGGAATCTGAAGTGTAATGAGCTCAGTCTTCAAAACACCTCCCATGTTGGCTCTAGAGAAAATCGTGTGTGCTAAGAGTTTGTGCACAACTCTCACTGCTGGGTGGCTAAGGAGGGCTGACTTAGATCGCCCACTATCGTAAGTTCCGTGACCCATCTCTCTCCACAGGTTAAGATCAGGTTCATCTTCAAGATAAATGCCATCAGTGTATGGAAGCTTAAGAGCTTCACAAACCTCGGAAATGGTGAGAGAATAAGGCTGTCCGCGGATAGAGAATGACAAGATGCCATCTGATGCTCTGGGGTTCCTTCTTCTTGTGTGGTGAAGTGTAACGGTTGCTAAAAGCTCACGGACTAGCTCAGGATAAGTCGGAAGGTTCAGCTCCAAGTAGGGTCTTCGCTTAAGTACATCGATGTACCAGATTACATCCTCTCTGATTCCAAGCATCTCGAGTCTATGATAATCAATGCAAGGCGTGGGTTTGATGTTCAGCTTCTTGAAACGCCTTGCATAGTCCACTCTCGGGTTTGTCTCCCTCCCAATGTATCGAATCTGTTGTGGTTCGGGAGGTGCTCGTGTTTTCCTCGAGTGCTGGAGCAATCTCATCACATAGTTTCTTCTTCGCGGTCTGGCTTGGTTCAGCATGTACTCTCCTAGAGTAGCATCGTCGGGAATGTCATCGGAGCTGCCACCAGTTCGACGGATCCTTCGGGATCTGGTTTCATCCATTTTCTGCAAAATGAAATGATTCTTGGAAAAAGAGTGAATTTGGGTTGCAAATTTTAACACATTAAGATCTGTTATACTAATGCTAGTATAAAGAGATTAATTAAAACTATTAGCAAACAAAATTGATATTAAATCAGAGAAATCAAGTAGTTCATGACTAAATTCGGATTTTTGATGTCCTCAACATAGAAATCTTCTAAAAATAAGTTTTTATGAACAATTTCCATGTGAATTCTAAAGATTACCCAATACTAATCACTAATCACACAAGACTAAGTCAAATTCATCAATTTTGCTGTTCCAAATTCGATTTTTATGAAGTATGAAGAATCCAAATTTCAAAAATCTCAATTCCTCTTAAGCTAGGTGCTAAAATCGATTTTTAGATAACCTAAATGGATAATCTATCATCCTTAAGCTACTTCCACCATCAATAGATCAAGATTCTGGGTTTTTAAAGAAAACCCTAAATTCAAAATCGAGTAAGAATGGTGAGTTTGAGGTTCATACCTTGCTGGAAAGAGAGAATTGATGGCAGAATTGAAATCAGCTTCGAAAAAGAGTGAGGTTTGAACCAAAAATCTCTTAAAAAGCTTAAGAATTGAAAAATGTGTTCTTTCTCCCAAATCTCTAAGTCTTTTGGAGAAGAAGAGAAGAAGGAGTTTTGATCCAAAAATTTTGTTTCTTTTCTTTAAAAAACGTTTTTGAAGCAAAAACAGAAAATTTTTGGAAATTTTTAAGTTTACGGGAACTTACCTTTTCTTGTTTACACATTAGTAAAGTTTAAAACTTACGGATGATCTTTTCGGGAACCACCGGGAATCACCGAAAAACGTCACAAATCCGCGACACATCCTCAACGACCAACGGCCGCGGTCAGGAGACGCGCGACCGCGGTGGACGAAGGCTCGGCCGCGGTCGCATTCACGGTGCCACGGTCGATCGACCGTTTGCCGCGGTCCCGTCAGTTGCGACCGCGGGTCTTCCTCCTGCGGCCTATCGTCCAATCTCCGCGTCTTTGCCGGGCCGAGCACCTAAAGACCTACCTTTTTCTCTTTGGTTTTTCTAATTTTCTGTTTTTTTTTGTGTTTTTGTTTTATAAAATACCTAAAACTTAAAAAGAAAAAGAAAGCATAAATTCTAAAATGGAAAAGAAAACTAAAAGAAAGAGTACCTAAATGGGTTGCCTCCCATTAAGCGCTTTTTGTTTTAAGTCGTTTAGCTCGACGTAAGCATGAGGAATCAGGCTGATTTGAATGGCACTCCACTTGTTGTGCCTTTATCACTTCCGGTTGGTGGAGGTTTTACTTCTTCCCCTTGAAGAGAAACCTTCTACCTTTAATCTTCTTTCGGACCTTAATGTTGTTCAGAACCCTTTTTGTGTTTTCGATCAGCTCTTGGATTTGGTCTTCACTAGTTTCTGTTGCATCCGGTGGAATGATGATCTTGATCTTTGCAAAAGCTTTCGGCTTCTCCTTTTCTTTCTCTTTTGGCCTGTTTCCTTTGCTTGGAAATTCATCTAAGATAGTAGGATAATATCTTTTTCTGTCCACATTGAGGAAAACAGCGTGCCGGTTTGCATGATCGATAATTGCTCCTACCGTAGCTAGGAATGGCCTCCCGAAAATGAGTGGCCTCTCCTTGTCTTTATCCATCTCCAGGACTTGGAAATCTGCTGGAACAATCTTATCTCCCACTAGAACTTGTAGATCATGAATCGCCCCTTCAGTATCTTTTTGAGATGAATCTCCAAAGATAACCTTAACCGTCGATGTCCTTAAGGTTTTTATGCCCAATTTTTCGGCAAATGTCTTAGACATGATGTTGACATTGGCTCCGGAATCGCACAAGTAGTCTGTAAACTTGATTCCTGAAATGAAACACTGGAAAACAAAACGTCCCGGATCATCGGCTTTGGTAAGCCTTTGAAACGGTGATCGTTCGGGTACCTTAAACGGTGGCTGCTTGGGATCGATATCCTTGTACAGAGGTACAAAGATTGGGGTTTCTTCTTTCTTTCCATCGGTCCTGGACTCTTCTTCGGGCAATGTGGTTATGGCGTTGCAAAACTTCTTAGGGTTATCTTCAACTCTTCCTGGTAGTACTCCACTTTGCCTCTTCATAGAGTCGGCTGTTTGGGCGACTTGCACATCTAACTTTTTTACGTGCGAGGATAAGGATTCAAACTTACCATTCAGATCATTGTACATGCAGTCCACTTTCACGTTCACGTCTTTAGATGCCTTTTCGTTTGTCATAACGAGTTGTTGGATTGACTGTTCAAGTCTACCGATTTGTGAAGCTAGCTGGTTCGTCGTGACTCCCTGCTGTTGTACAAATTGATTATTAAAATTCGTACCTTGGTAGTTATATGGCTGTCGCGGTTGATATGGTACTATTCCTCCAAAGTTTCCGCCTTGAAACTTGTTTTGGAATGATTTTTGCTGAGGTGGATAGTACTGATCTTGAGGATTCTCCACATTTGGATTGCAGTAAGAGAGATTGTTGTAATTTGCATTCCGAAAGTTGTTGTTGAAGTTGTTGTTGGAGCGATTTTGGTATGGCACCAGTGCTCCTACGTAGTTCACATCTTCTTCTTGAAATGCTTGATTAATGTGATCGATATCCCTAGGTCCTTCATCTTCTGCACCATTGTTGGTTTCACAGGCATGGATCGGGCGATTGTTACTCTTCAGAAGCTGGCTCACCATGTTCTTCAACTCGGTTATCTCCTTGTTGTCTGTCCCGGCTTGCTTCATTGATCGATCATATTCAGGACAATCATTGCTATTGGCTTGAGCCAAATTCTCGATGAGAGCTCTTCCTCGTCTTTTGCCCAAAATCTCCATTGCTAGCTGTATCAAGTGAAAGTTTGTATTTTGGTTGCAAAACTCGATAAAATGTGCTCAGCAGGATTGATCCATGAAATCCATGATGAGGGCAATCACGTTCATACTCCTTAAAACGTTCCCAAGCTTCATAGAAAGATTCAGTTGACCCTTGTTGAAAGTTTGAGATCTTCGTTCTCAAATTGTTCGACCTTGACTTAGTGTAGAAGTGGTTCAGGAAAGCAGTTCTACATTCTTCCCAATTAGTAATCGATCCTGCAGGCAAAGACTTCAACCAACGGTGAGCTTTATCTGCTAATGAAAAAGGGAACAACTTACACTTTAAATAGTCAGGTGGAATTTGGTTTGTTCTCATCATGCTGCAAATTTCTTCAAAGAGCTCGATATGGTCCATTGGATGCTCAGAAGGAACTCCATGGAACTGGTTTTGCTTCACCAATGAGATGATTTGAGGCTTGACTTCAAACTCATTCCGGTTTGGAAATGGTACTTGAATCGCAGATCGATTCCGAAAATTTTGAGTAGGTGCATCAAAATCAGCTATGCGATGGTTCCTGGCTTGTCTTCGGTGTTGATTTGCTGGCGGAATGGGGCGGTGGATGCGTTCATTCGGCTGCATTGCTGGGTGGTCACCATCGGCTACATTGATGGGTGGATCAAGGTCTTCATGTCCTTCTCTATCTCGGTTCTGGTGGTTTCTTGGAAGAACCTCATCCTCTTCTCCATCTTCTCGAGCATGATCACCTTCTATGTGATCATTCTCTTCGTTTTCTCCATGTTCGGACCCTTCTTGGTCCATATTTAAATTTCGATTAATAGGATCTCCAGGCTGGTCGTCGTTGGCCATTCCTTGCGTTCGTCTAAGTCTTCGAAGTTCTCTTTCGTGTCTGTATATCTCGTCTAGAATTGGAATGTCTCCTGCAGGTCTACGCCTGGTATTCATGCAATTCAGAGAAAGACAAAAGAAGGGAAAGATAGTTCAGAAAAAAAAAACTTTAAGAAAGAACTAGAGATCAGGTGTCTAGAACAGAAGTTAAAACAAGAAAAATAGCAAAAGGCAGCGAAACAAATCCCCGGCAACGGCGCCAAAAACTTGATGCGGTGCTGAGTGTGTCAACTACGTGAGATAACAAGTTTTACCCTTAACAAAACAAAAGAAAGCCGAAAGTGCACAACTAATCTGTTGCAGTATTTAGGGATCGAATCCACAGAGATTTATGTGCCTGGGATTGACGGATAACAATATATGAGTTCTAGAGCTAGAGTACGGCGGTATGACTACGTCACTGTCGTGATCATAACCAACTGTTTCTCGCAACCCTGACCAGTAGGTTTCCACTCTGGCCCTGGAAGGGAGGGAACGCAAGAGCTGCATAAGACTCATCAATACTCACGATCTCGCCGCAGGTAGGTTTCCACTCCTACGGAGAAATCGCCTGTTTCATTCTAGGGCTGATACTTAATGAAAACTTTCGCAACACTAACTATCTAGATCAGATACTAGGTGATCAATCAAGCATACATGCAACAAGAACAAGAATAAACAGAGAACAGGTCGAAATCCCAGATCTATAAACCTAGATGTCTTAATCGATTATGAGAGCCCCTTTCGGGAACCCTAAGCCCAACTCGGGATATACTCAGACATGGCTGAGTTTGACATCATCATTGGTTTTAATAAAAGTAATGAAAAACAGTAAAGAAAAGAGATAAAGAAAGCTTCTCTATTGAAGAACTCGGGCTTGAACAATCTTCTACAAAAATCTCATAAAAACGGCTAAAGGAAAAGGGTTTCTGTAAAGTGTGTAAAAGTTCTCCCTAAAAACGACCTAAATGACATGTATTTATAGTCTCCAATGCTCCATGGTCTCTAGGGTTCCGGAATTGAGGCTGTGAATGACTTTGGGCTTCAGATAAGTGGGCTTTAAGTCGGAGCTTGAATGCTGCGGTCGGGAGTGCTGTGACCGCGGCAATTGGCTTGTTTCCCGTGGTCGGGAAGCTTCTGACCGCGGCAAATAGGTTGCTGGTCGCGGTCGCGTGAGCTGCTGGCCGACTCCGCGTGGCTTCGGGGCTAATGGATTATCTTGAGATCCAACCGTTGGAATGTCTCCAAACCAAGTGCATTTGAAAGCTGGTTGATTCTTCTATAAGTTGTCCAATTGTGAGGGTGATCAGATGGTGAGAAGGTCTTCGTCTATCCATGAGAGTTCTGACGGTCTGCATTTATCCAAAAGAGTCTTTTTGCTCCATTTTGTGCCTCTTTATCCCAAATTACCTGAAAAGTCTTTTAAAATCCGGAAACATAGAAATCCTTTGAAAACATTTGAAAATGGAGTAAAATCACCTGTAAAAGATATTAAAGTGATCCATAAAAATGGTCAAAATCCGGTGTTATCAATAAAGTAGATCATACCAGACATCGGGAAGTGGATCATCAGATGAGAAATCGAATCCTACAGCCTGTAGTATCGCTGTAATAACACTCCCGTAAGCTGGAGTAGCGTCCTCGCAACCATGTAAATCATGCTTCACCTTTACCATATTCTGTGCTATGATCCAGGCAAAACAGGCAAGCCGTGGATCGTCCATAAATGGAATCTGAAGTGTAATGAGCTCAGTCTTCAAAATACCTCCCATGTTGGCTCTAGAGATGATCGTGTGTGCTAAGAGTTTGTGCACAACTCTCACTGCTGGATGAGTTAGAAGGACTGACTTCGATCTCCTGCTATCATAGACTCCATGACCCATCTCTCTCCACAGGTTAAGATCCGGTTCATCTTCAAGGTAAATGCCATCAGTGTATGGAAGCTTAAGAGCTTCACAAAGCTCAGAAATGGTGAGAGAGTAAGGTTGTCTGCGGATAGAGAATGACAAGATGCCATCTGATGCTCTGGGGTTCCTCCTCTTCGTGTGGTGGAGTGTAATAGTCGCTAAGAACTCACGGACTAGCTCAGGATAAGTCGGAAGGTTCAGCTCCATGTAGGGTCTCAGCTTAAGTGCATCGATGTACCAGATAAAATCCTCTCTGATTCCAAGCATCTCGAGTGTATGATAATCAATGCAAGGCGTGGGTTTGATGTTCAGCTTCTTGAAATGTCTTGCATAATCCACTCTCGGGTTTGTCTCCCTCCCAATATATCGAATCTGTGGTGGCTCAGGAGCTGCTTGTGTTTCTCTTGAGTTCTGGAGCAATCTCATCACATAGTTTCTCCTTCTCGGTCTGGCTTGGTTCAGCATGTACTCTCCTAGAGTAGCATCATCGGGAATGTCCTCAGAGCTGTCACCAGTGCGACGGTTCTTCGGGATCTGGTTTGTTCCATTTTGCTACAAAACGAAATGATTCTTGGAAAAAGGAGTGAATATGGATGCTGATTTTAACACATTAAGATCTGTTATACCAATACTAGCATAAAGAGATTAATTCAAACCATGAGCAAGCAGAATTGATATTAAATAAGAGAAATCAAGTAGTTCATGGCCAGATTCGGATTTTTGATGTTCTCAACATAGAAATCTTCTAAAAATCGGTTTTTATGAGCAATTTCCATGTAAATTCTAAAGATTACCCAATACTAGTCAATTATCACACAAGACTTAATCAAGTTCATCAATTTTGCTGTTCCAGATTCAATTTTTATGAAGCATGTAGAATCCAAATTTCAAAAATCTCAATTCCTCTTAAGCTAGGTGTTTAAAATCGATTTTTAGATAACCTAAAAGGATAATCTATTGTTCTCAAGCTATTTCCACCATCAATAGACCAAGATTTGGGTTTTTAAAGAAAACCCTAAGTTCTAAAATCAAGTAAAAATGGCGAGTTTGAGGTTCATACCTTGCTGGAAAGAGAGATTTGATGGCATAATTGAAATCAGCTTTGAAAAAGAGTGAGGTTTGAGCCAAAAATCTCTTAAAAAGCTTAAGAATTGAAAAATGTGTTCTATCTCCTAAATCTCCAAGTCTTTTGGAAGAGAAGAGAAGAAAGAGTTTTGAACCAAAAAGTTTGTTTCTTTTCTTTAAAAAGCGTTTTTGTAGCAAAAACGGAAAATTTCTGGAAATTTTTAAGTTTACGGGAACTTACCTTTCTTGTTTGCACGTTAGGAAAGTTTAAAACTTACAGAGGATCTTTACGGATTTTACCGGGAATATTTCGAGAATCACCGGGAATCACCAGGTAACACCGGGAATCACCGGGCAACACGGGGAATCACCACGCAACACCGGGAAAACACCAGGCAACACCGGGAATCACCAGGTAACACCGGGAAAACACCAGGTAACACCGGGAATCACCAGGTAACACCGGGAAAACACCAGGTAACACCAGAAATCTTTTGAAAAGCGGCGGAAATCCGAGTCTCTTTCTCAACGACCTACGGCCGCGGTCAGGAGACGCGCGACCGCGGTGATCGAGGGCTCGGCCGCGGTCACATTCACGGTGCCGCGGTCGATGCTTCCTTGGCCGCGGGTCGGTCAGTCGCGACCGCGGCTGTTCCTCCTGCGGCCATTGTCCAATCTTCTTGTCTTTGCCGGGCCGAGTAGCTAAAATCCTACCTTTTCTTCTTGGTTTTTCTAATTTTCTGATTTTTTTTTGTGTTTTTGTTTTATAAAATACCTGAAACTTGAAAGAAAAAGAAAGCATAAATTGTGAAAAGGAAAAGAAAACTAAAAGAAAGAATACCTAAATGGGTTGCCTCCCATTAAGCGCTTTTGTTTTAAGTCGTTTAGCTCGATGTAAGCATGAGGAATTATGCTGATTTGAATGGCACTCCACTTGATGTGCCTTTATCACTTCCGGTCGCTGGAGGTTTTACTTCTTCTCATTGAGGAGCCGTCTCCTTTCCTTTACTCTTCTTTCGGACTTTAATAGTGTTTAAAACCCTTTTTGTGTTTTCGATCAGCTCCTGGATTTGGTACTCACTAGTTTCTGTTGCATCTGGTGGAATGATGATCTTGAACTTTGCAAAAGCTTTCGGCTTCTCCTTCTCTTTCTCTTTTGGCCTGTTTCTTTTGCTTGGAAAATCGTCTAAGATAGTCGGATAGTACCTTTTGCGATCCACATTTAGGAAAACAGCATGCCGGTTTGCGTGATCGATTACTGCTCCTACTGTAGCTAGGAATGGCCTCCCGAAAATGAGTGGCCTCTCCTTGTCTTTATCCATCTCCAGGACTTGAAAATCTGCTGGAACGATCTTGTCTCCCACTAGAACTTGTAGATCATGAATCGCCCCTTCAGTATATTTTTGAGATGAATCTCCAAAAATACCCTTAACCGTCGATGTCCTTAAGGTTTTTATGCCCAATTTTTCGGCAAATGTCTTAGACATGATGTTGACATTGGCTCCGGAATCGCACAGGCAGTCTGTAAACTTGATTCCTGAAATGAAACGTTGGAAAACAAAACGTCCCGGATCATCGGCTTTTGTAAGCCTTTGAAACGGTGATCGTTCAGGTACCTTAAACGGTGGCTGCTTGGGATCGATATCTTTGTACAGTGGTACATTTTGTACAGTGGTACAAAGATTGGGGTTTCTTCTTTCTTTCCATCGGTTCCGGCCTCTTCTTCAGGCAATGTGGTTATGGCGTTGCAAAACTTCTTAGGGTTATCTTCAACTCTTCTTTGAAGAACTCCACTTTGCCTCTTCATAGAGTCGGCTGTTTGGGCGACTTGCACGTCTAGCTTTTTGACGTGCGAAGATAAAGATTCAAACTTACCGTTCAGATCATTGTAAATGCAGTCAAATTTCACGTTCACGTCTTTAGATGCTTTTTTTTTCGTCATAACGAGCTGTTGGATGCACTGTTCAAGTTTACCGATTTGTGAAGCTAGCTGGTTCGTCGTGAGTCCCTACTGTTGTACAAGTTGATTGTTAAAACGCGTACCTTGGTAGTTATATGGTTGTCGCGGTTGATATGGTACTATTCCTCCAAAGTTTCCACCTTGAAACTTGTTTTGGAAGGATTTTTGCTGAGGTGGGTAGTACTGATCTTGAGGATTCTCCACATTTGGATTGCGGTAAGAGAGATTGTTGTAATTTGCATTCCGGAAGTTGTTGTTGAAGCTATTGTTGGAGCGATTTTGATATGGCACCAGTGCTCCTACGTAGTTCACATCTTCTTCTTGAAAGACTTGATTAATGTGATCGATATCACTAGGTCCTTCATCTTCTGCGCCATTGTTGGTCTCACAAGTATGGATTGGGCGATTGTTGCTCTTCAGAAGCTGGCTCACCATGTTCTTCAACTTGGTTATCTCCTTGTTGTCTGTTCCGGCTTGCTTCATCGATCGATCGTATTCAGGACAATCATTGCTATTGGCTTGAGCCAAATTTTCGATGAGGGCTATTCCTTGGGCTATCGTCTTTTGTCCAAAATCTCTATTGCTAGCTGTATCAAGTGAAAGTTTGTATTTTGGTTGCAAACTTCGGTAAAATGTGCTCAGCAGGCTTGATCCATGAAATCCATGGTGAGGGCAATCACGTTCATACTCCTTAAAACGCTCCCAGGCTTCATAGAAAGATTCAGTTGGCCCTTGTTGAAAGTTTGAGATCTTTGTTATCAACTCATTCAACCTTGACTTAGTGTATAAGTGGTTCAGGAAAACAGTTCTACATTCTTCCCAATTAGTAATCGATCCTGCAGGCAAAGATTTCAACCACCGGTGAGCTTTATCTGCTAATGAAAAAGGGAACAACTTACACTTTAAATAGTCTGGTGGAACTTGGTTTGTCCTCCTCATGCTGCAAATTTCTTCAAAGAGCTCGATATGGTCCATTGGATGCTCAGAAGAAACTCCATGGAATTGGTTTTGCTTCACCAATGAGATGATTTGAGGCTTGACTTCAAACTCATTCCGGTTCGGAAATGGTACTTGAATTGTAGATCGATTCTGAAAATTTTGAGTAGGTGCATCAAAATCAGCTATGCGATGGTTCCTGGCTTGTCTTCTGTGTTGATTTGCTGGCGGAACAGGACGGTTAACGCGTCCATTCGGCTGCATTCCTTAGTGGTCACCATCGGCTGCATTGATATGGGCATCAGGGTCTTCACGCTCTTCTCTATCGCGATTCTGGTGGTTTCTTGGAGGAACCTCATCCTCCTCTTCATTCTCTCGAGCATGATCACCTCCTTTGTGATCATTCTCTTCATTTTCTCCATGTTCGGACCCGTCTTGGTCCATATTTAAATTTCGATTAATAGGATCTCCAAGCTGGTCGTCGTTGGCCATTCCTTGCGTTCTAAGTCTTCGAAGTTCTCTTTCGTGTCTGTTTATCTTGTCTAGAATTGGAATATCTCCTGCAGGTCTACGCCTGGTATTTATGCAATTCAGAGAAAAACAAAAGAAGGGAAAGATAGTTCAGAAAAACTTTAAGAAAGAACTAGAGATCAGGTGTCTAGAACAGAAGTTAAAACAAGAAAAATAGCAAAAGGTAGCGAAACAAATCTCCGGAAACGGCGCCAAAAACTTGATGTCGTGTCAACTGCGTGAGAGAACAAGTTTTACCCTTAACAAAAAAAAAAAAGAAAGCCGCAAGTGCACAGCTAATCAGTTGTAGTATTTAGGGATCGAATCCACAGAGATTTGTGTGCCTGGTATTCTTCTACGGTTTCTAACTTTATGTCTAGACTAGATTGGTTTTAAAAAGGTTGGTTGTTTGTCACGAGTTAAACTAAAACAAAAGAAAGCAAATAAATCTATCCTAGAAAGCAAGTAAAGAAATCGAATGGAAAGCAAGTAAGCAAGTAAAATATCGAACTAAAGCAATTGAAATGCAGATCTAAATGAGCATATAAAAATCGATTGGTTTGTAAAAAATGGCTAAAAACGCTGAGCTTTAGGGAACTCTAAGGGATCATAATCGGTTTTGACACTAGGGTAAATAGATTGGGATTGACAGATAACAATATATGGGTTCAAGAGCTAGAGTACAGCGGTATTACTACATCACTGTCGTGATCATAACCAACTGTTTCTCGCAACCCTGACCAGTAGGTTTCCACTCTGGCTCTGGAAGGGAGAGAACGCAAGAGCTGCACAAGACCCGTCAATACTCACGATCTCGCCGCAGGTAGGTTTCCACTCCTACGGAAAAATCACCTGTTTCATTCTAGGGCTGATACTTAATGAAAACTCTCACAACACTAACTATCTCGATCAGATACTAGGTGATCAATCAAGCATACATGCAATAAGAACAAGAATAAACAGAGAACAGGTCGAAATCCCAGATCTATAAACCTAGATGTCTTAATCAATTACGAGAGCCCCTTTCTGGAACCCTAAGCCCAACTCGGGATCTATTCAGACATGGCTGAGGTCGACATCATCATCGGTTTTAACAAAAGTAATGAAAAACAGTAAAGAAAAGAGATAAAGAAAGCTTTTTATTGAAGAACTCGGACTTGAACAATTTTCTACAAATATCTCATAAAAACGGGTAAAGGAAAAGGGTTTCTGTAAGTATGAATGGTTTTCTCTAAAAAATACCTAAATGACATGTATTTATAGTCTCCAGTACTCCATGGTCTCTAGGGTTCCGGAATTGAGGCTGAGAGTGACTTTGGGCTTCAGATATATGGGTTTTAGTTCGGAGCTTGATGGCCGCGGTCGGGAGTGACGTGACCGCGGGGATTGGGTGGGTTGCCGCGGTCGGGAGGCTTCTGACCGCGGGAAATAGGTTGTTGGCCGCGGTCGCATGACTTGCTGGCCGTCTTCGAGTGGCTCCGGGGCTAATGGAATATCTTGAGATCCAACCGTTGGAATGTCTCCAAACCAAGTGCATTTGAAAGCTGGTTGATTCTTCTATATGTTGTCCAATTTTGAGGGTGATCAGACGGTGAGAGGGTCTTCGTCTCTCCATGAGAGTTCTGACGGTCTGCATTTATCTAAAAGAGTCTTTTTGTTCCATTTTGTGCCTCTTTATCCCAAATTACCTGAAAAGTCTTTTAAAATCCGGAAACATAGAAATCCTTTGAAAACCTTTTAAAATGGAGTAAAAACACCTGTAAAAGATATTAAAGTGATCCATAAAAATGGTCAAAATCCGGTGTTATCAGTTTCTAAACTAATGACAAAATAAGAAAACGATCTAAAGACAAGATTTAAGCAATGTAGAAATGCAAACAAGCAATGAGATAAGCGGTTATGAGATTATATGATTATGCAAAGGTCTTAGACAGGATAATGAACTAGGGTGCTTTCCACACTAAACTAGCAAGTTAATGAATAAATAATCAAGCAGATCCATTTAACATGAACTCATCAAGCAAAATAATCCTCTCATGAAGGCATTAATTCTATGCTAATCCGCTTTAATACCAAAATCCCCTTTGAGAAACATGAATCAGCAAGCATTAAGAATCAGTTCAATAAGTCATTTAAGAGAACAATTATCATTATCATGATGAAAGACTCTTAAACCTCTAACAAACTTGGTTCAGGTATTAAATATGTATATGCATATCCACAATGCTCACTCAAACAATGCATCACAAGATAATTAAAATTCAGGTTCAATGATTTTCACTTATTAGAGCTGAGTTCAAATTCAAACTTGTTTCACCAAGTCTCGCAAGCATAGAATAATCAACAAGCATGGAAGTCCAAATTCTCAAAGTGATGTTCTCTCAAGGAAACAAAATATCATTACTCCCATGCATTGATGCAACATATATGATGCAGCTAGACTCGATCCTAAAAATGTGAATGCAACTAGAATGAACATTTTTTTGTGAAAATATTTATGATTTTTTGATTTTTTGGTTTTTATATGCACTTAGATGCAACTACATGAGACTCAAAACTCAAAATGAAAAATAAGATCAAAGAATACATGATTAGCAAACAGAAAACTCCTTCCCCCACACTTAAATAACACAGTCACTTGTGTTATAAAAGCATGAGAAAAGAAGTGCAAAGCAAACAAGCAAAATGCAAATTGAAAATTAAGAATTTTATGCATTTATACAAAGGGTTATACGTGTAGCAAGATGGAGATGGCTCCATTGGTGGGCTTCTCTCAGGTGAATCAGGTAGGAACGCTGTTGCCGGATTGATCCAGTCCTCTTTTCCCGGTGGGAACTCTGGTGCACACGCCGTGGAGCGTTCTCCAATCTCTTCTCTTGTAACCGGTGCTGGAGAAGTGGCCTAGTCTTTGGCTGGTGAGGCAGGTTCTGTGAGCTTGTCCACCTTCTTCTTTAAGTGCCTCACACACTTGACAAGCTTATGAATTGTCTTGTCTTCCCACTTACACCATTGATGAAGAGCATTGACTCTTGTGTAGAGCGTTCTGGTATGATATTCTGGTGAACCCCACACATAAGGGTCAAATAGTATCGACCTGCTCCCATTCTTCTTTCAAGAACTCGGGTTCATCATTCTCACAACCATCAGCTGGAGGATCATTTTGAGGTCTGCTTGACTTGGCTTTGTCTTCTTTCATCCCTTTGCGAAGTGGAGGGTCTCTTGATGGGTTGTAGAGTTGGTCTTTTAGCAAAATAAAATAGACATTGCATCTCTCTTGAAGTATGGTGATCGCTCTGTTGGGTAAGAGGACTTGCACATCATCCATTTGCAGCAGCTTGAAGTTATAAGCCCATCCGTTCCCAACCTTTCCTTAAAATAAACCGCTTTTACTTAAGTATCCCTCATCGATGAGACTTGGCTTAGCTTTTGTATCAGAGAACTGAAACCCTCTTGCTCTTAGAATCTTTGTCACTATCCAACCGTTCTGAAGCCTTCTGATTCCTCTTTTTCTTTGGTCACACCACACATTATGCCGGTAATTCAGCATTTGGATGGCAAAGAAGGCGCCTAAAGAAGGGACGTGAATAGGACCTTCAAATTCTTTCTTGTTCCTTGTGTGAGATATGAGCGGTTTCAAGCCAAGCCCCAAAAGCTCCATCTCGTTCAAATGCATGACTCCTGGGTTGTAGGTTGAGAAGAACATACACACTAAAACCCTGTTGGCGTATTTTATGGCTGGATTTATTATACAGCTTGTCTTGCTCTTCCCGGCAATCTCTTCTTTAGCGTACACAAACTTCTCCATAGGACTCTCATTCTTGACAAAACCAAAGATCTCATCAATCACCCTGAAGCTCACTTCGTACGCAACACCATTGATCCCAAACTCAATGTGAACAAAACCGTTACCATGGAGTCTCTTGGGGTCCCTCTTGGCATAGATATGCACCTCCAAATAAGCCAATAACTGCTGAGTTATTCCCTCATAGACCACATCTTCAAAGAATGATGCTAAACCCATATTTTGAAAAATGAGCTTAACATCATCCAGGATCTCCAGCTTGCCAAACAGATCAACATCAGGGAACCAGCCTTGAGTTACATGTGCCTTGTTGAACTGGTGCAAGTACTCTCCAGCAGTGGGCAAGTGTTCCTCTTGCTCAGCCTGCGGTTCCTTCTATGCTTCTAGAGTACCCTTTGGAACTATTTCAAGTTCGGCTTCTCCCTCAACCTCTGTCTCAGTTCTCTCCTCATCAGGTGCCTCAGCTATCTGCTTCCCTTTCTTTTTCGGATCAGGATCAGGCACCACTACAAGTGCAAGCTCATCGTTCCTTGCTCGTTTTGCAGTCGGCTCCTCATTGGCTCTCTTGGTCCTCTTTGAGACTTTCTTGCTTGTTCCCCCAGGTTTTGCTGAGGCCACCGCTTTGCCCTTGTTCTGCCTCATTTGAGCCAGGACAGCCGTTCTTTCTGTCATCTGCAAGACAGCTCTCAAAGAGAGAATGCGCTCTGAGTACATGTCGCCAAAGACAAGTTGAAGAGAAATGTCAAGAACAGAGTTATCTCAAAAACCAAAGGCTCAATGATTTCCCATGCTAAGAGTGATAAGAAAACGAGTTTTAACAATGCTAAACACAGAGCAAAGCACCAACTCAGCCAAGGAACCATTTTGCCATTAAAGCCGGTTCAATTTCTCAAGAAATTTAAAAACTCAAGAACAGACGATTTTGAATGCATGAACCGGTTTTCATGTGTTGTCTATTCTGATGGAATTTCTGAAATTGTTCCCAAGGCATCTAACAACCTAAAAGAATCAATTCCACACAGAGAAAACTCAACAATGCCGTAAATAAACATGGAAAAAGATGAGTTCTTTCAGATGAAATACCTTGGGGAACACAAGATTGAATTAAGCGAGATGAGTATGCAGGATAGACAACCTCTTACGAGCTCAATGCACTTGGAATCGTGTTAAATGGATAAGAAATGAGAGAGATATGCTAGTGTAAATGCAGAAAAAGGAAGAAGAAAGCAAACTCGGGGTTTTGGCTGAGAATAGAGGCAGGTATGTGTTGGACTCTCTTTTCCATCTGGCTTACGGACTTTTGTGGGACTGGTCCCCCCTTCCTCAAAGACTCCAGCCATTGACTGCGCCTAAAATTCTTTGACCGAGCGTTCAAAACTCATTTTTCCGCGGTGAGAGCTTGTGATACCGCAGTTTGGATATGGCGAGGGCCGTATGCTCTTTTCTCATTTTCTGGGTTAGAAACATGCGGCCTCGGTGTGTTCCACCAAGAGGGCACCAGACCGAGGGCTTACAGCTCATGCTAACACAGAAGATTAACTTGTCCCTCAAGCCTTTTCCATTGACCGTTAAACCTTTGCCATTGACTCAAGTATTCAAAGTTTTCCCATTTTGTTCATGCTCTTTGCCAGGCACCTCGGCATGCTCCACCATGAAGGCATCACACCGAGGGGACCTGTTTCTGGGTAGAACACTTTGAACTTAGGGGAATAAATGATGCTAAGAGAATTAAGGGTTACTTCTAACTTCACGTTTTAAATTTATAACCCTAAATATCTGCAAGTGCACAGATGTACAATGTAGTACTTAGGGGTCGAACCACATAGATTTTGAGCTTTCAGTACGAATCAATCAAGACCTTAGACTAGTAGAACAAGCAAATGGGGGTTTTTGGTTTTGGTGTCGCTAAATCTTAATGCAAATAGAAATAAAGAAGTTGTAAAGCAATAGGAACAAATCGCTGGTCTAAAGGGTTTTCGCTGGGGTTCATGAATTGATCAAAAGACAAACAAATTGATAAAGGTAATCATCTAGTGAGGATCATGAACTCGAATAGACACATGTAAGATTAGCCAACTCTCGTCACCCTAATCATCTAATCACTCAACACAGAAATTAACTCTCGCTCTCATGCTGCGAATAAGATCATGCATTAAAAACAGAATTTATCCACGCTCGCGATTCTCTATAAGTAGCTTTCGTCTCCTATAGCGATTTCGCTCGATCACTTCTAGGTCTGGTAATTCGATACAGCACTCTGGTGGCTCCAATTACTGATTAATTTTCAAGCGGTTAGCAACAGAAACAGCATAGGGAACAAGAATGAACGAAGAACATGATCAAGACATGAAATTCCCTTTGAAAAATCCCCTAAAAACCCAACTGGGAAATTACTCAGACATAGTTGAATTCAACATTGCAAAAGTGTTTAAAATTGCAGAGAATTGAAATGGACAAAGGTTAGAAACAAAGAACAGATTGAAGCAGGAAGGTCGATGGTGCCCCTCTCGGTGGCACCTCTTCTAGGCATGACTCTCTCTTCTAGGGTTCCTGATGAAAAAATGTGGCACACCCTTCTAAATGACTTAAGAGGGGTTTGTATAGAGTCTTGGTCATCTGGAATGTCTAGGTTGCAGGAATAGTGACAGGAGTGACTTGAGCTTTAAATTGGGTTTATGAGGCTCGGAATTTAGCTCCCCGCGATCTAAAATTTTGCACCCCTGGTAATGATGTTCTGGCCGCGGGTGAGCTTTTGACTGTGTTGATACGCCTTCAGTGAAACGACCATATCTGATTATCTAACCGTTGGATTGCTTTGATTCCACTTGAATTGGAAAGATGGTTGTCTCCTCTATCTTGTGCCAAAATTTAAGGATGATTACACGCTGGGAAGGCCTCTATTTGTTGCTAAACTTCCAACGGTCTGAATTTATCTAAAGTTATGCTTTTTGCTCCCAAGTTCATTCCTTTTTTCAAAATATCCTGAAAACTCTGTTGAGATTCTAAAACATGGAAATCACTTAAAAACCTTTAAAACTGAGTGAAAACATCTGCATAAGATATTAAAATTGATCCAAAAAAGATGTACAAATACGGTGTTATCAATAAACAGCACGACCTCAGTATAAACATGTCACAACATTTATTTCGGACTTTTGGTCCTCGGTGTGTTTACACCAAGGGGTCTATACCGAGGGGCTTCCCCCACACTTGGTCTTTGGCATCAGCAACATGAGACCTCGGCATAACTAGGCCGTGGACTCAGAACATGAGACCTTGGCGTAACTAGGGAATCGAACTCGGCAAGCTTATACCGAGGGATGTACACCGAGGGTCTCTCCAACACTTAGTCATTTCGCACCATTTCTTCTTCTCTTAACACGGCCTTGGTGTTCTTAAGACGAGGGGTTTGGCCGAGGATCTGATAACACCTGATTTTGACCACTTTTATGGATCACTTTATGTATCTTATGCAGGTGTTTTCACTCAGTTTTAAAGGTTTTACAAGTGTTTTCCATGTTTTGGAGTTTTTAAAGGCATTTTGGAGTGCATTTTGGAGCAAAAGTACATTTTTAGATAAATTCAGGTCGTCAGAAGTTTGGCAACCAATGAAGACCTTCTCACCGTATGATTATCCCCAAATTTTGAGATATTATAGAGGAGACAACCAGCTTTCTAACACTCTTTGAATCAAAGCAATCCAACGGTTAGATCTCAAGATATCATCAGGCCGATCAACACAAGTCCAGTCAAGCACAAGTGCTTTCACCCCGGCCAGCCTTCTTCCCCCGGTGGACCTATGTCCGAACCTCAGGAGCCCAACTAAGGGTCCAGACACTTCCTGCACCCATTTTACAAGCCCTAGGCGCCCAAGACTTGGAGAAGCACTATAAATACTCATTTTTAGGTCTTTTGTAAGATAGCATGTTTCTTCTCTTTGAGAGAGAACTCATTTCAAGTTTTAGGTTTTATTTTTATGCATTTGTAGATGCTATCCATCGCCAATCTGTCTTCAATAAGAGAAGTTTTTCTGCAACTTTTTTTTTTCCTTTTCTTCTTCTTAGTTCTAAACCGATGATGATGTCTACCTCAGCCATGTCTGAGTAGTCACCTAGTTGGGTGAAAGGGTATTCCAAAGGGACCCCATGTTGGAATGACATCTAGGTTTTTAGGAAAAAGGATTTCAATTTTTAACATCCAAATCTCAAAGCGGTAATTATGGATTGCCCTCACCATGGATTCTCAGATGCTCAGCTGTTAAGTACCTTCTACAAAGGTGCTTTACCAAAGGTTAGACTCCTCTTGGACACAGCTTCAAATGGTAATTTCATGACCAAGGAAGTCAATGATGCCATGACCCTAGTGGAGAATGTAGCTCAAAGTAATGAGCTTTATGGATCAGACTTTGAAAGGAATTCAAGAGGAGTTGTGAGTGCTGAAGAGGAAAAGACAAGGAAAGACATCAAGTCTCTCAATGAGAAGCTAGACACACTTCTCTTAGCTTCTCATCCGTCAGCCAACTTTGTTAGAGATGTGAATCATGTGTTTCAAGATACATTTCAAAGGGAAGACATCACAGCTGAGGTGAACTTTGTAGGTGGCCAACAAGGTTACCAAAAGGGCTTTACCTACTACAAGAATCCCCCAAACCAGAACTTCTATCCTCAAAACACTCAACAACAAGGTTTTGTCCCTCCCCAACAACAAAGTCTCCAACAGAGCTCAGGGAATAAGAATAAAGAACCTGCTCCAGCAAATCCTCAAAGGTCAAGCAAGTGGTGCCATGGACTTCAACAAGAAAATGGCAGATATTAACAACAAGGTGGATTGCACTTATTCTGATCTTCTAACTCAACTTTCAACCTTGGCTTACAAATTCAAGACTCTAGAGAACAACAAAGGCCACTGTAGTTCTCAAGCTCAAAGATCTTTACCAGGGACATCAATTGCACATCAAACAGAATACTGCAATGCAATCCTCTCAAATGATGATAATCATGCTGCTGTCCAAGAAATTGAGGATCTTCTCTATGGCAATGTCTCAAGTGCAAAGTGCCTGACCCAAGATGATGAGAACGCCATCATAGAGGAGTTTGACTTCCTGTTCTGTGGTCTCAATGAGGACATTGAGAAAGAAGGTGGGGAGGCAGCTTGTTTTGATATGAGAAAGAATGATTCTGAGATTACTGAAAGAAAGGATCAGAGAATGGTTCAAGGAAGGACATCTGATGGAGTCTCTAGCACTGGTTCAACAAGGGTGAAACCCAAATTTATTCCCAAGCTAGGCAACCCAGGAAAGTTCTCCATCTCATGCTCTCTTGGAAACTTGAAAGTGGAGAATGCTTTGTGTGATTCTGGATCAAGCATCAGTGTAATGTCTTTAGACATGGTGGAGAGACTAGGGATCAAGAGTCTTAAGCATCACCCCATGTCAATCACCTTTGGAGATTCATCCTCAAAGAAACCATATGGAATCCTTGAAGACTACCCATTGTAAATTGGTGAATGCACAGTTACAACAGATTTTGTAGTTATGAAGATGAAGAAGACAAAAGAGCTACCTCTTTTGCTTGGAACTCCATTTCTGAACACCACAGGAGCAAGGATGGACTTTGATACTCAAAGAGTGGTGCTTGCTAAGGTAGATGATGAAGTATCTTATCCTCTTAAGCCTCCTCTTGCTGGTTTTTTTGGAGTTATATCTGATGATTCTGATGAGTTGAAACGCTATGGGACGATGTATGTGGGGAGTATTGGAACTATAGAAAAGCTCAACCCCTTGCATCTGTTGAGAAAAAGAATGAATCCCTAATAAGACCTGAACTTGAGTTTGAAGGGGATTTCTTTAGTGATGATGAAGCTTGCTTGGAATCTCTATCTCCTACACCAAGTGATAAGGAGATCAGCAGAAACAAAGGCAATGGCTCAGGGTCTCAAGACAAGAACCCACCAAGAACCAGACCATTCACTCTTGAGTCATCTTCTCAAGTCTTAACTCTCACTCCTTGGAAGTTTGATGGTGGAGCTGTTGAATACAAGGTTTAAGGCAATGGAAGATCAAGACCATTTGCCAAAGTCAGAGCTATCCTCACACCAGAGTTCAAAGACAAAGGATCTGATGGTGTCCAAGAGCTGATGCACAAGGACCTCATGCTTGAATTCATTGACAAGACAAGGAGCATCAAAGCTCCTCCTCTCCCTCACTAAAAAGAGTGTAAGAAGTCAAAATTAGTGACTTTAAACAAAGTGCTCTTGGGAGACACCCTAAGCATATCCTTGTATATAGTTTCTTTTATTGCTTTCTTTGGTTGTTTTTAGGATGTTTTAATCTTTTGTTCAAGTGTGTTCAGGTTTTAGAGAGGTCCAGGTGCAGTTTTGAAAGGATTGGAGAAGAGAAAAGATGAAAAATCGGCTGAGGAATGCATTCATATCGACATGATATCTCTTGGTGTGTTTGCTCGGTGTAAACAAGAAGGAGATGCCGAGAAAATATCGACCACCACACCGAGCAAAATGAGGTCGGTGCAGTGCAGAAGGAGCCAAGCCTTGTTCCACACCGACATGATTTCATTTGGTGCACTTGCTCGGTGTAAACACGAAGGAAAAGCCGAGAGAATATCGACCACCACACCGAGTAAAATGAGGTCGGTGTGGTGTATGAAAAATCCAAGTCTTGCTCCACACCGAGGAGATTCACCTCGGTGCACGACCTTGGTGCAAGAAAGGAGAAAACTTAGAAGCAGACCGACCTCCACACCGAGTTGATTCACGTCGATATGACTGCAAGAGCGCTTCAAAGATTGAACGCAACGGATGGTTTACAGACCGATTTGGCCTTTAATGTCTTCAGCAGTATTGTATACAATTGAGCTAACTTTGCAATGAAGTTTGAATCAGGCCATTCGGATCTATGGTTAGAGAGTAACACTCGTTTGAACGCGCGCCTGTCTCTCAGCCGAAATACAGACCGAACCATTGTGACTCAAAGAACCAGTCCGAAGGGGGCATTACACTCCGAAACAGTCTCGGAGCTCTTCACAAAAGTTGTAGAATATTGAGTCAGTGATCCAATGAAGGTAATCGAGAATCATTCTGATAATTGGTTCGGAAGATAGGTGGATTCTCGCTGAGCATATGTCGATACTACCTTGGCGCCCCCTTTGTCTCAAGTTATCCATAGGACTGTCCAGGCAATTTCAAAGCTTCAGCTACATCCAGGTGTCTCACAATGACAATTAAGGAGTCTCATCTTCAACCAAATAGGCCCAAAATCTCCAGCCCAATCTCCAAGACTTTAAAGAAGTAACACTCCAACTTGTACATAGCATTTAGAATAGCTTCTTTTTTCTTTTGCATTTTGAATTTTTGCTTTGCAGTTCTCTCTTATGCTTTTATAACACAAGGGACTGTGTTATCTAAGTGTGGGGTAGGGGTTTTGTGTCTACTAATCATGTTTGTTCTTTTCTTATTTTTCCATTCCATTTTGAGTCTCATCTTGCATTCATCTATGTGCATGTAAAAACCAAAAAAATTGAAAAGAAAAAAAATCTGGAAATTTTAACACGAAAAATGATTATGTAGTTGCATTCACATTTTTTAGGATTGAGTCTAGTTTGCATCATATAGGTTGCATCTTGCTGGGAGTAATGATAGGTTGCATCCTTGAGAGTACATCACTTTGAGAATTTGGATCAAATATGCTTGTGAAATGATTTATGTGCTTGCAAAGCTTGAAATGATCTGAATCTGAGAAGCAAGTTTGAATTGAACTCACCTCTAATAAGTGAAAACCTTGAACTTGACTTTAAATTATCTTGTGATGCATTGTTTGAATAAGCTTGTGGATACCAATATACATATTTGAGCTAGAATTCTGTTTTTACCATCCTCTCCCTTAGCTCAAATAGCTGAATCCACATTTGGATCAGTTTTACCTCACCCTGAACTCATCCTTCTTTCAAGCCAATTGTTTGGTGTGATTGAAAGGCCACCTTGGACCAAACTTAGCAGAAAGTGTTAGGTTTAGGGCGACAAGGGCAAGTCTCATTGAGTGCTAAGTTCCATCATCAAGGAGCTGAGAGATTTGGCAGGAACTAAGTGTGGGGGAATACTTGTTGGTGAGTGGAAAAAGGAGAGATGAGTGGAAATAAAAGGAGAATGGTGAGAACTAGGGGATAGAAAAAGAAAGAAATCAGTCTTGGAGTTTTGAGTCAAAGAAAGTGAGCTCTAGTGTTTTGAAAAGAAAGTGTCTAGCCTCTAAGTGAAAAGAAAAGAAAAGAAGCCAAAGAGCTCAAATTTTTAAAAAAAAAAAAAAAAAAAGAGGCTAGAGGTTACAAAAGAAACTGAAAAAGACCTGTGTAAAGTTTGGACTCCAAGATTTGTGTATGAAAAGGAAAAGAGAATCCCCTAGTGAGAGAAGAATGAGTGTGAAAAGTAAGCAAGTGAGGAAACTTTGAGTAGAGTGTGGGGTGGGAGGAGTCCTTACCCTTGTATGCATAGGTTGCCTTTTACCTTAAGCATTCTACCAAAGTTTGGTCATTCATAGAGAGATCCTTTTGCTGCATTGAACCCACTCAGGCATTGATGAGATCATTTTAGTCTCATAACCTCACCTTAGCCAAACTCTGTTTGTTTAAACAATGCATCATTTGATCCACTTGGTAAAAAGCTTAATGAATGTTAAAGAGTTGAGGAATAGGAGAACTTGTGGAGATTACTGTTGAGTTGATACATCAAAGTATGGTTTTGCATTGCATATTGAGCATGAACTTGAATTCTCTTAGTGGTCACTTCTCTCAAAGGAAATATGAACTCCCATGCATTCAACCTCTCTCTCTCATTTGTTCTTGTTTGCTTGAGGAAAAGCAAAGGACAAGTGTGGGGGAGTTAATATACTCATATTTTGTCATGTTAAAGATTGCATTTTTGTCCAAATATTGAGTCTCATGCATACATTTAGGTA
The DNA here is from genome assembly GCF_000478725.1 of Eutrema salsugineum. Taxonomy (NCBI): domain Eukaryota; kingdom Viridiplantae; phylum Streptophyta; class Magnoliopsida; order Brassicales; family Brassicaceae; genus Eutrema; species Eutrema salsugineum. The sequence goes on along the minus strand of NW_006256686.1, from coordinate 6,282,582 downwards.
GTTTTATATATATTTTTCTTTGCTTTTGTCTATAGTTAGGAACTGCATTAGGTCCTAGAGAATTTTGCACTTTTGGAGTGTTTACAGGTCATTTGGGGCTAATTGGGAGCAATTGGGACAAAAGCCATGGAGAGACCATCACCTTATGCGCATCAGACTCGGACAAGTGTTATGGAGCCGACAATCCCTCAACTTTAACACCTGAGAAGGAGGACTTTCACCAGGATTCAGCCTCTGTAGTCTTCATACCGAATCAAGAAGGTCGAGTCTAGTTTCCAGAACACTTAAGATCGTCCTATTTAGAGTTGTGAGCTGAAAGTTACGGCGATAAGAAGCAGTACATGTCTTGGAGCGTATAAAGGACCAAAGCAACGCGCATCAAAGAACCGGTGGAACGGTGTCCTTGCCGACGTCATCTGAACCCGAACACTTCACCAAAGTTGGAGCGGAAGGAGCCAACTCGCTCATGGAGTTGACCAAGCAAGGTTTGGACCAGTGAGCAAGGAGTTATGAAGGATTTGGTGCAAGTGGTCTACATTCATATTGAGAAGGAGTACCGACCAAAATTAGGTCGGTATTACCTTGGAACCTTGACGATTTTGGCTGGCATTTGGAAGCCAAAATGCCGAAGAAATATCGACGTCCTGCACCGACTGAATCCTGCTCGGTATTGATCCCCTGAAGCTATCCTTAACGCCGCACCGAGGTGAGTTCAGCCGGTGTAGCGCCTCGGTGTAACCACTCTCAAATTGCCGAAGAAATATCAACCTCCTGCACCGACTGATATCTGGTCGATACATTCTCGAACCAGGACGTTTTTATGGGCCTTTTTGGGACCAATACCTAGTTTGTTCTAGGTTGGCCCATCAAGAAATCCTACCAATATATGTATATGTTTTAGTCATTATCTAGCAGAATAAGGTTTGTTTTCTCTGGTTTCTCTTTGCCTCTTTTGTGAAAACCCAGATTTTGTTAAGAGATATTTCAAGGATTTAATCAATATTAATCTGTTTCTTATCATCTTTTCTTCTTATCTTTGCTTCTAATCATGTTTAACATCACCTCTTGCAAAAGATTAGGTGTGTTAAGCATGATTAGTGAGTAGTCATCTTTTAAGCTTTAGGTGTGTAGATTAGGGTGCTTAGATGTTTGATTTGTGATGTTTAGGTTCTAGATTCTCCTTTCCTTTCCTTAGTTAGCTGCTCTTAATGCCTTATTTCCTTGAGAAAGTGAAATCTGGGTTCATAGGCATTTCATGCACCAAAGGTGTTTGATGAAATGCCTGAATGAGCTAACTTAAGGGTTTATGTTTTGAATGCCATGGGAATGTTTGTTTGAAGTATAAATGACATATTAGAACTGTTTATTAATGCATATTGATCATCATTACCACAAATGAGAGTTAGGTTTGAATGCTGATTAGTATAGTGGTCATTGTCTTAGGAAAGAAATGATCTTGCTTTGAGTTCTAAGTTGATTGGAATTTGAGATCATGTGATGCTTGCTTTATCTTTTTGTACAAGATTCAGTCTTTCTTAGCACTTGTTTTTATGCACAAAGAGGCTGTCTGGTCATATTAGACTTGGAACCTTATGCTTGTTGATTGCTTATTCACTAATGGGAATTAGTCTTGATTAAGTAATTTGCAAAGGGATTTCTGTCATGGGAATGAATTAATCTATTTTTGAAGTCTAGACTAAAGAATTTCAAGTGTTGTATTGTTTGCTTAGCATCATGAATTAAGTATTGAAAGCACCCTGATCAATGATCACATCTAGAGGTTTAGCTTTATCTTTATTTGAATTTGAGCCTTTGCTTTGTTGTCTTGCTTGTTTAGTTCTTAATTACTGCTTATTTGTTCTTGCTTGTTTTATTATATGCTTTTAGATAATTTTGGTTACCAACTCATCTGTTTAGTTAGACTTGGATTAAGAATTGATCCTCATAGTCTTAGTGTCTAGAATCTCTCCATTTGAGGATTGATACCTCAAGTGCTACAATGACATGAGTAGTTGAGGAATTAATCAAGGATTGAAAAATTCCTGCTATCACGCGTGTACGAGATATGCTTTGGGAATATGCGTATATTACGGATCTAACACACCAATACTAATTTTTTGCTGCTTCCCGAGGTTAACGAGGACCCTTCGGAATTTCTATATAAAGAGAGTTTCTCATTCACTTCTCTTCATAATTTCAGATCTCCAACTTTCTCAAAGGTAGCTCTCCCTTCTCTCTTCTTTCTTTCTCTAGTTTTATTTATTTTTCAGCTAGGGTTTTGAGGACTCCACCGATGCCGATCACCTTTCCGACAAGCCAAGCCGCGTAGTATATTCTGTAACTTCTGTATAAACCAGTAAATTATGTCGAGCCGAGGATTCGTTAAACTCTCTCTTTCACTACGAGCCGCGCCCTATGAACACGGAGGCAACAGACACAGATCGTCTGTTTCAGGACCTGGCCAGGAATTTTTTCTGACGAGCCCATCTGGTGCCCGGAGGACGAGGCGTTTGTTACTTCGAGCCCATCTGGTGGCTGCTCTGTGGTGGATGAGGCGTCTATTTTTCCGAGCCCATCTGGTGTCCGCTCTGTGGATGATGAGGCGTCTAAATCGATGGGTCGTTCCGCTGTTCATCATATAAATAACGAGGTCGTAGATTTTGCTGCGAGAGAAGCCGAGGATGAGGTTTTCCTGTTCAACCCGGTAGAAGCAAGGCTCAAACTAGAACGTCTCATGGCGAGCCGAGGTGCCTTTACATCCGGAAAAAAGAGGGCTCGCCAAGGGAAGACACAACGGCCCGACCCCCCCCCCCCCCCCCGGTTCTACACTCTCTTCTCCAGAATCCCTCGAGGCGTTATGGCACCGATTTGGAATTTACGAGGCAGTTGACTTCGTCCTCCCTGGAAAGACGGACCGAGCTGACAAGCCTCCGTGAATCACTTTACTGTCTACAAGGCGTTTTTTGAACTATGCTTCCTTTGGTTTCTGATCTCTAAGGTAATGCTTGAGTATCTGTGGAAGAACGGCATCTCAATTGGGCAAATCATGTCGAGGGGTTTGCGGCACATGATCGGCATTCTGGTTTGGAGCTTTGAATGTGGGATTCACGTCGAGCTTAAGCACTTGCCCAATTTGCTGGAGATTAGAAAGGCTCCGGACGGGAATAAATTTTATATCTCCAACAAATCGAAGCGCCGGATCATTGGCGGTTTTCCGAGGAAATATTATTTTTGGAATGAGTGCTTTTTCTATGTCCCAGTGAATGAGGAGTCAGTGGGCGAAGACTTTGTTTGCAAGACTAAAACCGACTAGGGACCACTTGGTTGTTGAACCAAAGCCCTTCTTCGGCTCGGAGTCTCTACACACTTTTTCTTGGCTTCTTGGCTTACGTTTTTCTTTTCTTCCTTTGTTTTGATTTTTGGAATATCTTGCCTCCCGTTCCTGTTCAATGTCCAAGACGCCCTATCAGCCCGGAGAGTTAACTGAAAACGACATTTCTCGCTAGAGAGAGTGGAGAGAGCCCAAGCCATTCTTGCAGGGGTTCCTATCAGTTTGGAAACTTCAGAATCTTCAGGAGACACACGAGATGGTAATTTTTACTTTGAGGGATCAAAAAAGGCGCAAAGTTGAAGAGGCCGAAAGGCGAGCCGCGGAGGCCCTTCGGCAAAGTGGAGAGGCAACAGCGAGAGAGGGTCCGCTGAACCCTGAAATGGGGAACAAAGATGTTCCTGTTACTGCTGCAAATGTCGCCGAGGAGAAAGCTGCCGAAGAGAAGGGAGCCAAGGTTGAATCAGGGGAAATTATTCCCAAGGCATCAAAGGAAAACTCCGGAGCTCGGAGTCAGACACTGCCCTTCCTCAATCAAAGAGGCCTCTTGCTTCCACCTTGCAGAAACATGATTCTGGCTGCAAACAGGCCGCGGTGAGGGAGGAAAAAGGGTATCCTCCCACAAGGACGAGCCATTCAAGAAGAAGCGCAAGGTGCCGCCAAGCGAGCCGTCTTTGCCCAAGCTGTTAGTTGATGACCCGACCGCTTCGGCGGTGATGTTTTTGAGGGTTAACAATGCTAATACGAGGCTCCCGCCTCCCGAAAATTTGAAGAGAGTGAAGTCTTATTCGGCGATGGCTCAGCGCGGCACTAAGGTAAGACTTTTCTATTCAAAAAAGCTTAACGCCTCAGCTTGATACTCATGATGATTCCTTGTTCTGACTATCAACGAGATGATGGCTGCTTATGAATCCGACATAGCAAAAAATGAGCACCGTTTGGACGAGGCGTAAAAGGAGGTGGCGGCATCAAGAGAGAAGTTGGGCGAGGCGATGACTCGTATTAAGGCGTTGGAAGCAGAGAAGATAGTCCTCCGTGCCAATTTTGATAAGGCTGCCACAATGGCTACTCGTCTCGAGGAGTTCTGGAGGGCGAAGAGTGCCAGGATTGCTTCATTGAAGTGGCATATGGAGGCTAAGGATGTTTTTCTCGAGGCTAAGGATGTTTTTCTCGAGGCCAAGGTGAGGAGAGCTCGGAAAGAAGCAAGGCGCGAGGTCCAGCAGCACCTTTCAAAAGTGGAGGAATCGATCACCAACTTCAGAAAGCCAAGGATGCTGAGAACGAACTTGGCCAGATCAAAAGTAACCTTGCTATGATCGACAAGCTCCAAAAGCCTGACGGTACGACTCTGGATGTCGGAGAGGAAAAGCTGAAAAGCTGGGAGGTTGAGTATTCCGGGGCTGACGAGGCCTACGAGCGTGTTGCCTCCAAGCTGAGAGGTTAACTGGTTTTCCCTCCGGTCTCTCCAGATTCCGTTGACTCTTTTTTGGGGAACGAACCGCTTGAAGACGCTGCTGCCAATCTCAGAATAGTGGATCCCACAGGGTCGAATCTGAGCACTCCAGGCGTTTTGAACCTTCTTGCCGAGAAGGAATTGCGTGCTGAAGCTTGACTTTCATCACCCTTCACTTTCTCTTTTTCCTTTTCTTTTTACGACTAATTATGTACTCTTTTTTTTTCTGAACAAAGTGCCTGGATGGCTTTTTCCACCTTCTTTTGTTCGTTGAACTCTTGGGGGATTTATCTGATAATGGTTTTACTTATATTTCTCTTGTTTGGATGGTCTCTCGATTTATATCGAGATGTTTCGAGTGATAGTGATGAGGCGTTTCCACTACATGATGAGCTGTTTTAGGTTAGAGTTCTTTAACAATTTTTTTTTTTTGACTTATGTCATGTGTCCGAGCTGATACGTATGCTTTTTCCGGGTTGTAGAATTGTCTTTGATCTTTGATGATTTAGTAGTTGCTTTGATTTGTTCGTTCGACTTCCCCTTTGAGAGGAGGGCTGATATTTATGTGATATTGACTGTTTTTATCATAAGTTATAACGTACGACGAGGTGTTAGCCGAGATCCTCTGTCGACAAGACGAGAATAAGCTTTAGTATAACGAAACTGGGTAGTTTTCTTTCAAATATGACTAAGTACAAACGTTTCCGTGTTTGGCCGGGTTTTGAGGGTTTACTGCGGTTAATACCGAAGCGCTTTTTAAAGTAAGGTGATATGTTTTATGACCTTTTGATAGACTGATCGTTCGTGAGAAGGGGTAAACCTTTGTTGCCAAGGCCTTTAACTTGGGACGGTTTTTGCTTACCGAGGTGTTAGTCCTGAATTTGTCATTGCCGAGGTTAAAGCCAAGCGGAAAGTTTCAGAATATGATTGTTGACCGACGTTCCCGAGATGGTGAGTGTGTTTTGCTGGGTTTTAAGAGTTCACTTCGGTTTTAGAGAAAGCGATAAAGTCTCGATTTATAATGTCGTCTGTGATAATGAACAGTGGCAACCAATACGTTTTTAGTCTGAAATTTGTATACTCGCTTAATTTTTATCCATAGAGGATGTAACTTACAACCACGTCCTAGGAAAGGTGGTAAAAGTCCGTTTAGAGAACTTTGTCTTGTTGTGGCCAGCAACGAGACGAGGTGTTTGGTGTTTGGATACCGAAGTCAAATGTTAACGAGCAGAAATTTTGCTGAAGCAATGCGGGATGGATAAAAATAAATCACTTTGTAAGACAAGTAAATGTCTAGCCAACGTAAAACAAGTGTATAAAAGACTAGCCGAAGTGAAAAGAAACCCATGAAAAAAGACTAGCCGAGGTAAATATACGTTTAGAGATAACTGACCCGACGAGCTGAAAAGTTAGGAAATGGTGTAAGTATAAGTGTATATGTACCCACTTCCCCCCTCCCCCTTTTAGGAGAGGAGACAGCTTAACCCGCCTGTGGATGGGCTGCCTACGTACCATTTGCAGGGATTAAGCCGTCATGTAATTCTTGTTGGTTGTGGTGTGTCCTCAGTGATAATACTTTTTCAGGTGCATGGCGTTCCACGATCTCGGAATCGCTTCGTCAGTCATCATAGCGAGTTCGTAGACTCCTGGGCGAACCACTTTCGTGACCTTTTAGGGTCCTAGGCGAAAGGTCTACAGTTCGATCCTGGGCAGCACCATTTTTGTTACCTTGTAGGGTCCTTCCCAATTTGCTCCGAGCTTCCCAGCATTCCTCTCGGAAGTGTTTTGGAATACCTTTCTAAGGACGATCTCCCCTTCTTAAAATATTCGGCTTCAGACATTTTTGTTGTAATATCTCGTTGTCGCTTGTTGGTAGTTTTGGACTCAGATTAAGGCCTGGTCACGCCTCTCATTGACTAAGTCGAACTCGTACAACATCATCAGGTGATTCAGATCTTCTTGTCTGGGCAAAAGTCTTCGTCGAATTCCAGGGAATTCCACCTTGGGAGGGATCACGCATTCTGTTCCATAAACAAGGGCGAATGCGGTTTCTCTGGTGGCTCAGCGTGGAGTTCGATGTGGCCAGAAAACTCCTTCCAGTTCGTATGCCCATCGTCCTTACTTAGCGTTGAGTCTCTTTTTTAATCCGTCCAAGATATTTTTATTAGCTGCTTCAGACTGTCTGTTCCCCTAGGGATACCTTGTCGTGGATTTACTTAGGCGAATTTTCTACTTCTCGCATAAAGCTTCAAAATGAGTTGACATGAATTGAGATCCGTTGTCGGAGACTATCTCGTAGGAAATCTCGTGTCGACAAAGTGTTCAACCTGGGCGTCCTTTATGCTTGCGTATGAGTCAGCCTCGACCAATTTGGAGAAGTAGTCTGTTAGAACAAGCATGAAACTCTTTTAATTATGGAGACTCGATGGTTAAAATGTGGTATCAAGTTTGGGAAAGATTAACCCGAATAAGTCTTACAAGGACAGAACCCTGGTTTATTATTGGTGACATGAATGAGATTACAAGTAATAATGAAAAGCAAGGGGAAATTTAATGCATGCTTCCACGTTTGTGTCCTTTCATTTTATGATTCGGGATTGTGGTTTCTTAGGAATTCCCTTGTTTAGGAAATACAATGTCTTGGAGAGGAATAAGGAATGGGAAAATTGTCTGATGCAGACTTTTCCGAGCTCTAGCAAATGAGGATTGGCATGAGCTTTTCTCACACTCATTTGTTGAGTATCTGGCAATGATTGGTTCGGACCATAGGCCAGTCGTCGCAAAAAATTGAAAATAAGATTCTACGAAACAAATCACAATTTTGTTTTGATAAACGATGGTTAGGACAAGCTGGTTTAATGGAAACAATTCCCAAAGGCTGGGATCTAAATACTGGTGGTGTGGGAATGAACTTCATGGCAAAAATTCGGAACTGTAGACAAGAGATATCCAAATGGAGGAAAACCCTACGCCATATGGAAAGGACAAAATTGAGGATTTGAAACAGAAACTATAAGAGATCCAAAACAATGACGCACAATCGGAAGAGGAACTGAAGGATACAGCAAAAAAGTTACAGACAGCTTATCGGGATGAAAAAACTATATTGGCAACAGAAAAGTCGGACTCAATGGGCACAGGCAGGGGATAAAAATACCAAATTTAACCATGCCCTAGTAAAACAAAGACGAGCACGAAATCGGATTATTGGTTTGCACAATGAGGTGGGAACATGGGTTACATCGAAAAAGAGATTGTGCATGTAGCAGTAAAATATTTTGAGGAATTATTCACCACGACTTCCCCAACGGAATTTGATGACGCATTGGGTAAGATTAGACCATTAATTTCAGAAACTAATAATGCCATGCTCACGGCGATAGCCTCAGAAGAGGAAATAAGAAACGCAGTTTTCATGATGCACCCAGAAAAAGCTCCAGGACCTGATGGTATGACAGCACTTTTTTACCAACGCTCGTGGCAGATTATCAAGGCAGATCTCGTACGGCTAGTCAATGGTTTTTTGGAGACGGGGTTTCTCGAGGAAGGTTTAAATCAAACAAACATCTGTTTAATCCCAAAACCAGAAATGCCTACGCGGATGACGGAGCTGCGACCTATTAGCCTCTGCAATGTAGCTTATAAGCTCATATCTAAGGTGCTACGTCAGCGTTTGAAAAAAACTATAACCGGCTCTAATATCAGAAACACAACCAGCCTTCGTGGCAGGACGGTTGATCTCAGACAATATTTTCATAGCACAAGAGATATTCCATGGCCTAAGAACCAATAAATCATGCAAAAGTACTTATATGGCAATTAGGACGGATATGAGTAAAGCCTATGATCGAGTTGAGTGGACATTTTATTGAGGATCTCTTGCGACGATTCTACTTTTCAGAAAGATGGATTAAAGGGCCAAATAATCCCGAAACATAGTCTACGCCAAGGAGATGAATCGGTTTAACGCCGCAACTCTTCCTGTGAGCCTTTGAACTTCTCGCTTCGTTCTTGGCGAAGGCATCTCGATTAACACCTTGATCTGCTTGGGGTTTGCTTCAATGCGCCGGTGTGTCACCAAATAGCCGAGGAACTGTCCCGAGGTGAACGCGAATCTACATTTTGCCGGGTTTAGTTTCATGTTGTGCTTGTTTAATTTCTCGAAGCATTCTCGTAGGTGCACGATATTTTCTTTTTCTTCGAGCGATTTGACAAGCATATCATCGATGTACACTTCCATGGTTCTTCCAAGCTGATCTGCGAACATCTTATTGATGAGCCGCTGGTACGTTGCGCCAGCGTTGTTGAGTCCATACGGGATGACTTTGTAGCAATATATCCTGCGGTCGGTTATGAACGCTGTTTTTTCTTTGTCGTCGGGATGCATCAGGATTTGGTTATCACCTGAAAACGCGTCCATGAACATCAACAACCTGTTTCCTGCTGTGGCTTCGACGAGCCGGTCGATGTGCGGTAGAGGGAAACTGTCTTTTGGGCACGCCTTGTTGAGATCTGTGAAGTCTACACAGATTCACCACTTGCCATTCTTCTTCTTCACGACCACTGGGTTTGCGAGCCAGTCCGGGTATTTTGTCTCGGCGATTGATCCTACTTTGAGCAATCTTTCTACTTTGTCGTTGACGGCTTTAGCTCGTTCAGGGCTGAGCTTCCTCATTTTCTGCTTGACTGGTTTGAAGGTCGCGTCTACGTTCAGGTCATGACAGGTCACATCGATGCTTATGCCCGGCATATCCTCCGCGGTCCATGCAAAAGTGTTGATATTCTCCTTGAGGAAGGAGATGAGTTCGTTCTTCAAAGGTTCTTCTAGCTTAGTTTCGATCTCGACGCGCCTTTCTGGATGCGCTTCGTCTATGCACACCGAGTCCACCGCATCACATTGTGGTTTGGTGCGTGTTTTGCAGCTCTCCACGATCTGTAATTTCTACAAGAGTTTTGAGAGCTTGTTCGCGGGCTCTCGATCTGTCTTCAGCTTCTTGGGATCCACGTTTGCGTGTGCGTCAGTGACAGGATTCCTCAATTTGTGCTCCGTCAGGAAACACATTCGCGACTCCTTCTGGTTTCCCTATATTGTTTTGATGCCTGTTGGAGTCGGGAACTTGAGGCAGAGGTGATAGGTGGAAGGGATCGCCCTCATCGCATTTATCCATGGAGTCCCCATGATCACGTTGTAGATCGCTGGATGATCGATGATAGAGAATTCGACTATCTTAGTGACTCCACCGGCCATCATGGGGAGTCTAATTGTTCCCATAGTCATCATGGGGAATTCGATTAGAGGTTTAGGGACTGCCCTCACCTTGGAGAGGTCGATTCTCATCCTTCTGAGTGTCTCCCTGAAGATAATGTCTACCGAGCTCCAGGTGTCGATAAGTACTCTCGCTACGTCATGGTCTCTGATCGTTAGTTCGATCACCAGTAGATCGGTGTGTGGTCTATCTATCCCCGCCGTTTCCTCCTCGGCAAAAGAGATTACCGTGTTTAGGATATCAGTCGATTCGGTCCAATTCTCCTTCGCTTCGGCTCGACGCTGATAGGCATTGATGGAGGATAATGTGTCTTAGTAATATTGGGATCCACCCATGATCATGTCGATCCTTTGCCTCGGCTCGGGTGATTCTTTGGGTTCGCCTCTCCTGTCGTGCTTGATGTTATCTGATGGGCTTGCGGACCTAGGGTTGGTTTTTAACAAGCCCGTTGGTCCTCCAAAAGTTTTAAATTTATAAAACCCTAGTGTCTGCAAGTGCACAGATATACGTTGTAGGACTTAGGGTGTCGATCTACAAGAGGATGTCTAATCTGCAAGAAACAACAAACTGGGAAGTAAGCAAACTCATAAACCAATATAAGATTTGGGGTTTTTTGTTAAGATCCTAAACTAAGCCTAATCAAATATTCACAAGAGATGCAATGCAGGATGAATTGTTAAAAGAACATCTAAAGCATTATCGACTCAAACTAAAGACTCTAAAACTCATAGGTGGCAATTTAGAGTTCTCCGGTTTTCTCTAATCGATGTATGGTGGCATTTCCAATTAGCTTATGGGCGATTATCTTCATCTGTTTCTGGGAATCTGCATTGAACTAGAATAGACACATGTATGATTAACCAACTGTCGTTACCTTAATCAACTAATCTCTTAGATCTAGCAATTAACTCTCGCTCTCATGCTAAACTTAAGATCATGCATTGAACATTGAATTCGCCTTCTCACATCTTCTGTGTAGGTAGCTTTCGACTCCTATAGCGACTATGTTCTTCTGAAGCTAGGTATGGATGATCTAATACAGCACTCTCGTGGCTCTGATTGATCCTAGGCTTAGAGAATAGGTCATGAATCTACTCTCATGCTTTACGACTAACTTAGAAGAGATGAGATCCAAAATATGGCTAAGAACAATAGAAATCCTAATCGATATATATGCTTGTCGATATCTTCAAACAACTTCACTCTCTGGGACTAATCTACATGATGCAATGAATGGTGAAAGACATAGAAGAATGCAAAAAAATGAAACAGAAAATTTAATAAGATAAAATCTGTGGAAGAATCCCCATTTCCATCGCCTAACCCTAGAAAAACAAATTTTGGTGGCTCAAAATCTCATTACAGGAGCACACACTCGTTTAGGACTGCTAAACAATGTATTTATAGGTCCTAAGGTCTTCCAAATATCATTTAGGGCTTCTCTGAAAAGAAATGGTGAAGTGGGCTTTGTTGTTGGGCCTTGTGGCTCGTCCTAAGGTCCACCGGAGGTGAGAATCTTCCAGGGCAGGTAAAACATGTGTTTCCCGTGGGTGAGAGTCTTCCGGGACTGGTGAACTGGGTCAACTTGTTCTCCGTGTATCTTTTGATTGCACCGTTGGATTTGTGATGTAAGTGCTATGGAAAGCTGGTTGTCTCCTCTTGATTGTCTCAAAATTTGAGCTGGATCGGACGGTGAGAAAGTCTTCATTTGAGGCTCAACTTCTGACGGTCTGACTCTGAGCTAAAAATGTGGATTTCTTCCATTTTTCCATCATATTCCCAAAGTTTCCTGAAAAGAGCCTTGAAACTACAAATACATGGAAATCATAATAAAAGTTCCTAAAACAAAGTAAAACCTTTGAAAAAGCATTTGAAATCAATCGTGAAAAGTGGTCAAAATCAGGTGTTATCAACTCCCCCAGACTTAAGACTTTGTTTGTCCTCAAACAAAACAAGATCTAATCTGGAAAAATATCATTCAACAAAAATGAGAGGGAACTCAAAAATATCAGCAACCATACTTATACACCTTAATTTTGGACAATGCATCAATCAGATCAAGTCTTGAAAATTCTCACCAAAATACAAACATAACTAGTCTGTTAATCCGTCATGCGAAAATCCACACACTTAGAACTAACTTCCAGTCAACTAGCTCTTAACATTCTTAAAAGGTTTCAGTGGTTCTCATCAAAAGGATATTAAACAAGGCATTCAAGGTTAGGTATCAAAAAAGCTTTTTAATGGTAAAGTTGATGTGTTTAGGGTTACCTTTTTCTGGAGAGACAGGATATTATGCAAAACAGCAAGAGAGGATAGAACTGATAAATGCCCCCACAGTTTCTCCGTATAGTTCCCCCAGACATGGATTTTTCCAGGTTGTGAATCCATAACTCCTTAAGTAAATACTTATTGCCTTGGCACAAGTGATTTCGGCTTCTAAGACTCTTTAGGCTTTTAGTTTCCTTTCCTTTCTTTTTTTTTCTCTTTTTTCGTTTTTTTTTTTTTAGAAAAGGGAAACTGCCTTTTGACTTGGAGTCTTAGGGAGCACGAAAATTACCTTTAAGAATGAGTTCTTTTGAGGCATCATAAGATTTCTGGCACACTCCCTTCTGGTCTCTTTCAGTCTTTCTCTTGAGTGACTGAAAACTATGTTGTTCCTCCCTCTCCGGCGTTTTTTCACATATCTGTCAAATTAGACTCAAAAGAATGCAGGAAGTTAGAACATAAAGGTTTGGGTTAAGGTTGTGGTACCAGCTAAAGATGAACTGGCCATCTAGGACAACAAAGAGTGGTATCAATAAGGAAAAGATATCCTAGATGTATATCATGATGCCTTCTTAAAACCAATGATGAGAAAATTAGATGTCAACGTTAAGTCCAAGTAAAATGAGCCAGTATATCCTGGTAGAAAAGATCTTCATGAATAGAAGTCCTCTGGTGGGATTTAGTAGTGTAAGTACTATAGCTACCGCCTAGTCTAGTACTAAACCTTGAAAGAGCTTTTATGAGTGATTGGTGTAAAAGCAAACAGGTTGGTTATCATCATTTGATTTTGTCATTATTCCCTCAAAATGTTTTTGACCTTTGAAAACACTTTTTGAAACTCCAAAGACTTTGAAAAGGTTAAGAAAATCAAAAAAAAATTGAAAAATTTTAAAGAAAATTCAGAATGCAAAGGTTCTTGCATGAGCCTTTGTAAGAAAAAATGGTTATAAAGGAATGAAATCCTCCCCATACTTAAATCACACTGTTACCATTGTTAAATTAATCAGGTAAGGATGAGAAATAGATTATGTAAAGGTTGAAAAGATAAGGTAAAGAAAACTTACCTAGTGTTGGTGATGGATTATAGTGGAATATGGTGGTGATACTTGATCAAACTTGGATTCTAGGGATCCAAAACTGATTTGAACAAAGTGGTGGTGGTGGTGAAAATGGCCAAAGATGAATTGGAGGTGGCCAAGGATGGATGGAAGTGGCCAAGGTGGCCGGCTGTGCTGGCCGCGGATGAAGACATCCCGGCCGCGGTAGGACGCGCGCTGGCTGCAGTTGAGGATGTCGTGGCCACGGTTGAGGACGTCGTGGCTGCAGTAAAACACCTGCTGGCCGCGGCCGAACCTCCTTTGGCCGCGGTCAACTCCTTTCCTTCTTTTTTTTTTTGATGTCATACTAAGACCTGTCTAAAATAAGAAAAACAAAACTTTTAATAGAAAAAGAAAGCTTAAACAAAAACAAATAAGTACTTAAAATGGGTTGCCTCCCATCAAGCGCTTTGGTTTATAGTCCTTAGCTAAACTTTGCAAAGAAAAAGACTTAGTTCAAATAGGATCTTGTCCTAAGACAAGTCCTTTTCGAGATCCTCCTGTTTAATCTTGCAGGTTCTTCATCACTCCAGAGTTCTTTTGGTTCAAATGCCTAGGCTATTTGCTCTATTCTTTTGCTCTTAAGTGGTGTAGCTTCATAGAAAATATCCTTGTTGATATTGGCAAAGGAAACTCGCCTGTTGGACCATTCCATGATGGCTCCAGCAGTTGCTAAGAAAGGCCATCCAAGAATGACAGGATAAGAGTTATCTTTGGTCTTTACTATGTATAAATCGACAGGTGCAATGCAATCTCCAATCCTTAGAGGAATGTTTCGGGTTATCACTTTTGGTGTTGCACTTGAATCATCTGCTAAGCTAATCTTTGTCCTGGTACTTGAGATGTGCTTAATGCCAAGTCTCAAAGCAGTTGCTTTGGACATCATGTTAATGCAAGCTCCAGAATCACAAAGAATATTGAGGAATCTTTCACCTCTAATGTCACAAGAGATAAGAAATTGACATTTGTCTTGAACTTTGTGCAGAGTTCGAACTGGTCTTCTTTCTTAGGCGTGTGTGAACAAGTCTTTCATCTCTTGGATAGATTCTTTGCTGTCACAAAAGAAGTGGCCTATCATGTAGTCTCAACATGCTTTGGAAAACAAAATTCCTTCTGGCAGGGTCTGAACTACTTGGTTGAACTCTTCAAGTGCTTCTTTGCTGATATTGTTTGTGTAATCACTGGCTTCTTGTGGATCTTTGAGATGGATCCTGTAAACAGCTGCATCAGGTGATGATTTATGAAAAGATAGTTACCTGGCACTTCTGAAATATGTAGAGATGTTTTCCTTAGTCTCCTTGCTGTATCTGAAGAAGACTTGAAGGCAGTCTTGCTTCCAGACATCGTCGAATGCGAGATAGAGAGGAATGGACTTCACAAACTTGTTGAATTTGATCAGTCTCTCCCTAGATATGCTTTTGGTTATTGGTTCTGTGTTGTCATCAGATGAATCGTCCCCAGGGTTTGGATCTTTTACAAACAAACCATACTCTTCATCTTCTGAGAATTCCTCTTGAAGTTCATTGTCACAAGTGTAAACCATGTTGCAAGATGCATAAGTGTTGGATTCTTCCTTTTCCTTTGATGCTTGTGCAGTGATTGAGAAGACAGCTTGATCATATAACCTAGATCTGGTCACATGAGGTCGGTTTTCTGATGAACAGGCTTCAGAAAGAGGTTGAAAGCTCTCCCAGTCTGAGAAGTCGTGCTCCATCGCGGGTGAGGAGCTCGGAGCCGCGGTGGGAGTGGCTCTGGCCGCGGGTGAGGAGCTCGCAGCCGCGGTCAGCTCCCTCTAGCTCTCCATGCTTGCTTCTTCAATCTCTTCTTCTCCATTGTTGTTCTCTTGTTTCCAGTGGTTGTCAGGCTCGTCTCTGGTATCCAAATCATTGATTCCAGAGTTCAGATCACACTCCTTATGATCTTTAGAAAGTTTTTCAACTTTTTTTTATACTTCATCCAAAGCATAGACAATTTTGTCTAAAGTAGTATCAAGCTCTTCTGTCTTGTTTTCAACCTTTGCTACGCCTTGCCACAGCTCCAATGTGTAGTCCTAGGTCTGGTTTATGCTCTCATTCAGCTCCTTATCCAAGTCATCGATCTTAAAGGTTAGGGTTTGCAGCTCCTTTTTCGTTTTGCCGAATGTTGAACTTGTTTTTGTCCTTTTCTTCTCTGAAAAATTCTATTTTCTGATCCAACACGTCATTTGCTTTGGTTCTCTGATCCTCCAGTGTCTTCACATGCTCAGAGAGTTTATCAAACCTTTTGTTGAGGCCGATGGTGATATCATCTATCCTTGCTCGCAGGGCAGCATCAATGAGGGCTTGGGAGGCAAGGAACTGATTCAGCTTGGCTTCCAATCGATAAATCAGGATGTTAAGTCAATTGTTCTCATAGTTCTGGTGCAGAATCTGATGAGGAAGAGGATGAGATGGTCGACGATTCACCAGGTGTGGCAAAATAGGGCTCATCTCGGTGGTGTGGAGGTCGGGAGTCTCCATGGTGATGGTTCAGATTAGGGTTCCGAAGATGATGATCAAACTCACGCCTAGAGGGTGATTCACATGCGCAAGGAGCTTCACACAGGTTGCAGGACCTTCGCTCGGGGTTAGGGTTTCTCCTTGAATGATCCATGCTTCAAAGGTTTCTGAAACTAGGGAAAACATAAGAAAGACTAAGCAGAAAAAGAAATAGTTAGGGTGTTTATGAATTTGGTTTACTTCCTATGTTGCTTTTGCAGAAACTTGACATATATATAGTCGTCTGCGGCTTCAACCTCCTAGGTTTAGACCTCCAGAGACTTCATGCCTCCCCCGCAACGGCGCCAAAAACTTGATGGGCTTGCGGGCCTAGGATTGTTTTTTAACAAGCTCGTTGGTCCTCCAAAAGTTTTAAATTTATAAAACCCTAGTGTCTTCAAGTGCACAAATATACGTTATAGGACTTAGGGTGTTGATCCACAGGGAGGATGTCTAATTTGCAAGAAACAACAAACAGGGAAGTAAGCAAACTCATAAACCAATATAAGATTTGGGGTTTTTGGTTAACATCCTAAATTAAACCTAATCAAATAATCACAAGAGATGCAATGCAGGATGAATTGTTAAAAAAACATCTAAAGCATATCGACTCAAACTAAAGGCTCTTAATTTCATAGGGGCAATTTAGACCTCTCCGGTTTACTCTTTTCCAATTAGCTTTCGGGCCTCCTTACCTAAGTGTCGCTACGCGGCTCTACCCTTCTGCCTCTAGCACCTTCTTGATAGTTGAGGGCGCCTCCGCTTCTTGGTTCCTCCGAGCTCTGCGTTGTTGCGTTCTTTGAAGGGTCACCTTTCTTTGAGGAGCGCGTCCGGATTGAGCTCCAGATCGCTGCTTTTGTCGGTTCGTACTACTCGTCCAGATTTTTCATTTCTTCTTCGTTTACGACGTAGTCTGACGACCGATGTAAGGCATCCTGAATTATTTGTGGCGTGTTAAGGGCCATCTCCCGTCGAAATTTATATTTGTACCACAAAGATCGTTTCAGAGCCTTTTGTGCAGCCTTGTCACTTATTCCTTCTACTTTGGACACAACGCCTTGAATCTTGCCATGTAGTCCCGAAGCGGTTTGTTTGGTCCTTGGATAGTGTCCATAGGTCGGCGTCGGAGGTTCCTCGATCCATGAACATCGAATACAGCATAATCATATGATTTTATTCTTATTCTTGGCAAATGAAAAGGGTGACTCGGACTAATCAATTTGAAGCAACTGTTAAGAGTTCATTGTTTTGAAACATGTAGCAGTAACCGGCGACCTTCTCCTGCTCGGTCAGATTGGCAGCATTTCTTGTGAAGGCTCGTCCCATTGCTATCCGAAATGCTGTGATGTGCGCCTTCAGGTCGGTGGTGCCTTCGTAAAACAGGATTCTGACATTCCCAGGTTTGGGAATCCTAGCCTCCATGATTTTTGTTGTGAATGGTGTTCACTGAGTTTCTTCGAGCATTCGATCAATCTCCGGTGTGGCACTTATCACGTTATGCACTTGAGATTTCATGGCGCGTATCTCGGCCACTGTCCGAGCCATCGAGGCTCACAGCTCTTCGATCTCGAGGGTTTGCGTGCGGGTCGTTCTCTTAGATTGGCAAAGTCGCTCCTGGTCTTCTCTCCTCGGCTCATCTTCGTACTCTGGCTACTCGACCCATTGGAGAGTTTCCTCTTCCTCAGTTGGGTTGTTGTCGCGAATCGGGTCAGGGACTTCATCAGCCTGAATGATGTTTAGTGCCGAGGCGAGCTCTTCTTGACTTATCTATCGAGCCAAGCCGTTTTGTTGTGAGTTCCTGGTTTCGTCGTTTTGTTGGGCGTCCACGTCGATCACGTCGTTCTCTTCTTCATCGCCTCTTTGCCTTGAATTCCGACGAAGCAGGGGCGGCTCGGTCATGTTGATTCAGGTTGCTGCAGAAGTTTGTTCGCCGAGGGGACGAAGCATTGGCGGAGCCATGGGATTTCTTGTGCCACTACCTAAGGCTCCTGCAGGTGTTGAGAAATCAAAGCGTCTTCTAACTCCATCTATTGGATCGGAGATTCTGGCTCTCCAAGTTGGGTATCGTCTCTCAGCCGTCATCGCGTCGAGACTCTCTGTAATTGCATTGTTCCTCTTGTCCTGCTCGTCAATTTTCTTCGTCAATGTAGCCATCATGTTTTGCATCTCCTCCTGGGTTTCAGTTGTCGCTGTTGTCGTGCTCGATGGTGGAGCGTCCTTCTCCGTGTCGTTGTTGTTGTTGTTGTTGTTGTTGTTGTTGTTGTTGTTGTTGTTGTTGTTGTTGTTGTTGTCGTCGTCGGAGGTGTTGCTCGCCATGTTCTTCGGATCTTAAAGTCTTGTCAAGTTTAGAGTAAGAAAATTTCGAGTCCCCACAGACGGCGCCAAATTGTGTGAGCCAAAACTCGCACAACCAAGAATTTGTTAAGATAAACTTAAGGGATCTGAAATCTCTAGGGTTTATCGCAAGAACAGTGATAGTAGGAATTTTTCAATCCTTGATCAATTCCTCAACTATTGGATCAAGGTCATATCGACATAGCTCAAGTCGATATTCTGCTCGATAGTTCTCAAAGTTTTCCTTAGCAAGAATATCGACCAAACATTAGTTCTCAAAGTTTTCCTTAGCAAGAATATCCAGGCTCAAATATATCGACCATGCTTCACCTCGACATTTTGGTCGATATTATTTCGGCGATCTTGGTTGAAACTATCGACCAAACTGTCGGGGTACCTTCTGGTCGATAAGAATGCAAGATGTCTACACCAAAACCTTCATAACTCTCCGCTCAGTGGTCCGAACCTCGGTCTGTTAACTCCATGAGCCAGATGGCTTTGTCATCTACAACTTTGATGAAGGGTTCGAATCTAGAAGACGTCGGCAAGGGCTCCATTTCACAGGTTCTTTGAGGCGCGTCGTTTTGGTCTTTTAGCGGCTGCGAGAGATCTGTTCCTTCTGATTGGCGTAACGTTCAGTTCCGACCTCCAAATTGAGTGATCTCAAGCGTTCTGGAAACTAGGCTCAACCCTCTTGAATCGTAAAGAAGACACCGAAGGCTGAATCGCAATACACGTCTTCCTTATAAGGTGATGAAGTAGAGGGACTGTCGCCTTCTATCCACTTGTCCGGTTCTGATGCATTCACACGAGGGTCTCTCCACGGATTCTGTCACAAATGCTCCCTTTTTGCTCCAAATGACCTGTAAGCACTCCAAAATGCAAGACTTTATAGGACCTAATGCATATCCTATCCTAAACCAACTATAAGGACAAAAGCATTGAAAACTACCTAAATGTATGCATGAGACTCAATATTTGGACAAAAAATGCAATCCTAGGTATGCAAATTATGAATATATCAAACAGTAAGATCAAAAGAAGGTTTTTTGCTGGAAAAGTGTTTAAGTCTTATTGCTCTCGAGTTGTGAAAAGTTACATAATGAATCGCATACATTGTCTATTTATACTAATTCTCTAAATCGTCTAGCCGAGGATCTCTGGAGAAATTTTCAAAATATTTCCTTATCCCGTCATAACACTTTGCCTAGGGTTTTTTTATAGGCTTACGTCCTTCATGACGTTGTCTCAGCCCATCGAAGAAGAATCAGATCGGCCCAATCGCGAAGGGACGTGGCTCGGCCCATCTTCTCTCGTGCACAGTTCGGCCCACCTTCTCTCGTGCACAGCTCGGGCCACTGAACGTCCGTCACGCGGCTCGGCCCACTTACCACCTCTTTGCGGCTCGGCCCATTTGTGATGTTGAGCACGGCTCAGCCCACTTTTCTTATGCGAGGGCTCGGCCCATATCTGACGAATGGCTGATTTCTCTTGCCAAACCGGCTCTCTTCGGTGTTTAATCATTCTCGAGATGGTTTAAACCACTAGGGATGAAACCGACCCCAACAATTAAGAAGATACAACTTTATATAATATAAGACACAGTTTTTGTTTTTATTTTCATTTAGAAATGGGTAAACATTATATATATCAAGTATATGATTCACCTCTTAAACACCATAAAGTTAAAGTATATGGTATAATTACAATTTTTTCTAATACTATTGGTATAAAATCTACGAGTTCACTATTGTTAAGCAAAGAAGGTTTTACTTATTCAATAATGATCAAATTTAGTTATTCTGTATTGGTTTTCTCATTTTTAAAAATTTACTCTTGTACGATGTAATTAAAGCTTGGCTGATAATGTTTGAATTGTTATTGTGTTATCCTCCATTTAAGGGTGTAAAAATTTAATATAAAATTGATATAATATATTTTTAAAAATTTGCATGTAGAAAAGTATAGAAAAATCAATGAATACTTGAAATTAAATAGAATTAAAAAGTTTCTCCCAACAACAATCTTCGATTAACAATATGTCACTTAAATTATATATTTAAAAAAACTATACTTTTGGAATGTTAATTTATTTTTATTAGTTAAATTTATTTTGAATAGATGGTGATTTTCAACCAATATCAAACGATAGCATTATCCCCAAAAAAATGTTAGAGTATTTTAATTACTAGTCATAATATCATAATTGTTTTTTAAATATATTAACTTAATGCAATGTCCCGACTGTCATGTTTGGGTTTGGTCATTAGAATGTACTGAAACAGATTCTGTTAGTAAACCACCATTGTTCTCAATTTATTTCAAACAAAGTCGTGTTTTACTCCCTACTGCTCTTGAGCCTCCACCGTTATTAGTTAAGCATTTAGGTGAGCTTTTGTTTCTCTGATATATAAGAACATATAATTATATCATAGCTTTTACTTCTATGAGTGCATAAATTGATTATTCTGTTCAGAATACATATGAGATGTATTGTTTCAAAGTCCATGGTGAAAAATATCTTCTTATTGGGTCTGTACTACTATGTGATGGTAAGCCACCAAAATTCTTTCAAATGTATATTTTTGATATAGCTAAGAATTTTTTAATTCAATACAATATGTCCAATTGTATATTTTTGATATCGCCTAATATCACACAATTAAGAATTTGTTAAGTCAATACAATATGTCCAATTGATAACAACATATTTTTACCACTTTTATAGATCATAATTATGTCTTATGCAGGTGTTTTAACAATGTTTTCAATGGTTTTTAAAGTGTTTTCAATGTTTTAGAGTTTCAAAAGATTTTACAGGAAACTTGGGCAAAAGATATGCAATTTGGAACAAATGAGCAATTATGGATAAATGCAGACCGTCAGAAGTATGGCAAGCGATGAAGACCTTCTCACCGTCTGATGACCCCCCCCCCCCAATATTTTAGAAAACATAAAGGATCCAACCAGCTTTCTAATGCACTTGGTTTGGAGACAATCCAACGGTTAGATTTTCAGATACGCCTGATGCAAGAATGATAGAAAATGCAGTTCTGGAAGAGAGCATGAGTCGGGACCGCGGCCAACACCTATTTCCCTGTGGGTAGGACCACCGCGACCGCGGCCAGACAACGTTGACATTCCAGATGATTTAATTAAAGCCCAGATCCATTCCTTTCATTATTTTTGAAGCCCTAAGTGTCCAGAACCTATAAATATCCCCTTTAGGTCATTCCTAAAGGAGGGAGACAACATAAGATAGAAAGAGAGAGAGATTTCGTGTAACCCTAGAGAGAAGGAGCCGCCGTCTTCAAAGCAGAGCCACCATAGGAGTGACCATCGCGCCTCCTTCTGCTTCTCCATTCTTTGTTCTTCTTCCTTGTTTTCTTTAGTTTCCTGTAACTTTCAATACTCTGATGCTTTGTTACAATATGTTTGAGTAGTTACCCAGTTGGGTTTAAAGGGATTTTTCAAAGGGAATTTCGTGTGTCTTTGCTTATGAATCGATAGATTTAGGATCTATAATCTTCCAGATATTCTTCATTTGCCTTTAATCTTACTGCTTGATTCTTTGCTGGCCACTTAGAAGCCGATCTGATATGATATGTTGCGAAAGCTTTCATTGATTGTCTGAACTAGGGTGAAACGAGCAATGATTTTATAGGAGTGGGAACCTACTTGTAGTTGAGTTGTGAATGTTGATGAGTCTTGTTCTGATATTGCATCTACTCCCTTCCAGGACCAGAGTGGAAACCTACTGATCAGGGTTGCAAGAGATAGTTGTTTAGCGCTGCGAAAGTAGGCTATTCATACTTTCATGCCTCGAGTTCTAGAACATACGTAGTTGATTACCTTTATCACCTGTTTAAAATCTACATAGCCTATTCCATGAATCCCTACGATACCCTTGAACCCAGCGTTTGTTTTTAATTGTTTACAACCTTCGATTTTATCTGCTTTACATTCGATTTTTACTTGCTTGCACTTGCTTTTGTTTTTAGTTGCTTTTACTTGCTTTGCTGTTTAGTTTAGATTTAGTGACAACCAAAAACCCACAAACCAAAACCCAATTCGTTTAGTTCTAGTCTGATTTAAGCATTGTCATGAATTCGTACTGAAACAACTAAGTCTATGTGGATCGATACCCTAAGTACTGCAAGTGCATATACAGCGCACATATATGCACTTGCAGACATTTAGGGGTCATAAATTTAAAACCTGCAGCTTAGTAAAACGAAAATAACAACCCCGTTTACAATCGCATCAAGTTGTTGGCGCCGTAGCTGGGGACTTTGATTTGTTTTATTGCGAATCACAGCTTAAATCCATTAGAACACTTGTTTACTTTTACTTTTTCTTTTGAATTTTTTCAGGTTTCTCTACAATGAGAGACCGGGAACATGTACTCGGGACTCTCGATGATCCACCATATCGTGTGGATGATGACTCGAGCGATGATGACCAGAGTGATGATGAGTTTGAAGAACCGATCTATGATGAGAATGAGCTAATCGGATCGACCAAACACGAAGATGATGATGAATTGATTGGAAGTTTCGATTCACTTGAAAAGTTCATGGGAGATCGAAGAGCTATTCAACCAGCCTTACCAGAGGATTGCAAAACCGAAATTAAGGTACCATGTATCCATTTAGTTCAACAAAATCAATTCCATGGTTATTTTTCCGAACACCCGATGGACCATATCTAGACGTTCGAAGAATTATGTGCAACCATTACAGCAAATGGGGATTACCACAAGTGTAGTCTTTTCCCATTCTCTTTGAGAGACAATGGAAGCAAATGGCTAAAATCTTTGCAACCTGCTTCACTAAAAATGTGGGCAGCATGTAAAAAGCTTTCTTAAAAGATAAGAACTTTTAAACAAAAACAAGATGAAGATCTTTTAGATACTTGGGAGATATTTAGGGAATACCAAAGAGATTTTCCACACCACGGATATACCAACGAATATCTGATGGAAATCTTCTATCGAGGCATAACTCCAGAGTTACGACACTCTTTCGATACAGCAAGCACTGGAGACTTTTCAACTAGATCTGTAGAGGAGACTCGTGTTTTCATCAACAATTTCACAAACAACATCCGTAATCAAGCAACATTTGGCAATTATGCACTTCTTGAGAAGAAAGAAGAGATTTCAGAAGTTATAAGTGTCTCCATCACATAATGAGTCAACTTGGATTGCAACAACCAAAGAAGGCACACAATATGTGCAACTTTGATGGTTGGGACAGCCCAATGGATTCTTATGATCAAGGGATGGTGAACACTGCAGAAGTATATCAAATTCAAGATTTTCCATTCATTTCTGATCACCGCGGGTCCATTCATCCGGACCGCGGCCAAGCAAGCTTTCACCACGGTCGTGATGATGCTGACCGCGCCCAAGAGCCATTCTACCGCGGTCGTGCTCAACCTGACCGCGGGAAACCGTCTTCCGAACTTGTAGGTTTTTAGCTGCTCGGCCCGGCAAAAACGAAAAGATTGGACAAAGGCCGCAGGAGGAAGAGCCGCGGCCGCGATTGACCGACCCGCGGCCAAGGAAGCATCGACCGCGGCACCGTGAATGGGACTGCGGCCGAGCCCTTGATCACTGCGGTCACGCGTCACCTGACTGCGGCCGTTGGTCGTTGAGGTGACGCCGCGGATTTTTGCCGTTTTTCGGTGTTGCCTGGTGATTCTCGGTGATTCCCGGCGTTTCCCAAAATGTTCCCGGTAAAACCCGAAAAGACTCCGTAAGTTTTAAACTTTTCTAATGTGCAAACAAGAAATGTAAGTTTCTGTAAACTTAAAAATTTCCAGAAATTTTCCGTTTTTGCTACAAAAACGCTTTTTAAAGAAAATAAACAAAATTTTTGGATCAAAACTCCTTCTTCTCTTCTCTTCCAAAAGAGTTGGAGATTTAGGAGAAAGAACACATTTTTCAATTCTTAAGCTTTTTAAGAGATTTTTTGCTCAAACCTCACTCTTTTTCAAAGCTGATTTCAATTCTGCCATCAATTATCTCTTTCCAGCAAGATATGAACCTCAAACTCGCCATTTTTACTTGATTTTAGAACTTAGGATTTTCTTTAAAAACCCAAATCTTGGTCTATTGATGGTGGAAATAGCTTAAGAACAACAGATTACCTTTTAGGTTACCTAGAAATCGACTTTAAACACCTAGCTTAAGAGAAATTGAGATTTTTGAAATTTGGATTCTACATGCTTCATAAAATCGAATTTGGAACAGCAAAATTGATGAATTTGAATGAGTCTTGTGTGATTAGTGATTAGTATTGGGTAATCTTTAGAATTTACATGGAAATTGCTCATCAAAACCGATTTTTAGAAGATTTCTATGTTAAGAACATCATAAATCCGAATTTAGTCATGAACTACTTGAATTCTCTGATTCAATATCGATTTTGTTTGCTCATGGTTTTAATTAATCTCTTTATACTAGTATAACAGATCTTAATGTTTTAAAATCAGCATCCATATTCACTCTTTTTCCAAGAATCATTTCGTTTTGCAGAAAAATGGAACAAACCAGATCCCGAATAAGCCGTCGCACTGGTGACAGCTCTGAGGATATTCCCGATGATGCTACTCTAGGAGAGTACATGCTGAACCAAGCCAGACCGAGAAGAAGAAACTATGTGATGAGATTGCTCCAGCACTCAAGAGAAACACGAGCAGCTCCCGAGCCACCACAGATTCGATACATTGGGAGGGAGACAAACCCGAGAGTGGACTATGCAAGACGTTTCAAGAAGCTAAACATCAAACCCAGGCCTTGCATTGATTATCATACACTCGAAATGCTTGGAATCAGAGAGGATGTGATCTGGTACATCGATGCACTTAAGCTGGGACCCTACATGGAGCTGAACCTTCCGAATTATCCTGAGCTAGTCCGTGAGTTCTTAGCGACTATCACACTCCATCACACGAAGAGGAGGAACCCCAGAGCATCAGATGGCATCTTGTCATTCTCTATCCGCGGACAGCCTTACTCTCTCACCATTTCTGAGGTTTGTGAAGCTCTTAAGCTTCCATACACTGATGGCATTTACCTAGAAGATGAACCTGATCTTAACCTGTGGAGAGAGATGGGTCATGGAGTCTATGATAGCGGGAGATCGAAGTCAGCCCTTCTTACTCATCCAGCAGTGAGAGTTGTGCACAAACTCTTAGCACACACGATCTTCTCTAGAGCCAACATGGGAGGTGTTTTGAAGACTGAGCTCATTACACTTCAGATCCCATTTATGGACGATCCACGACTTGCCTGCTTTGCCTGGATCATAGCACAGAATATGGTAAAGGTGAAGCATGATTTACATGGTTGCGAGGACGCTACTCCAGCTTTCGGGAGTGCTATTACAGCTATACTACAGGCTGTAGAATTCATTTTCTCATCTGATGATCCACTTCCCGATGTCTGGTATGATCTACTTTATCTCTCTCGCGATCACACTATCTCTTGTGCCGCTTTCGATCCAGACAGGTTTGGTTACAAGTATTGCACTGGCACTGAAGAGCACCGAGTCAGCTTGCCTTCAGCATCTATCCCGAGATTATGTAACGGAGGACGCCCTCGATGGACTCCGGAACCTGATGATTTTCTGCCATCTGTACCTCGTCTACCATTCACCATTGGCCAATACATAGTGGCCAAGGCGAAGCGTGATGCAGCTGCGGCCCGTGCCCACTTCCAGCCATCTGTTTCGACCGGCCACACCTCATCATCTACATCATCGCACACTCACTTGATATGTCTGTATTTTACATCATTTAGAGAGCATTTTAAAGTCCTCATCATGTGTTTTCCCATGTAAATTGTGTCTTTAGGCATGAAAATAGGATTTAGGGCTTGCATTAGGTCCCAAAGAGTTTTGCATGTTTTGAAGTCTTTATCAGGTGCTTTGGGAGTCGTTTGGAGCTTAAGAAGAGGAGCAGAGGAGAAAACGATGAAGAAAAGGGTCAAAAATGGTGAAAACCGCTTGGAGGGATTTCTCGGCCAAATCGCGTACCGGACGGACAGAAACCTCGGTCAAAATCCTTACCGATCGCTCATTACCGGCCAAAATCCTTACCGATCGTTCAACCTCGGTCAAAATCCTTACCGATCGCTCAGCACCGACCAAAATCCATACCGATCGACCAAAGTCAACCTGGGTCGAAGATCAGGTGCAAATACCATGGGTTGAGTTTTTGGCCGAGGCGAAGGAATTTTTACGACCAAAAAGCTTACCGCGGTACACAGCCCTCGGCCATTTTCCTTACCGCGGGAAGCTTTTCTCGACCAAAATTTGTCCTTGTCCGCGCATTTCAAAGATCAGCAATCCGGGGAACCTTCCGGTCCGAACCAGTTGGCGGGGTCTTCAGAAAAGTTGGAGATAATCAAACAAAGATCCCAGAACAGTTGGAATCATCCAATTCGGACCCGTGGGGAGAAAGATACAGCTTCCGGAAGATGCACCAACATTACGCGCATCCGAGAACCGAACGGCGGAGCACAAAGATCACGGCGGACGGAGCCTTTCCGGACCAAATCAGCTTGCCCGGTCTTCATCAAAGTTTGAGATCTGTGAAAGACCCTTTCAGAAAAGTTGGGATCGCTAAATTCGGAGCAGTGGTTTGAAAGATAAAGTCTCCGGAGTTCGCATCGGTCTAAAAAGCTTATTTTCTGGTGATTCCAATACGGTTCAAAGATGTGAAATCCAGGAAGCCCTCCACTTCCCAAGCTCCGACGGTTTCTTCACCAAAGTTCGAGCTTATTGAGTCATCTTGACTATGGAACTGGTCTCAGAGCATTTGGAGTCGTGGGATGAAAGTTACTGCTTCCGGAAGGTGACATGGTCAATACGAGCCCAAATATGTTGCGATACACGCTAAGTGTTTTCTCAGGGCTCGGCATCATAACCTCGACATCGGCCAAGTCAAGGCTCATATTTTGGGAGTATTCTGAACTAGGCCTCGTGCTGACACCTCGGCACGTTGGAATCAAGGCATGCACACGTAAGAAATGAAGCTGGAAACGACTAAGTGTTGAACGTGCACCTCGGTGCAATGACCTCGGCGTGCATGCCGGACCCTGTTCGATCAAACCCCTCGACTACCAAGCGCCTCGGCATCTCATGCCGAGGTCCATTGTCACAAACCCAGAATCAAGAACAAAGCTGCCCAAGAATACACACGTGAAGATGGATCAAAGACTAGGGTTCATGCATGTTCTTGACGTGTTCTTCACGAGATCTTCATTTGGATCTGGACTCACGTGCACTCCTCGGCGTGAATACCTCGGCTTCACTCTCCGACACACCGTGGCACTCACCCATCAACCCAAGATCGCGGTTCAGTACCCGGTTTGTTCCGGGCTGACCCGCGACACTTTACCTTT
This sequence comes from Eutrema salsugineum, assembly GCF_000478725.1. NCBI lineage: Eukaryota > Viridiplantae > Streptophyta > Magnoliopsida > Brassicales > Brassicaceae > Eutrema > Eutrema salsugineum. Next base: position 6,254,907 of record NW_006256686.1, on the reverse strand, counting down.
GCTATATATACATTTTGAGACTAAAAACCTAGGGATCTGATCTCTTATCTGTTTCTAGTTTGAAGAACTTGCCTTTTTAGTGAAACTTGATGATTCTAATCCGATATCTCGTTTTTGCATGAGAAATCTTGTTCTTTCTTTATTTCTTTTATCATCTAACATTAAACTCCTCATCATGACCAGCTACACGTCTTGCAAAGGACTTAGTGAGCTCGTTATGATTAGTGAGTAGTCGTTTAAGCGGCTTTAGATGAGTAGATTAGGGTGCTTTCAAGGTAGATTAATGGGTTTAGGTGTCTAGTCTTGCATGTTTCATTCTTTAACCGACGAGATCTCTAGGCTGGATCCAAGCACATCACTTGAGGTTCAGATCTGAGACATATCTCGCATCAAAAGTGTTTGTAGAAATGTCTGAACCACTCGGTTAAGGGTTTAAGCGTCTTTCATCGCGAGAGTGATAGTTTGTTCTCTTAAATGACATTTTTGAACTGATTCTTATTGCTGATTGATTCGATGCTTCTCAAAAGACATTTTTGGTATGAAGGAGGATCAATTTAGATGCTTAATACTTTCATGAGAAGATTAACATGCCTTGAGTTCAAAGTTAAATGAAACCGCTTGATGTTTTGATTCATTAACCCACTAGTTGAACTTGGAAGCACCCGAGTTAAGTATCTCGTCTAAAGTCTCTTGCTTTATTACATATTATCATCATCTGAATCGCTTAGTTATCATTTGCATCTTTGCTTTGTTTGATTCTCATCATTTACTTTACTTACATGCTTAATCGTTGTTATTTAGCTTAGTAAAACCTTCACCTTTTTATCTTGACTTAAACAAACAAACAACATAGACTAGTGTCTCGTTGACAAGTCTGGATTGACACCTCTTAGTACTACTTTGACAAGGGGATTGATAGCCCTGAGACTTAAAAACTCTTATCTATCATCACTCCGATCTGGAGCGCAGAGTTGAGAGACAGGGACGACGCTTTGAGTGCGTTGTCACCTTCTTACAGGAGCAGCACCAGTTCGCAGACGACACATCGGAGGATGAGTGATTAATCAGCACTTCACTACCATCACGGTTCTATCATCATTGTCTTTTCTTTTTATTTTATTTCGCCTTTATTTCTCCATCTTCTCATCAACTTTTTTCACACTGGGGACAGTGTGAATTAAGTCTGGGGGAGGATGTCTATCCGTATTAATCATTTTCTTGCTTTTGCTTTTAAATTCCAAGTACTTTTTAAATTTTAATATGTAACCTGACATTAAGTATTTTTCAGGAATGTTTGACGCAAAACTATGATAATTTAGACTTGCACGCTTCTACACTATGCATGATAGCTCATTCGTAGTTAGCACTATACTAGGCGGTAGCTAGAGTACTTGCACTACGAACTCCCACCAGAGGACTTCTATTCATGGAGATTCTTTCTGACAGGATATACTAGCTCATTTTATTTGGACTTAATATTGATATCTAATTTTCTCATCATTGATTTTAGGCAGGCTTTGACATACACATATAGGACGTCTTTTACCCTCACTTTTACCACTTTTTGTCGTCCTAGATGACCAGTTTATCTTTATCTAGTACCATACCCTAAACCCGAAATCCTTGTTTTCAATCCTCATGCATTCTCTCTTTAGTTTATATCAGCAGATATGTGCAAAAACGTCGGAGAGAAGAGGAGCGACGCAGTTTTCAGTCACTCACAAAGGAGACTGAATGGAATTGGGAAGGAAGAGTATCAGAAACTTCATGAAGCTTTACAAGACAGATATTGACTGGTAATTTCGTGCTCTCTAAGACTCTATATCTAAAGATGTCCCCTTTCTCTAAAAAAAAAAAAAAAAAAAAAAAAAAAACGTGAAAAGAGAAAGGGAAACAAAAAGCCTAATGAGTCTTTGATTGTCGAAATTTGTGGAGCAATAAGCAACCACTATTCGTTTAAGGAGCTATAGTTTTGAAAGATTTACAAAAATCTAAGTCTGGGGGAGTTCGGAGAGAATCTGAGGAAGAAGACCAGGAATCTATGTCAAGAAGAAAGTGACTGAAAACTGTGGATACCAACAGCTTCACTCTCTCTTGTGGTTTTGCATAATATCCTGCATCCTCCAGATCTTCAGGTAACCCTTAAACACTTTAAGCCTTACCCCTAGAATAATCCTTTTTGACACCTAGCCTAGATTGCCTTGCCTAGATTTTCTTTGATGAGAACCACTGAGATTTTTAATGAATGTTAAGAGCTAGTTGACTGGAAGTTAGATCTTAGTGCATAGATTTCCGCATGACGGATTAACGGACTAGTTATGCCTGTATTGCTAGTGAGAATTTTCTAGGCTATTCTCGATTGAGTTCCTGCATTTTCAAACCTCTCGCCGAGATTTAGCCTTTGTTTTGTTTGAGGACAAACAAAAGACTAAGTCTGGGGGAGTTGATAACACCGGATTTTGACCATTTTTACGGATCACTTTAGTATCTTTTACAGGTGTTTTTATTCCATTTTCAAAGGATTTCTATGTTTCCGGATTTTAAAGGACTTTTCAGGTAATTTGGGATAAAGAGGCACAAAATGGAACAAAAAGACTCTTTTGGATAAATGCAGACCGTCAGAACTCTCATGGAGAGACGAAGACCTTCTCACCGTCTGATCACCCTCAAAATTGGAAAACTTATAGAAGAATCAACCAGCTTTCAAATGCACTTGGTTTGGAGACATTCCAACGTTTGGATCTCAAGATATTCCATTAGCCCCGGAGCCACTCGAAGCCGGCCAGCAAGTCACGCGACCGCGGCCAACAACCTATTTCCCGCGGTCAGAAGTTTCCCGACTGCGGCCAACCAGCCAATCCACGCGGTCACATCACTCCCAACCGCGGCCATCAAGTTCTGAATTAAAGCCCACATATCTGAAGCCCAAAGTCATTCTCAGCCTCAATTCCGGAACCCTAGAGACCATGGAGTATTGGAGACTATAAATACATGTCATTTAGGTCGTTTTTAGAGGGAACCCTTCATACTTTACAGAAACCCTTTTCCTTTAGCCGTTTTTATGAGATTTTTGTAGAAGATTGTTCAAGTCCGAGTTCTTCAATAGAGAAGCTTTCTTTATCTTTTTTCTTTACTGTTTTTCATTACTTTTATTAAAACCAATGATGATGTCGACCTCAGCCATGTCTGAGTAGATCCCGAGTTGGGCTTAGGGTTCCCGAAAAGGGCTCTCATAATCGATTACGACATCTAGGTTTATAGATCTGGGATTTCGACCTGTTCTCTGTTTATTCTTGTTCTTATTGCATGTATGCTTGATTGATCACCTAGTATCTGATCTAGATAGTTAGTGTTGCGAAAGTTTTCATTAAGTATCAGCCCTAGAATGAAACAGGCGATTTTTCCGTAGGAGTGGAAACCTACCTGCGGCGAGATCATGAGTATTGACAAGTCATGTGCAGCTCTTGCGTTCTCTCCCTTCCAGGGCCAGAGTGGAAACCTACTGGTCAGGGTTGCGAGAAACAGTTGGTTATGATCACGACAGTGACGTAGTCATACCGTCGTACTCTAGCTCTACAACCCATATATCGTTATCCGTCAATCCCAATCTATCTACCTTAGTGTTAAAACCGATTATGACCCCTTAGAGTTCCCAAAAGCTCAGCGTTTTTAGCCGTAGTTTACAATTCCATCGATTTTTATTTGCTTACTTAAACCTGCATTTCAATTCCCTTAGTACGATATTCTACTTGCCTTACTAGTCTTTTATTCGATATTTTACTTGCTTTATTAGCCTTTCATTCGATTTCTTTACTTGCTTTCTAGGATATATTTATTTGCTTTCTCTTGTTTTAGTTTAATTTGTGACAAACAACCAACCTTTAAAAACCAATCTAGTCTAGACATAAAGTTAAAAACCGTAGAAGAATATCAGGCACACAAATCTTTGTGGATTCGATCCCTAAATATTACAACTGATTAGCTGTGCACTTGCAGCTTTCATTTGTTTTGTTAAGGGTAAAACTTGATCCCTCACGCAGTTGACACGACATCACTAAACCACTCAATTAACAACTGGTTTGCTCCATCAGCACCCAAAGATCTGAAGATGAGGACAAGTTATGGCCGTGCAACATGGCTTTGTCTTGTGAAGATGAGTATGAAGAACAATACTCTGAAGATGAAAAGTATGAGTTGTTTGTAGAGGATCCAAACGCATGATATTCATCAGAAGATGGCTCAGGAGAAATTCAATGGATCACAAACAACATCAGTAGAGAGAAGCTGATGGAGTTCAACAACGTAGTCAGGTCATTCCTTGCTCATCTAAGCTTTGATGAAATATGGAAGCTTGGTCGTTTTCAAGTCTTTTTCAGGTACTGCAAGGAGTCTAAAGAGGATATCCATAGATACTTTATGAGAGCTTGATACATGACAACACCAGAAGCAGCTGTCTATGCGATTCACCTCAAAAAGCCGGAAGACTGCAGCCACTACACCAACAAAATCAGCAAGGAAAAGCTCGACGAATTCAATGATGTGGTTCGAAAATTGCCTGAAGAAATCACCTTTGCCAGAGCTTGCAAGGACTTCATGATAGGCCACTACTTCTGTGAGAGCAAGGAATCAATCCCTGAGATAGAAGACTTGTTCAACCATGCCAAAAGAGGTAAACCTGTTCGAACACTTCACAAAATCGAAGGTGTAGGTCAGTTTTGAGGAGAAATGTTTAAAAACGTGCTATGTGATTTTGGAGCTTGTCTTAACATGATGTCCAAGGCAATTGCTTTGAGACTTGGCATTAAACACATGCGCAGGACTAGAGAAAAGATTTGTCTAGCTGATGATTCAAATGCAACACCTCAAGGAATAGCTCATGAAATTCCTTTGAGAATAGGAAATTGCATAGTGTATGTCGACTTCTACATTGTCGAGACGAGAGATGCAACATATCCAGTGATTCTCGGATGGTCTTTTCTAGCAACTTCCGAAGCTATAATGGACTGGCCAAACCGGAGGATTTCATTTGCTAATATCGATAAAGATGTCTTCACAGAAGCTGTCCCATACAACAACAAAGCAGGAAAACGTTCTGCAACAGAAGAGTTTGAAGAAGAACTTTGGAGTGACGAAGAACCTGCTAGGCAGAGCAAGGAGATGGCGAAAAAGACTTGTCTCAGGACAAGGTCTTCCTCATTGGACTAAGCCACGTCTAACACCAAAAGTCGAGCTAAACGACTTAAAACAAAAGCGCTTAATGGGAGGCAACCCATTTAGGTATTGTTTTCTTTAGGATTTTTCTTTCTTTTTCTATAGATCTTTTTCTTTTTCTTAGTTTCAGGTGTTTCTTATGAAACAAAAAAGCCAAAAAAATAAAAAAAAAAACAGAAAAAAATCAAAAAGAAGGATGGTCCCTGACTGCTCGGCCTAGCAGGAACCAAGGAGAAGCAGGAAGAGGCCGCGAAATAAGCCCCCGCGGTTGCAGACGTTCTGACCGCGGGAAACGCCTCTTCGACCGCGGTCGCGTGTTTTTTACCGCGGCCAAGCACCTGTTTGCCGCGTTCGCGTGGCTCCTGACCGCGGCAAATGGTCATTGAGATCAAACCCGACCCCAAACCACCCACTTCACCTCATTTCACCTCACCAATCCCCACTCCACCTCATTCATCACCCTCCACCACCTTCATCACCACCTATCACCTTCCCAAACCTCTTCGAATGAATCTGGTTCATCTCCACCATAGCATCCCGGATCCAGGTAAGTTCTCTTTGTCCTTACCAATTCGATTATCAATGCATTTTTCTCATCCAATCTCGACTTGTTTCACACTGAGGACAGTGTGATTTAAGTCTAGGGGAGGATTTCATCCCTTTCTAACCACTTTTCTTTCATGAGTCTTGCATTATCTACACTTTTTGCATTTTCCTTAAAGTTTTTCAAAATCGGTTTTCAAAACAAAATACGTTTCAAAAGGGAATGGTGAACATGAATCAATGATAGTTGACTGTGTCCTTTTAGACTGTTCCTAGTGACATGCTCATTCATGATTTAGGACTAGAATATGCGGTAGCTAAGCACATTTGAAACGAAGTACCCCAAAGGAATTTAAATGATTTCGATTTAGATGAAGGGATACACTAGCTCTGTTTTATTTGGACTTAATTTGGACTTAATTTTTTCATTGAAGCATTAGACCAGGGAAACGAATCATACATTCAAGACTTCTTTATCCTTTTACCACTCTCTGTTGATCCTGAATGGCTAGTTCATCTTTAGCTAGTTGCCACCTTAACCAGTCCTCTTTCAAACCACATGCACTCTTGTTTTCTATTGTCTTATATGCAGATAAGTGCAAAAACATTGGAGAGAAAGAGGAACGATGCAGTTTTCAGTCACCAAGGACAGAGACCTGCGATTTGCCGGAAGAGTTCCCGGAAGGATTCAACACAATAGGAAGCTCAGTTTGCCTTAGAAAAATCTCAAATTTTGGTACAATCTCGTCCTCTAATCTCTCTCTTTAAAAGGTATATCCTTTTCAAAAAAAAATAGAAAATCCGAAAATAAGAAAAGAAAGGAAATAAAAGCCTTAGAGAATCTAGAAAGTCGAATTTTAAGTCCCAAGGTAACTAGAGTTTGATTTTATGGAGTTTTGGAGATTATTTTCTGATTCCCGGAAAGAATCTAAGTCTAGGAGAATAGCTGTTTACAACAAAGGAGGAATGATTATGCAACAAAATTTCGCAAGAAGAAGTGACTGAAAATTGCGGTCATCAACAGGTCCTTATCTCTCTTGCGGTTTTGCATATTATCTTGCATCCTCAAGATCTTCAGGTAACCTGAAACACTTTAACTCCACCACTTAAACAGCCTTTTAATGCCAAACGCCGTCTACCCTGGATGATGTCTTTAATGAGAACTCACAAATTGAACTTAATGAATGTAGAGAGCTCGTTGACTGGAATCAAGATTTAGATTGTTTAAGTTTTGCATGACGGAAAAAGTGGACTAGTATCTTTTGTGCATTGGTGAGACTTTTCTAGACTAAGTTGTGGATTGATGCACTATCTTTGGTCATAGTTTAGGAGTTCATGTCTCTGAGATTTGTGCATTTCCTATTTTTGTTTTCACTTAACCAGTTTAGGCTTTTGCTTTATTTGAGGACAAACAAAGGTTTAAGTCTGGGGGAGCTGATAACACCGTATTTTGACAACTTTTATGGATCGTTTTGAAATAATTTTTCTATGTTTCAGCTCAGAGTCAAACCGTCAGAAGTTCACCCTGATTGAAGGCCTTCTCACCGTCTGATCCAGCTCAAATTTAGAGATCTTAAAGATGAAAGTATCAGCTTTCCAGCACACTTTACAGCTTGGCAATCCAACGGTTCAATCAAAAGATACGTGAAGAGCAAGATGTCCCATAAACCAGCCGGCAAGCGTTTCCACCCGCGGCCAACAAGTTATTTCCCGCGGTCAGAAGCACCGCGACCGCGCGCCAGCCACCCATTTCCCGCGGTCACAGCCATCCCGACCGCGGTCAGCTAACTCCGAGCCTGAATGCCCATTTTTGAAGCCCAAAATGATTCCTTCATTTGGAGAAACACTAAGTAACGCCCAGAGATGTCTTGAGTACTATAAATACATGTTTTAGGAACCCTAATTCGTATCATCTATAATCTATCAAACACCAGCTTGTTTTCTTATTGTTTTTGCTTTAGCTTTGAGGGAGAGAGAGATTTGTCTCTTGAACCCTTGTTCTTTCTTTTTCAATTTTGGTTTCTATTCTACTTTTTAATACTATGTTTTTGATTTCGTTCATCATGTCTCAGTAGTTTTATTGTTGTGATTAAGGGATTTTTGATGGGGATTTATATGTTCGATGAAGATTCCATGAGCTTTTGAGTCGAATCTTAGAACTTTTTCTTTTGAATTCGTTCTTAGTGCATGAGAGTAGTGTTATGAACTACAATCTGATCCAGATGCTTGGTGACACGAAAGTGTACATCCGGTGTCAGATCTAGTTTGGGAGAGCAAAACAAACATAGGAGTGGAAACCTACATATGGGCGATTTGTGAATGCTGACGAGTCTTAAACATAATGCATCTCTTCTTTTCTAGAGCCAGAGTGGAAACCTACTGGTCAGGGTTGAGAGAGATAGTTGTCTATGATCACGACAGTGGCGTATTCATACGTTCGTGCCTCCAGTTCGAAAAGTTTAAGCTAAGATCTTATCAAATTTACTCTCTAGCAATGTTTTAAATCGTTCGTACCCCTGAGAAAACTTCCCTGAACCCCAACGCCTTCTTCCTTATAGATTTACACCGTTTTTATTTCAAGCTTTAGTTCAATATTCTCATTCCTTTTTAATTGATTTTCATTTAAGCAATTACGCTAGCCGTTTTTCTCGTTTTTATCCATTTTCGTTAAGTTTAGTTATTAGGTAATTTTAATTCCCGTATTTTCTCTTTAAGATTCGTTTTTACATTTTAAACACACCACCAAAACCCCCACAAAACCGTTTGGTTCTAGACTTCCTTACTTTATATTTCTTTTAAAGACTTTTGCAGAAAAGATCATCCTTCCCTGTGGATTCGATCCCTAAGTACTACAATCGATCAACTGTGCACTTGCGGCTATTGATTTCATTTAGGGTAAAACTTGACAACCCACTACACACACCACATCAACATGAACCTGAAACCAGCTGGAGAAAGAAGACTCATCAACATTCACAACTCATCAATTGGTAGGTTTTCACTCCAATGGTAGAATTGCTCGTTTCACCCTACGTTAGTCGCAACATATCATATCTAGATCAAATTCTAAGTGGTCAGCAGAGAATCTTGCAGTATGAATAAAGGTAAACGTAGAACACCTAGAAGATTTTTAATCCTAAATGTAGCGATTCATAGTAAAGACACACAAAATTCCCCTTGAAAAACCCCTTTAAACCCTTCCTCATTTGTTGAAAATAGTTGTTCCCCAGACTTAGATCTTTTCCGGGAATCAGAAAGATGATCTCCAAAAGTCCAAATAATCGTACTAAAGCTTGCCTCAAGGATAAAATTCGATCCTCGTAGACCCTCTAAGGTTTTTGTTTCCATTCTCTTCTTATTTTTCTTTTCTTTTCTCCTTTTTTTTGGATTCTTTTTTGTTTTTTTAAAGGGGAAACAATCTTTTATTAAGAGAGAGTCTAAGGTACGAAAATATACCAATGTTTGCCGATTTATTTCTGAGGCAAACCAAGTTTTCTTCTTTGTTAAATTATTTTGGTGAATTCGCAGGTCTCCGTCTTCAGTGACCGAAAACCGCATTGACCCTCTTTCTCTCTTACGTTCTTGCACATATCTGCATATAGAACAATGAAAAACAAGAATGCATGTGGTTTGAAAGAGGTTAGGTTAGGTGGGAAACTAGCTAAAGTTTAACTATCCATTCAGGATCAACAAAGAGTGGTAAAAAGATAAAGGAGTCCTGAATGTATGATTCTTTCCCTGATCTAATGCTTCAATGAGCTAGTATATCCTGTCAGAAAGAGCCAGATCAACAATAGGAGTGGAAACCTACCTATGGACGAGCTGTGAATGTTGACGAGTGTTAAGCAAGCTTGCATCTTTTCCCTTCCAGGGCCAGAGTGGAAACCTACTGGTCAGGGTTGCGAGAGATAATTGGTTATAATCATGACAATGGCGTATTCATACGTTCATGACTCGAGTTCTAAAAGTTTTATCTAGGATCCTTTAATTTACGTTTTAGCAATGTTTTGAATCGTTCATTTCTCGGAGAAAATTTCCCTGATAACCCAGCGTCTCGTCTTTATTAGTTTTTGCCGATTATCAATACAAGCTTTAGTCGTTAGGTTATTTTTCTTATTCCAGCCGATTTTTATTCAAGCAATGTAGGTCTAGCCGGTTTCCCGTTTTTAGTTGATTGTATTAAGTTTAGTAATTAGGTCATTTTAATTCCTGCATTTTCCCGTTAAGATTAGTTTTTACGTTTTAAAGACACCACCAAAACCCCTAAAAAATCGACTGGTTCTAGATTTCCTTAATTCATATTTCTTTCGAAGGTTTTTTTATAAAAGAACCTCCTTCCTTGTGGATTCGATCCCTAAGCACTACAATCAATCAACTGTGCACTTGCGGCTTATTGATTTCATTTAGGGTAAAATTTGACATTCCCTCACACACCACGTCAAGTTTTTGGCGCCGTTGCCGAGGAAGCATACGTTTCCTTTTCCGCAAAACCCTAGGAATGATTGGTAAATCGACTCTAGAACCCTTTTTCTACTTATTTCCATTTTTCCGGTTCTTTTTGTTTCAGTTCCTGAAGCAATGGACCCTATATATCAAAATCCCTACTACGAGGGAGGTTTTTACAACACTCCTTAAGCTACCAGACTTAGAGACAGATTTCAGCTATATGGATCGATACACCCAACCAAGCCATCTGTATTACGGGCGCCGTGAACCTGCTCGCCGCCTGGAAGATCCCTATTGATAACACCGTATTTTGACCACTTTTATGGATCATAATTATGTCTTATGCAGGTGTTTTAACTCTGTTTTCAAAGGTTTTTAATATGTTTTCAATGTTTTAGAGTTTCAAAAGACTTTACAGGAAACTTGGGCAAAAGATATGCAATTTGGAACAAATTAGCAATTTTGAATAAATGCAGACCGTCAGAAGTATGATAAGCGATGAAGACCTTCTCACCGTCTGATCACCCCCAAAATTTGAGACACCATAGAGGATCCAACCAGCTTTCTAATGCACTTGGTTTGGAGACAATCCAATGGTTAGATCTTCACATACTCCCGATGCAAGAATGACAGAAAATGTAGTTTTGGAACAGAGCATATGCCGGGACCGCGGCCAACACCCATTTTCCCGCGGGTAGAGCCACCGCGACCGCGGAACTTGGTCGTTCACTTTTCTGACAACTTAATTAAAGCCCAGATCAATTCCTTTCGTTATTTTTGAAGCCCTAAGTGTCCAGAACCACCCCAGAAGCTATAAATATCCCCATTAGGTCATTCCTAAAGGTGTAGGGAGACGACATAAGATAAAAATAGAGAGAGAATTCGTGTGGGTGCTTCACTAACCCTAGGAGCCGCCACCTTTGAAGGAGGAGCCGTCGAGGATTGCATCATTGCGCCTCATCTGCGACTCTGTTCTTCGTTTTTCTTCCTTCTTTTCTTTAGTTTCCTGCACTTTCGATTTCGTTTATGATGCTTTGTTACAATATTTTTGAGTAGTTACCCAGTTGGGTTTAAAGGGATTGTTCAAAGGGAATTTCATGAGTCTTTGCTTATGAATCAATAGATCTAGGATTTATAATCTTCTAGATGTTCTTCGTTTGCCTTTAATCTTACTGCGTGATTCTTTGCTGGCCACTTAGAAGCCGATCTGATATGATATGTTGCGAAAGCTTTCATTGATTGTCTGAACTAGGGTGAAACGAGCAATTCTTCTATAGGACTGGAAACCTACCTGTAGTTGAGTTGTGAATGTTGATGAGTCTTGTTCTGTTATTGCATCTTCTCCCTTCCAGGATCAGAGTGGAAACCTACTGATCAGGGTTGCGAGAGATAGTTATTTAGTGCTGCCAAAGTAGGCTATTCATACTTTCGTGCCTCGAGTTCTAGAACATACGTAGTTGACTACCTTTATCATTTGCTTAAAATCGACATAGCTTAGCCCATGAGTCCCTGCGAAAACCCCTTGAGCCCCAACGTTTGTCTTTAATTGTTTACAACCTTCGATTTAGTTTGCTTTTCAATCGCTATTTACTTGCTTACATTCGCCTCTTGTTTAATCGCTTTTTACTTACTTCTATTTGCTTTCATTTTCAATTGATTTTACTTGTTTAGCTTTCTAGTTTAGATTTAGTGACAACCAAAAACTCAAAACCAAAACCAAAACTCTTTTAGTTCTAATCTGATTTAAGTGTTGCAGTGAATTCGTACTGAAACAACTAAGTCTCTATGGATCGATACCCTAAGTACTACAGCGCACATCTGTGCATTTGTAGACATTTAGGGGTTATAAATTTAAAACCTGAAGCTTAGTAAAACGAAAACAAACAACCCTGCTTTTGCTCACAATCACCTATTGACCTCCTCTAATCTATTTTGGGTCATACGTCAAGCATCTTCACCGCAAAACGCTAGCCAGCAACAGGAAAACTTAGGATCAGAAAACGTCAGGGACGTCTCGAAGGAATGATAAACCAGTTCCTTGAGCAGAAAATCCTCACCGAAAACACCCTGCTCAAGAGGATTGATTCGATTTCAAAAGAGTTCAACAGGAAGTTTGATGGTCTGGCTGATCATGTCAAGATCCTAGAAGAGCAAACCCATAAGGACGCCCGAACCCTAGCCGAAATGATCGATCAAGTTGCAGCAGAACAGACAAGGCAAGGTTACGATATCATACAAAATTCAAGCAATATTGCCGAATCGAAACGTGAGATCAAGGAAGTTAGAGAATTAGCCTCTTGGTATAGAGAGAAGACAGACGAGGAGTTGCAAGAAATCGAGTACAGGTTAAGCAAACTCGAGTTCAAGGTACGAGAGATTGATGCAAGAATGGAACAGATCTCCGACATCAAGCCTGTTGGAGGTTATTCTAAGAAATCTCCTAAAGACCCAGATGAGAAGACGAAACTACAACCTGTTATAAGTTCAAGACGAACCAAGGGCCAACCAGATGATGGTAGGGTTTTTAAGTTTCTAAAACATATTTTGGATCTCATATCTTCTAAGTTGTTCATATTGCATGAGAGTAGATTCATGACCTATTCTCTAAGCCTAGGAATCGACCAGAGCCACGAGAGTGCTGTATCAGATCATCCGTACCTAGATTAAGAAGAATATAGTCACTATAGGAGTCTAGAGCTTGATTGTGGTCTGATGTGTGGTGTCGAGGGTTGTCAAGTTTCACCCTAATTGAAATCAATAGCCGCAAGTGCACAACTGATCGATTGTAGTACTTAGGGATCGAATCCACAGGGAAGGAGGATCTTTTCCTGCAAAAAGCCTTTGAAATAAGTATAAAGTAAGGAAGTCTAGAACCAAACAGTTTTGTGGGAGTTTGGTGGTGTGTTTAAAAATGTAAAAACGAAATCTTAAAAGAAAATACGGGAATTAAATGACCTAATAACTAAACTTAACGAAAATGACTAAAAATGCGAAAAACGGATATTCTAATTGCTTAAATGAAAATGAACTAAAAAGGAAAGACAATATTGAACTAAGGCTGAAATAAAAACGGTGTGAAACTATAGGAAAGAAGGCGTTGGGGTTCAGGGAAGTTTTCTCAGGGGTACGAACGATTCAAAACATTGCTAGAGAGTAAATTTGATAAGATCTTAGCTTAAACTTTTCGAACTGGAGTCACGGACGTATGAATACGCCACTGTCGTGATCATAGACAACTATCTCTCTCAACCCTGACCAGTAGGTTTCCACTCTGGCCCTGGAAGAGAAGAGATGCATTATGTTTAAGACTCGTCCTAATTCACAAATCGCCCATAGGTAGGTTTCCACTCCTATGTTTGTTTTGCTCTCCCAAACTAGATCTGATACCGGATGAACACTTTCGTGTCACCAAGCATCTGGATCAGATTGTAGTTCATGACGCTACTCTCATGCAGTAAAAACGAATTCAGAAGAAAAAGTTCTAAGATTCAGCTCAAAAGCTCATGGAATCCTCATCAAACATGTAAATCCCCATCGAAAATCCCTTAATCCCAACAATAAAACTACTCAGACATAAAGAATGAAATCAAAAACATAGTATTAATAAGTAGAATAGAAACCGAAATTGAAAAAGAAAGAACAAGGGTTCAAGAGAACAAATCTCTCTCTCCCTAAAAGCTAAAGCAAAAACAATCTCAAAAACAATAAAAAACAATAATGATAGATGATATGAGATTGTATGAGATTGTATATCGTTTAGGGTTCCTAAGACATGTATTTATAGTGCTCAAGACCTCTCTGGACGTCACTTAGGGTTTCTCCAAATGAGGGAATCATTGTGGGCTTCAGAAATGGGCTTCTGGGCTCGGAGGTTGCTGGCTGCGGTCGGGACGTGTGTGACTGCGGGGAATGAGTGTTTGGCCGCGGTCGGGATGCTCCTGACAGCGGGAAATTGCTTGTTCGCCGCGGGTGGAAGTGCTTGCCGGCTGGTTTACGAGACATCTTGCTCTTCGCGTATCTTTTGATTGAACCGTTGGATTGCCAAGCTGTAAAGTGCACTGGAAAGCTGATACTTCCATCTTTAAGGTCTCCAAATTTGAGCTGGATCAGACGGTGAGAAGGCCTTCAATCAGGGGTGAACTTCTGACGGTTAGACTCTGAGCTGAAATCTGGTTTTCTATCCATTTTGTTAATTTTTTCCCTAAGTTACCTGAAAAGAGTCTTGGAACTACAAATACTAGAAAAACGTAATAAAATTACTTAAAAGCAATTAAAAACATAGAAAAAGTATTTCAAAACGATCCATAAAAGTGGTCAAAATACGGTGTTATCAGAGCTACATATAAAGAAGATGTGATCAGCAGAATTCAATGTCTAATGCATGATCTTAGTTCTGGCATGGGAACGAGAGTAAATTGTTAGATCTGAGTGATTACTTGATTAAGATGGCCAGACTTGGTTAATCATACATATGTCTATTCTAGTTCCATGCAGATCCCAAAAACAGATGAAGATAAATTGCCCAGAAGCTAATTGGAAATGCCACCAAACATCGATTAGAGTAAACCAGAGAAGTCTAAATCGCGACCTATGAGTTTTAGAGTCTATAGTTTGAGTCGATATGTTTGAGATATTCTTTTAACAATTCATTTTGCAATGCATCTTATATCCTGTGAATATTAAATTAGGTTTAGTTTATGATTCTTAAACAAAAACCCCAAATCCCATGAGTTTATGACCTTGCTTACTTTCCCTGTTTGTTGTTTCTCGCAGATTAGACATTCTCCCTGTGGATCGACACCCTAAGTCTTATAACGTACATCTGTGCACTTGCAGACACTAGAGTTTTATAAATTTAAAATTTTTTAAGACCAATGGGCTTGTTTAAAACAAACCCTAGGCCCGCCAGCCCATCAAAGGTCTTGGATATAGGGAGTTTGAGGTGAAAGGAAAGATCTACACAGTGAGATTCAAGGAGTTGGCTGAGATATTTGGGTTCTCTACACCTGGAAAGACACCTCTCTACAATCAGATCGCTCATTACAAAGAAGAACTTCAAGCTTATTGGGAGGCCATTGCAATTATGATGTATAGGCTTCTTGGATCAGGAGCCCTATGCTGAGATATGTTCACAAGATCCTTCCTCACAGCCTTTTCTTCAAAATTGATGTTGGAAGGGTTCACAAGGGTGACTTGAATCTTCATGCTGTGGGTTTGAAACCTTTGATGCCAACTTATGACAATGGGAAGCGTTTTGAAGGATATCCTTATACACCTTGCCTTGCCTCTCAACTAGGAAGAGCCTTGATGACCTAAAAAGAGACCATTTGGGATTCAAAGAAGAAGGATGTGAAGCTGAGCCACGGTTGGGTTGTGGCAAAGAATTTGAAGGCAAATGGATACAGGTTTAAGGAGAGTAAGGCAAGGTTTGATCTGATTAATAAAGCACATCTATGGAAGATCGGATTCTTTCAAGGGAGAGTTGGCACCAAGCTTGCCTACATCTTCAAGATTGTGCAAGTTGAAACAGTTCAAGTTCTCTTACCCAACCCCTCCCTGACCACAGTCCCAGAGAAGCGCAATATCCACTTCTATGTGCTCAAGGAAGAGCTCCACAATGTTCAAACTGACCCACCAGTTCTTAAGTACAAGAAGGCGTGCAAATAAGAGATTTCCAAGGGAAACAAGGCAGCTGCTGAAGCTGGTGCTGCTGGTGATGATGATGATAGTATGCCTCCACCTCTTCAGCGCTATGGAGGGAGCAATTACCACTTTGATGATTACAGTTGGGAAGATCCAGGCAGCTCAGGGTTTAGAGCTCAGCAAAAGATTGGTATCCTTCAGCAATGGTGAAAGTATCAAGACAAAACGATACATAAAATGGCTAAGTGTATCAAGAAGATGAAAAAGAGAATCAAGAAGCTTGAGAACCCTTGCAAGGAATGATCTCCACAACCAGTTTCACCAAGACGCCGAGAAGAGGTTGGAGAAAGCTCCACCACCTGCACAGCATTGGTACCATACGGCAAAGCTCATTGGGTTGACCCTGAAACCGTTTTTGAGGAGCCAAGCCTGCCTTCTTGGGAGACACCATCTGGTTTCACATCACACCGGTCAGACTTCCAAAGCTACTACGCACCACTCCAATCCTTGTACATTTGCATGTAGTTACTTCTTTTTCACTTTGCATTCTGCTTGTTTTGTTTTGCACTCCTGTCTCATGCTTTTATAACACAAGGGACTGTGTTATTTAAGTGTGGGGGAGGAGTTTTATATTTGCTAATCATGTTTTCTTTGATCTTATTTTCCACTTTGAGTCTTGAGGCTCATTCATTCATGTAATTGCATCTAAGTATATATAAAAAAATCCAAAAAAATCAAAAAAATTCAGAAAAATTTTCACAAAAAATGTTCATTTAGTTGCATTCACATTTTTAGGATTGAGTCTAGTTTCATAATCATATAGGTTGCATCACTGCATGGGAGTACTGATAGATTTTTTCCTTGAGAGAACATCACTTTTTGAATTTAGTTCATGGCCCAAGTTGTTAGTTCTTCTATGCTTGCAAGACTTGAAAAGATTTGGATCTGTGATACAAGTTTGAATTGAACTCAGCTCTAGCAAGTGAAAACCTTGAACTTGATTTGGAAATATCTTGTGATGCATTGTTTGAATAAGCTTGTGGGTACTTATACATGTTTGAGCCAATGTTTGTGTGTGATTGTGAGGCCACGTTGTATCAAACTTAGCAAAAAGTGTTAAGTTTAGAGCGACAAGGGTTAGGGTTCATGTAGACTAGTTCCAACATCAAGGAACTACTAGGTCTAAGCTGTAAATAAGTGTGAGGGAGAGGTTTCTTTGTGTGAGCGTTTTAGAGAAAAGTTTTCAGAGAAAAAAGAGAAAGAAATGTAAAAATGAGAGTGATGTGAAGTGAGGGTTTGAAAAGAAAAGAAATCGGTTTTGGGTCTTTGTTTTAAAAACGAAATAGAGCTCTAAGTGTTCAAAAAGAAAGTGTCTAACCTCTGAGTGAAAACAAAGAAAGAAAAGAAGTGAAACGGCTCATGTGTCTAAAGAGATAAGAGAAGAAGTTGGATGAATCAAAATGTGAAAAGAGCTAAGTGTAAAAAAAGATCTCTAAACCAGTGTCTAAAGGTGAAAAAGAAAACCCTTTGAGAGAAGAGAGTGTGAGGTTCATGTGAGGGTAGCTTAGAGTTTTGGCATTGGGTTTAGAGCATCTTAGGTACTTGGGTAGATGGATTCTAGCCCTTGTATGCATTGATTGCTCTTTACCTTTAGCCTTTTACCAAAGTTTGATCATTCATGAGAGATCCCTTGTGTTGAGTTGAACCCACATTGTGTAAAGAATGAGATCATTTTTTATCTCATAACCTCATCACCTAGCCAAACTTTGCTTGTTTGAACATGCATCATTTGATTCACATTGTAAAGAGCTTAATGAATGTGAAAGAGCTGAGGAATAAGAAAACTTGTGGAGATCATTATTGAGTTTGATGCATCAAAGTAAAGTCTTGTATTGCATGTTAGAATTAGCAATTTGGACCCTCAATTTTAACTCTTTTTGTGGTTACTTTCCCTCTTCCCATAGCAAATATGAACTGCCATGCATTCAACGTCTCTCTCTCATTTGTTCTTTTTGCTTGAGGACAAGAAAGGACAAGTGTGGGAGAGTTGATATATTCATAAAATGCATCATCTAACTTGCATTCATTCCAAATCATGTCTTAATTCATGCATTTTAAGTCTTTAGGCATTGTTTTAGGACTTAGAAGTTGCATTAGGTCCAAAGGAGTCTCTGCATGGTTTAGAGTCTTAAACAAGTACTTTGGATTCTGTTTGGAGCAGAAGAGTTGATACCAGATGTTGAAATGGAGTTTGGAGGTTCAAAAATGGTGAAATCAGATTTTGGAGTTTATCGGCTAAGGCATGTACCACGGGAAGGTTTCCATCGGCTAAAAACCCTTCCCGGGAAGATTCGTGTCGACCAAAACGTGTACCGGATGGAGAAGGTTTTATCAGGTGCTGATTATGGTTGGATTGTGCAACTATCGGCTAAAATGCCTATCGGGTGGGGGTTGGCTTGTGAAATACTCATATTTTGTCATGTTTAGGATTGCATTTTTGTCCAAATATTGAGTCTCATGCATTCATTTAGGTAGTTTTACATATATTTGTCTTTGCTTTTGTCTTTAGTTAGGAATTTCATTAGGTCCTAGAGAGTTTTGCACTTTTGGAGTGTTTACAGGTCATTTGGGGCTAATTGGGAGAAATTGTGACAAAAGCCATGGAGAGACCATCACCTTATGTGCATCAGACTCGATACAAGTGATATGGAGCCGACAATCCCTCAACTTTATCACCTGCAAAAGAGGACTTGCACCAGGATTCAGCCTCTATAGTCTTCATACCGATTCAAGGGGGTCGCGTCTAGTTTCCAGAACACTTGAGATAGTACTATTTTCAGTTGTGAGCTGAAAGTTACGGCGATAAGAAGCAGTACATGTCTCGGAACGGATATAGGACCCAAGCACCGCGTATCAAAGAACCGGTGGAACGGAGGCCTTTCCGACGTCATCTGAACCCGAACGCTTCACCAAAGTTGGAGCTGAAGGTGCCATTTGGCTCATGGAGTTGACCTATCTAGGTTTGGACCAATGAGAAAGGAGTTATGAAGGATTTGGTGCAAGCGGTGTACATTCATATCGAGAAGGAGTACCGACCAAAATCAGATCGGTATTACCTTGGAACCTTGACGATTTTGGCTGGCTTTTGGAAGAAAAAATGCCTAAGAATATCGACCTCCTGCACCGACTGAATCCTTGTCGGTATTGATCCCCTGAAGCTGTCCTTAACGCCGCACCAAGGTGAGTTCAGCCGGTGTAGCGCCTCGGTGTAACCACTCTCAAATTGCCGAAGAAATATCGACCTCCTGCACCGACTGAAATCTGGTCGATACATTCTCGAACCAGGACGTTCTTATGGGCCTTTTCGAGACCAATACCTAGTTTGTTCTAGGATGGCCCATCAAGAAACCCTACCTATATATATGTTTTAGTCATTATCCAGCAGACTAAGTTTGATTCTCTTTGTTTCTTTGTCTCTTTAGTGTAAAACGAGTTTGATCAAGGGATATCTAGCAGATTTAATCATATTAAAGCTGTTTCTTATCATTTCTTCATCTCATCTTTACTTCTAATCATGATTAACATCACCTCTTGCAAAAGAAATGGCGTGTTCATCATGATTAGTGAGTAGTCTTCTTTTAAGCTTCTAGGTGTGTATATTAGGGTGCTTAAATGTTTGATTTGTGATGTGATGTTTAGGTTCTAGATTCTCATTTCATTTCCTTAGTTAGCTGCTCCTAATGCCAGATTTCCTTGGGAAAGTGAAATCTGGGTTCATAGGCATTTCATGCACCAAAAGTGTTTGATGAAATGCCTGAAAAAGCTAACATAAGGGTTTATGTTTTAAATGCCATGGGAATGTTTGTTTGAAGCATAGATGACATATTAGAACTGTTTCTTAATGCTCATTGATTCATATTTCACAAATGAGAATTTGGTTTGAAAATGGATTAGTGTAGAGGTTAATACCTTCATGAGAGGATTAATCTAGATTAGAGTTCTAAGTTAAAATGTTTTGAGAACATGTGATTGCTTGTTATGTCTTTCTGTAAAAGATTCAGTCTTTCTTTGTTAGAGATTGTTTGGTCACTTATTAGGCTTGGAACATTATGCTTGCTGATTTCTTGGTTATCTCTAATGGTTGTTAGACTTGATTAAGTGATTTGCAAAGGGATTTCTGTCATGAGAGTGGATTAATCTGATTAAGAAGCCTAGACTAAAGAGTAGCAAGTGTTGCATTATGTTCTTAGCATCATGAATCAGTATCTAAAGCACCCTAATCAATGATCACATCTAGAGGTTTATCTTTCATCATTTGCTTTATCATCATCTTGTTTGGTTGCTTACTTTGTTTAGTAGTTAATCATCTTGCTTGCTTGTTTCTTGTTTTATATGCTTTTTTGTTTCTTGTCACCACCAAAAACCTTTCTTGTCTCACTTGACTTAAGAACTTGTCAAATAAACTAGTGCCTAACTACCACATATATGGATTAATACCCTTTGTACTGCAAGTGACATAAGGGATTGATAACCCATCTAAGACCTAAGTGTGGGGGAATACATGTTGGTGAGTGGAAAAAGGAGAGATGAGTGGAAATAAAAGGAGAATGGTGAGAACTAGGGGATAGAAAAAGAAAAGAAATCAGTCTTGGAGTTTTGAGTCAAAGAAAGTTAGCTCTAGTGTTTTGAAAAGAAAGAGTCTAGCCTCTAAGTGAAAAGAAAAGAAGCCAAAGAGCTCAAATGTTTTAAAAAGAAAGAAAAAAAGAGGTTAGAGGTTACAAAAGAAAGTGAAAAAGAGCTATGGAAAGTTTGCACTCCAAGACTTGTGTATGAAAAAGAAAAGAGAGTCCCCTAGTGAGAGAAGAATGAGTGTGAAAAGTAAGCAAGTGAGGAAACATTGAGTAGAGTGTGGGGTGGGATGAGTCTTTGCTCTTGTATGCATAGGTTGCCTTTTACCTTTAGCATTCTGCCAAAGTTTGGTCATTCATAGAGAGATCCCAAGCACCCTATATATTGTTTTTAGACCTAATTTGGAGAACACCTTTTATCCATTTTTAGTTTCTTTTCCCCTTTTGTGAAAGACCACTTGATACACCTTGTTTTTAGAGTTTAATATTGATTTGAAGTTTCTTTTCATCTTGTTCCATCATTTCTTATCATCAAATCACACTTCTAATCATGATTAACAACACATCTTGCAAAGGATCTAGTGTGTTGATCATGATTAGTGAGTAATCCCATATTAAGGTCTTAGATATGTAGATTAGGGTGCTTAAGTGGTAGATTAGTGAGCTTAGGGGTTAGATCATGCATATTCCATTCTCTACAATCTGTTCTTAATACTAGATCCATACACATCATTTGTGGTCTAGATTCTGGGCATTTCATACACCAAAAGTGTTTGATGAAATTCCTGAACCAAGGTTGTTAGAGGTTTAAGTGTTATTCATCATGGGAATGATTGTTTATATGCTTAAATGACAGATTAAACTGATTCTTAATGCTTGTTAACTCATGTTTCACTAATGATGATTGGGTTAGAAACTGTTTTAGCATAGGAGTTAATACCTTCATGAGACGATTAACTTAATTAAAGATGTTTATGTTGAATGATTTGCTTGATCATATGATTCATTAGCTCATTAGTTTATCACTGAAGGCACCCTAATCCACTATCATGTCTAAGACCTTTCTCGTCATCATTCATACATTCTCATCATTTGTCTTTGTTTAGTTCTTGTGTAATCATTTCATTAGTCTTTAATCCTGTTTAAGTTTGTAGTTGTCTCTAGATAATCAAAACCCACTCTTGTTTGCTTGAATTAAGAACCTGATCACATAGTTTAGTGTCTAACACCACATCTGGATTGATAAACCTCTTTGTGCTACTTTGAAAAGGGGATTGATAGCCCTGAGATCCTAAAAAGTCTTGTCTATCACCAAGTCTAATATGACCAAACAGCCTCTTTGTGCATCAACATAATAGCTAAGAAAGACTGAATCTTATAAAGAAAGATAAAGCAAGCATCACATGATCTCAAATTTCCAATCAACTTAAAACTCAAAGCAAGACCATTTCTTTCCCAAGCCAATGATCACTATACTAATCAGCATTCAAACCTAACTCTCATTAGTGGTAATGATGATCAATATGCGTTGATAAACAGTTCTAATATGTCATTTATGCTTCAACAAACATTCCCATGACATTTAAAACATAAACCCTTATGTTAGCTCATTCATGCATTTCATCAAACACCTTGTGGGTGGAAAAATGCCTAAGTTCTATGTCAGAGTGATTATCAAAGATCTAACATTAAGAGCAGCTAACTAAGAAAAGGAAATGAGAATCTAGAACCTAAACATCATAAATCAAACATCTAAGCACCCTAATCAACACACCTAGAAGCTTAAAAGAAGACTACTCACTAATCATGCTTTACACACCTAATTTTTTGCAAGAGGTGATGTTAAACATGACTAGAAGCAAAGATAAGAAGAGAAGATCATAAGAAACAACTTTAGATTGATTAAATCCTTGAGATATCTCGTAACAAAATCTGGGTTTTAACAAAAGAGGCAAAAAGAAAAGAGAGAATAAAGCTTAAACTAATCATTAAAGTCTCAAAACTATTTATACTCAGGGTTTTCTTAATGAGCCAACCCTTAACAAGCTGGATATTGGCCCAAAAAGGCCCAAAAACTCAGACAGGATCAAGGCCCTATCGACATGGTACAAGTCGATATTTTGGTCGATATGTTTCAAAGAGTTTCTTAGCAAGAATATCGACCAAACACTTGGTTGAATATAGTTTGGTGGACATTATTTCGGCAATCCAGGCTCTAAGATGTCGACTATGCTTCACCTCGACATGTTGGTCGATAATATTTCGGCGATCTTGATAGAGAATATCGACCAAACTGTCGGGGTACCTTCCGGTTGATAGGAATGCAAGACGTCCGAACCAAAACTTTCATAACTCTCAGCTCAGTGTTTCGAACCTCGGTCTGTCAACTCCATGACCAGATGGCTCCGTCAGCTACAACTTTGATGAAGGGGCGGAGTCTAGTAGACGTCAGAAAAGGCTTCGTCTCACCGGTTCTTTGAGGCGTTTTGTTTTGATCCTTTAGCAGCTGCGAGAGATGTGTTCCTTCTGATTGGCATAACTTTCAGCTCCGACATCCAAATTGAGTAATCACAAACGTTCTGGAAACTAGACTCAACCCTCTTGAATCTTGAAGAATATACCGGAGACTAAATCGCAATAAACATCCTCCTTACAAGGCGATGAAGTAGAGGGATCGTCGGCTCCTATACACTTGTCCGGGTATGATGCATCCAAACGAGGGTATCTCCACAGTTTCTGGTCCAAATGCTCCAAAATGACACCAAAACACTTGTAAACACTCCAAAAGTGCTAGACTCTCTAGGACCTAATGCAATACCTAACTAAAGCTATAATCAAAGACAAAATAAAGTAAAACTACCTAAAGGTATGCATGAGACTCAATATTTGGACCTAACATTCTTAATCATGTAAATTATGGATATATCATTCTTGGAGTGTATTTTGGAGCAAAAATATATTTTTGAATAAATTCAGGTCGTCAGACATTTGGCAATCAATGAAGACCTTATCACCGTCTGATCATCCCCAAATTTAGAGATACTATAGAGGAGACAACCAGCTTTCCAACACACTTGATACCAATACAATCCAACGGTTGGATCTTCATATATCAGCAATGCACTGAAGACCAATTAACACAATCCAGGAAGGACAGGAGCTCTCACCAACGGCCAAGCTCCTCCCCACCGCGGCTCAGACCACCTCACCTGCGATGGACCTCTATCTGAACCTCAGAAGCCAAACTAAGGCCCAAGTAATTCTCTGCACTCATTTTACAAGACCTAGACGCCCAGAAGAGAGGAAACACTATAAATACTCATTTTTAGGTCTTATGTAACCAAACCTCTTTCATCTCTTTGAGAGAGAACTTCATTATAGTTAAAGTTTTACTTTTATGCAATTGTAGAAGATTTTCATCGCCAATATTTTTTTCAATCAGAGAAGTTTTTCTTTATCCTTTGTCTCTTTACTTTATTGCTTTTTCATTCTTAAACCAATGATGATATCAAGCTCAACCATGTTTTAGTAGTCACCTTGTTGGCCAAATGGACCACCAAAGGGGATCGATCACCAAGAATCTGATTCAAGGTAAAATCCGAGCCACGAAAGGGTTGTATATGGGTAACCTGAACTGGATCTTATGGATGATAGACAAGACTTTATGGTCTCAGGGCTATCAATCCCCTTGTCAAAGTAGCATAAAAGAGGTTGTCAATCCAAGAATGTGGTGATAGACACTAAGCTATATGATCAGTTTCTCAATTCAAGTAAACAGGTGAGGTTTTGATTGATTAATGACAACTATAAACTTAAACAAGATTAATGACTAAAGAAGTGATCAACCAAAGACAAGCAAATAACAAGATGATGATGAGAATGTATGTATGATGATGAGAATGGTCTTAGACATGATAGTGGATTAGGGTGCCATCAGTGATAAACTAGTGAGCTAATGAACCATATGATCAAGCAAACCATTCAACTTAAACATCATTAATTAAGTTAATCCTCTCATGAAGGTATCAACTTTTATGCCAAAACAGTTTCTAACCTAATCATCATTAGTGAAACATGAATCAACAAGCATTAAGAATCAGTTTAATCTGTCATTTAAGCATATAAACAATCATTCCCATGATGAATAACACTTAAACCTCTAACAACCTTGGTTCAGGAATTTCATCAAACACTTTTGGTGTATGAAATGCCCAGAATCTAGACCACAAATGATGTGTATGGATCTAGTATTAAGAACAGATTGTAGAGAATGGAATATGCATGATCTAACCCCTAAGCTTACTAATCTACCACTTAAGCACCCTAATCTACATATCTAAGACCTGAATGTGGAGATTACTCACTAATCATGATCAACACACTAGATCCTTTGCAAGATGTGTTGTTAATCATGATTAGAAGTGTGTAAATGAAGAGATAGATGATAGATTCAGAAGAAAACAGCTTTAAACACAAAGATCTCTCAAACTCTCTTGATTAAACCCTCAAAAATCGATATTTCTCTTCTTAAGAGGAGTCTTTTCACAAAAGAGGCAAGAGACAAAAGGAATAAAGCTTAGGTTTTGGGAAAAAAACCCTAAAAACTATTTATATGTCTCTAAAACGAACCAGGTCATCCCGGAACAAACCGGGTCCTGACCCGGCTTTAGTGGGTAAGGTGACGAATGTGCGAGTTGGTCAAGAGTCTCCCAGGTCACATGCCCAAGTCGCACAGGTGAAGAAACTGTCTTGTGAGGCTTAAATCCCTTAGTCTCAGCCGCATGCCCAAGTAGATGTGTTTTGCGAGTCTTTGTGCGGTTTAATCCTCTTCCTCTCCAAGTCGCATGACCAAGACGAAATTTGGGAAAGTGATAACACCGTATTTTGACCACTTTTATGGATCGTTTTGAAATACTTTTTCTATGTTTTTAATTGCTTTTAAGTATTTTTATTACGTTTTTCTAGTATTTGTAGTTCCAAGACTCTTTTCAGGTAACTTAGGGAAAAGCTTACAAAATGGATAGAAAACCAGATTTCAGCTCAGAGTCAAACCGTCAGAAGTTCACCCCTGATTGAAGGCCTTCTCACCGTCTGATCCAGCTCAAATTTGAAGACCTTAAAGATGGAAGTATCAGCTTTCCAGCACACTTTACAGCTTGGCAATCCAACGGTTCAATCAAAAGATACGCGAAAAGCAAGATGTCCCGTAAACCAGCCGGCAAGCAATTCCACCCGCGGCCACCAGGCCATTTCCCGCGGTCAGAAGCATCCCGACTGCGGCCAGCAGTCCATTTCCCGCGGTCACAACCCTCCCGACCACGGCCAGCCAACTTCGAGCCCGAAGGCCCATTTCTGAAGCCCACAATGATTCCTTCATTTGGAGAAACCCTAAGTGACGTCTAGAGATGTCTTGAGCACTATAAATACATGTCTTAGGAACCCTATTTCAGGATATGCTATTTTTATTATTGTTTTAGAATACTTTTTTTGTTTTAGGTTTTAGGGAGAGAGAGATTTGTCTCTTGAACCCTTGTTCTTTCTTTTTCAATTTCGGTTTCTATTCTACTTATTAATATTATGTTTTTGATTTCGTTCATTATGTCTGAGTAGTTTTATTGTTGGGGTTAAGGGATTTTCGATGGGGATTTATATGTTCGATGAGGATTCCATGAGCTTTTGAGCCGAATCTTAGAACTTTTTCCTCTGAATTCGTTTTTACTGCATGAGAGTAGCGTCATGAACTACAATCTGATCCAGATGCTTGGTGACACGAAAGTGTTCATCCGGTATCAGATCTAGTTTGGGAGAGCAAAACAAACATAGGAGTGGAAACCTACCTATGGGCGATTTGTGAATGCTGACAAGTCTTGAACATAATGCATCTCTTCTCTTCCAGGGCCAGAGTGGAAACCTACTGGTCAGGGTTGAGAGAGATAGTTGTCTATGATCACGGCAGTGGCGTATTCATACGTCCGTGACTCCAGTTCAAAAAGTTTAAGCTAAGATCTTATCAAATTTACTCTCTAGCAATGTTTTGAATCGTTCGTACCCCTGAGAAAAATTCCCTGAACCCCAACGCCTTCTTTCCTATAGATTCATACCGTTTTTATTTCAAGCTTTAGTTCAATATTCTCATTCCTTTTTAATCGATTTTCATTTAAGCAATTAGAATATCTGTTTTTATCGTTTTTATTCATTTTCTGTAAGTTTAGTTATTAGGCCATTTAATTCTCGTAGTTTTTTTTAGATTTCGTTTTTACATTTTAAACACACCACCAAAACCCATACAAAACCGTTTGGTTCTAGACTTCCTTACTTTATATTTCTTTCAAAGGCTTTTGCAGGAAAAGATCCTCCTTCCCTGTGGATTCGATCCCTAAGTACTACAATCGATCAGTTGTGCACTTGCGGCTATTGATTTCATCTGGGGTAAAACTTGATAACCCACACACAACACCACATCAAGTTTTTGGCGCCGTTGCCAGGGAAGTCACGCGTTTTCTTTTCCGCAAAACCCCAAGAAAGGTGGGTAAATCGACTCTATAACCCATTTTCTGCATATTTCCATTTTTCGGTTATTTTTTTCCATTTCAGAAGATATGGATCCTATAAATCAAAATATACACTATGAGGAAGGTTTCTATAACACTCCTCAAGCCACCAGACGCAGAGAAGAACACCAAGCCCGAAATCTTAGCTACATGGATCGATACAGCCAGCAAAACCACCCTTACCACCGGCGCAGAGAGACTGTTCGACGCCGGGAAGATCCTTATGGTCCTCCTCAAACCTACTTCGAGCCACACGTCTATAATCCTCCACTGCAGAACCCTAGTCAGCAAGAGGACATCTTGAGGATCAGCAGACGTTTGGGACGCCTCGAAGGGATGATAAACCAGTTCCTTGATCAGCAGATTCTCACCGAAAACACCCTGCTCAAGAAAATTGATTCAATCTCTGAAGAGTTCAACAAAAAATTCGATGATATGGCCAATCATGTTCGAGTTTTGGAAGAGCAAACCCACAAGGACTCACAAACACTAGCTGGGATGATCCACCAAGTCGCAACAGAGCAGACAAGACAAGGGTATGACATCATACAAAACTCAGGCGATATTGTCGAATCAAAACAGGAGATTAAAGAAGTCAGAGAATCCGCCTCCTGGTATAGAGAGAAGACAGACGAAGAGTTGCAAGAGATCAAGCACAGGCTGAACAAACTCGAGCTCAAAGCACGGGAGATTGATGCAAGAATGGAGCAGATACCCAACATTGAGCAAATCGAGAGATTTTCTAAGAAATCTCCCAACGATCCTGATGAAGATGCACAACAACGCCCTGGTATGAGTTCATATGATGCTAGTCTACCCAATAAAGAAGCTTGAGAGGTTCTTATCAAGTACAAGAAGGAAGAGACGGACTATGAGCAGTTTACATCCGGGGCCGCGGGTCCAAGCGTTCTGACCGCGGCCAAAGCCCTGTTTCCCGCGGTAGCAACTCCTCTGACCGCGGGAGTTGGTCGCTCAGATGCACCTCCGGGTTTTGAGAGGAAAATAATACATCTTCTGTCCCAACTTCAACCTCCAGCACCTAAAAAAGCAACTCAGGAAGAAGAAAACCAAGTTTCAGATGAAGAAACAGATTGGCAGGAATCATTACCTTGTATGATGGCAAAGGAATGTGTTGAAGATTCAGCTGACTCTTCAATCCAGGAAGACCAGACATGCAGCGAGATAAAGATGCCATACATCGATTCAATCATTGAATATGACACTGCAGCTTTCTTTTGTGAATCCTATTCTGCGTTTGAGACACCAGCCAACACCTACAGTTAAAGGCAAGTTCGAATTCTCCATAAGGTCAAGACTACAGGTCAGTTTCTTATCTCTTGTTCTATTAGAGGAGAAATGTTTAAAAACGTGCTATGTGATTCTGGAGCTTGTCTTAACATGATGTCCAAGGAAATTGCTTTGAGACTTGGCATTAAACACCTGCGCAGGACTAGAGTAAAGATTAGTCTAGCTGATGATTCAAATGCAACACCTCAAGGAGTAGCTCATGAAATTCCTTTGAGAATAGGAGATTGCATAGTGCGTGTCGACTTCTACATTGTCGAGACGAGAGATGCAACATATCCAGTGATTCTCGGATGGTCTTTTCTAGCAACTTCCGGAGCTATAATGGACTGGCCAAACCGGAGGATTTCATTTGCTAATATCGACAAAGATGTCTTCACAGAAGCTGTCCCATACAACAGCAAAGCAGGAAAACGTTCTGCAACAGAAGAGTTTGAAGAAGAGCTTTGGAGTGACGAAGAACCTGCTAGGCAAAGCAAGGATATGTCGTAAAAGACTTGTCTTAGGACAAGGTCTTCTTCATCAGACTAAGCAACGTCCAACACCAAAAGTCGAGCTAAACGACTTAAAACAAAAGCGTTTAATGGGAGGCAACCCATTTAGGTATTGTTTTCTTTAGAATTTTTCTTTCTTTTTCTTTTGATATTTTTCTTTTTCTTAGTTTCAGATGTTTCTTATAAAACAAAAAAGCCAGAAAAATCAAAAAACCCGAAAAAACCAAAAAGAAGGATGGTACCTGACTGCTCGGCCCAACAGGAACCAAGGAGAAGCAGGAAGAGGCAGTGAAATAAGCCCCCGCGGTCTCAGACGTTCTGACCACGGGAAACGTATCATCGACCGCAGTCGCGTGATCCTGACCGCGCCCAAGCACCTGTTTGCCGCGGTCGCGTGATTCTTGACCGCGGCAATTGGTCGTTGAGATCAAACCCGATCCCAAACCACCCACTTCACATCATTTCACGTCACCAATCACCACTCCACCTCATTCATCACCCTCCACCACCTTCATCACCACCTAATCAACTTCCCAAACCTTTTCGAATGAATCCGGTTCATCTCCACCAGCATCCCGGATCCAGGTAAGTTCTCTTTGTCCTTACCAATTCGATTATCTATGCATTTTTCTCATCCAATCTCGAGTTGTTTCACACTGAGGACAGTGTGATTTAAGTCTGGGGGAGGATTTCATCCCTTTCTAACCACTTTTCTTTCATTAGTCTTGCATTATCTACACTTTTTGCATCTTCCTTAAAGTTTTTCAAAATCGGTTTTCAAAACAAAATACGTTTTAAAGGGAATGGTGAACATGAATCAATGATAGTTGACTGTGTGCTTTTAGACTGTTCCTAGTGACATGCTCATTCATAATTTAGGACTAGACTAGGCGGTAGCTAAGCACATTTGAAACGAAGTACCCTAGAGGAATTTGAATGATTTCGATTTAGATGAAGGGTACACTAGCTCTGTTTTATTTGGACTTAATTTGGACTTAATTTTCTCATTGAAGCATTAGACCAGGGAAACGATTCATACATTCAGGACTCCTTTATCCTTTTACCACTCTCTGTTGATCCTGAATGGCTAGTTCATCTTTAGCTAGTTCCCCACCTTAACCAATCCTCTTTCAAACAAAATGCACTCTTGTTTTCTATTGTCTTATATGCAGATAAGTGCAAATACGTTGGAGAGAAAGAAGAACGACGCAGTTTTCAGTGACCAAGGACAGAGAATTGCGATTTGCCGGAAGAGTTCCCGGAAGGATTCAACACAAGAGGAAGCTCAATTTGCCTTAGAAAAATCTCAAATTTTGGTATAATCTCGTTCTCTAGTCTCTCTCTCTTTAAAATGCATTTCCTTTCAAAAAAAAAAAAAAATTTCCGAAAATAAGAAAAGAAAGGAGATAAAAGCCTTAGAGAGTCTAGAGAGTCGACTTTTAAGTCTCAAGGCAACTGGAGTTCAACTTTATGGAGTTTTGGAGATTGTTTTCTGATTCTCGGAAAGAATCTAAGTCTGGGGGAACAGCTGTTTACAACAAAGGAGGAAGGATTATGCAACAACATTTGGCAAGAAGAAGTGACTGAAAACTGTGGTCATCAACAGGTCCTTATCTCTCTTGCGGTTTTGCATATTATCTTGCATCCTCCAGATCTTCAGGTAACCCGAAAAATTTTAACTCCACCACTTAAACAGCCCTTTAATGCCAAACGCCGTCTATCCTGGATGATGTCTTTAATGAGAACTCACTATTGAACTTAATGAATGTAGAGAGCTAGTTGACTGGAATCAAGATTTAAATTGTTTAAGTTTTGCATGACGGAAAAAGTGGACTAGTATCTCTTGTGCATTGGTGAGAATTTTCTAGACTAAGTTGTGGATTGATGCACAATCTTTGGTCCTAGTTTAGGAGTTCATGTCTATGAGATTTGTGCATTCTCTATTTTTGTTTTCACTTAACCAGTTTAGGCTTTTGCTTTGTTTGAGGACAAACAAAGGTTTAAGTCTGGAGGAGTTGATAACACCGTATTTTGACCACTTTTATGGATTGTTTTGAAATACTTTTTCTATGTTTTTAATTTCTTTTAAGTACTTTTATCACGTTTTTCTAGTAGTTGTAGTTCTAAGACTCTTTTCAGGTAACTTAGGGAAAAGCTTAATAAAATGGATAGAAAACCAGATTTCAGCTCAGAGTCAAACCGTCAGAAGTTCACCCCTGATTGAAGGCCTTCTCACCGTCGATCCAGCTCAAATTTAGAGACCTTAAAGATGGAAGTATCAGCTTTCCAGCACACTTTACAGCTAGGCAATCCAACTGTTCAATCAAAAGATACACGAAGAGCAAGCTGTCCCGTAAACCAGTCGACAAGCAATTCCACCAGCGGCCAACAGGCCATTTCTCGCGGTCAGAAGCATCCCGACCGCGGCCAGCTGTCCATTTCCCACGGTCACAACCCTCCCGACCGCGGCCAGCTAACTCCGAGCCCGAAGGCCCATTTCTGAAGCCCACAATGATTCCTTCATTTGGAGAAACCCTAAGTGACGTCCAAAGATATCTTGAGCACTATAAATACATGTCTTAGGAACCCTATTTCAGGATATGCTATTCTTCTTATTGTTTTAGAATACTTTTTAAGTTTTAGGTTTTAGGGAGAGAGAGATTTGTCTCTTGAACCCTTGTTCTTTCTTTTTCAATTTCGGTTTCTATTCTACTTATTAATATTATGTTTTTGATTTCGTTCATTATGGCTGAGTAGTTTTATTGTTGGGATTAAGGGATTTTCGATGGGGATTTATATGTGCGATGAGGATTCCATGAGCTTTTGAGCCGAATCTTAAAACTTTTTCTTCTAAATTCGTTTTTACTGCATGAGAGTAGCGTCATGAACTACAATCTGATCCAGATGCTTGGTGACACGAAAGTGTTCATCCGGTATCAGATCTAGTTTGGGTGAGCAAAACAAACATAGGAATGGAAACCTACCTATGGGCTTCAAAAATAACGAAAAGAATTGATCTGGGCTTTAATTAAGTCTTCGGGAAAGTGAACGACCAAGTTCTGCGGTCGTGGTGTCTCTACCCGCGGCAAAATGGGTGTTGGCCGCGGTCCCGGCACCTGCTCTCTTCCGGAACTACATTTTCTGTCATTCTTGCATCGGGCGTATCTGAAGATCTAACTGTTGGATTGTCTCCAAACCAAGTGCATTAGAAAGCTGGTTAGATCCTCTATGTTGTCTCAAAGTTTGGGGGTGATCGGACGGTGAGAAGGTCTTCATCGCTTGCCATACTTCTGACGGTCTGCATTTATCCAAAATTGCTCATTTGTTCCAAATTGCATATCTTTTGCCCAAGTTTCCTGTAAAGTCTTTTGAAACTCTAAAACATTGAAAACACTTTAAAAACCTTTGAAAACAGAGTTAAAACACCTGCATAAGATACAATTACGATCCATAAAAGTGGTCAAAATACGGTGTTATCAACTCCCCTAGACTTACCTTTTTGTTTGTCCTCAAACAAACTTAAGTCAGGAAAGAATTTTAAAAATCGCAGGAACTAAACAATATCTCAGTGACCGTCCTTCTAAACCATAACTTATCGTGAAACATCTATTTGGATCTAGTCTAGAAAATTCTCACCAAAATACAAGCAAACTAGTCCGTTAATCCGTCATGCGAAAATCTACACACTTAGATCTAACTTCCAGTCAACTAGCTCTCTACATTCATTAAGTGTAATGGTGAATTCTCATCAAAGACATTATTCAGGGTAGACGGCGTTTGGCATTAAAGGCTATTTAAGTGGTGGAGCTTAGGTGTTTAGGGTTACCTGAAGATCTGGAGGATACTAGATATTATGCAAAACCGCAAGAGAGAGAGGGACCTGTTGATGACCGCAGATTTTCAGTCACTTCTCTTTTGCCAATTGTTGATGCATAATCTTCCTCCTTTGTTGTAAACAGCTGTTCCCCCAGACTTAGATCTTTTCCGGGAATCATAAAGATGATCTCCAAATCTCCATATAATCGAACTCTAGCTTGCCTCAAGTATAAAATTTGATCCTCCTAGACTCTCTAAGGTTTTAAATTTCCTTTCCTTTCATATTTTTCTTTTCTTTTTCGGTTTTTTTTTGTTTTTTTTTTTTTTGGAAAGAGGAAACACCTTTTATAAAAAGGGAGTCTAAGGGATGAAATTGTACCAAGATTTTGAAGTTTTTCCAAGGCAAACTGAATTATCTCCTTTTGTTGAATCATTCCAATAAAATCGCAGGTCTCCGTCTTCAGTGACTGATATGTTCATAATTTGCATCATTTAGGTTGCATAATTCATTCTAAATCATGTTTTATTCCATGCATTTTAGGTCCTTAGGGTTTGTTTTAGAACTTAGGAGATGCATTAGGTCCCAATGAGTCTTTGCATGTTTTGAGTGTTTATCAGGTGTATTTGGAGCTGAAAAGATGAATCCAGGAGGTGGAATGGTGATCAAAGCTTGAAAAGTGGCAAAATTGGGTCTTTGGAGGTCATCGGCCATTCTCGCTGACAAGGAAGGTTTTCTCGGCCATTTTCGCGTACCAGGGAGGATTTTATCGGCCATTTTCACGTACCGCGGGTAGTCTTTATCGGCCAAAACGCGTACCGGCTATTGAATCTCTCGGCCAAATTCTCCAAGTGTAGACGTTTCCGAAATCGCTTGTCCGGGGAACCTTCCGGTCCGATTCAGATGTCGGATGCTTCATAGAAGTTGGAGAGGATTGGATCACGGTTTCATATCAAGTGGAATCATGGAATTCGGACGTGGGAGCAGAGAGTTAATCTCGTCGGAAGAAACCCTTGTCTCGCTGATGTTTTGAACCAAGCCGATAAGCTCTGAAGAATGCGAAGGACGGTGCACTTCCAGGCCGATTCAGCTTCCGGGGCCTTCATGAGAATCAGAGACATTTGAGTCCTCTTTCCAGAACATCCAAGATCATCCAGTTCGGAGCTATGAGCAGGACGATACGGTCTCCGAAATGGACATATGTATAGATGGCCCTCTCTGATCGTGTAAATGCATTGCGAAGATGAGCCCTCCAGGAAGTCTTCCACTTCCCAAGCACCGAAGCTTCCTTCACCAAAGTTTGAGATATATGAGTCCTAAATCCTCTGCAACCAGAAGCACTCAATTCGGAGAAGTATATCGTGAGTTACACTCTCCGGAATGCGAAGTAGTCCAGACAGCCCTGAATGACTAAGTTAAACATGCCACGATGGAATGCCACGGTCCACGCTTGGCCGTGGAAACTTTTGCACACCCTCGCCGAATGACACGATCTTCATGCCACGGTCTACACTTGACCGTGGCAAACTCACACTTGGCTGGGAGGAACTTTGCAAGCATTCAGCATTTGACACGGCCTGAATGCCACAGTCTGGGACTTGACCGTGGCAACTTCTGCAAACCTTCGGCGATTGGCACGACCTTCATGACACGGTCTACATTTAACCGTGGCAAACAGAAGATAGCTGGGGGCAACTTTTACATGCATTCGGGTTTTGACACGGTTTGAATGCCACGGTCTGGAGCTTGACCGTGGCAATCAAATACTTGGCTGGGAAGGATTTTACATGCATGCGGTTTTTGACACGGTCTGAATGCCACGGTCTGGGGCTTGACCGTGGCAACTTTTGCACCTCTTCGGCGTTTGACACGGTGACTTGCCACGGGATTCCGACGAGGTTTGATCAGACCGTGGCATCAAAAGGGCGACCAAGAACACAAGAGAAAGCTTTGACACGGTTAGGTTGTCACGGTCACACCAAGAACACACCAGACCGTGGCAAACCCATCTTCACCCATCAAGGCTGGGTCAGTACCTGGTTTGTTCCGGGTTGACCCGGTTCGCCCAAGACTCCTATATATTGTTTTTAGACCTAATTTGGAGAGGACTTTTATCCATTTTTAGTTTCTTTTCCCCTTTTGTGAAAGACAACTTGTTACACCTTGATTTTAGAGTTTAATATCGATTTGGAATTTCTTTTCATCTTGTTCCATCATTTCTTATCATCAAATCACACTTCTAATCATGATTAACAACACATCTTGCAAAGGATCTAGTGTGTTGATCATGATTAGTGAGTAATCCCATATTAAGGTCTTAGATATGTAGATTAGGGTGCTTAAGTGGTAGATTAGTGAGCTTAGGGGTTAGATCATGCATATTCCATTCTCTACAACTTGTTCTCTATGCTAGATCAATACAAATCATATGTTGTCTAGATTCTGGGCATTTCATGCACCAAAAGTGTTTGATGAAATGCCTGAACCAAAGTTGTTACAGGTTTAAGTGTTATTCATCATGGGAATGATTGTTTATATGCTCAAATGACAGATTAAACTGATTTTTAATGCTTGTTAACTCATGTTTCACTGATGATAATTGGGTTAGAAACTGTTTTAGCATAGAAGTTAATACCTTCATGAGAGGATTAACTTAATTAAAGATGTTTATGTTGAATGGCTTGCTTGATCTTATGATTCATTAGCTCATTAGTTTATCACTGAAGGCACCCTAATCCACTATCATGTCTAAGACCTTTCTCATCCTCATTCATACATTCTCATCATTTGTCATTGTTTAGTTCTTGTTTAATCATTTCATTAGTCCTTAATCCTGTTTAAGTTTGTAGTTGTCTTTAGATAATCAAAACCACTCTTGTTTGCTTGAATTAAGAACCTGATTACATAGCTTAGTGTCTATCACCACATTCTTGGATTGATAAACCTCTTTGTGCTACTTTGACAAGGGGATTGATAGCCCTGAGACCCTCTAAAGTCTTGTCTATCAATTGGCGCCGTTGCCAAATTGTGGTTTGTTTAGCATTAAGCTCTGATCTGTTCTTGAGATCAAGTGCTTACTTTTTTGTTTTTACTGATTCCTTTCAAGTTCTGTTTGTGATTTCAGGTGTATGAACACCAGGTCTAGATCAAGAAGCTGTGGTCCTCCTTTCCCTCTCAACGACAACATCAACCTTTTGGTACCAAGGAGGAGAAGGGACAGACGTGGTAGACAGATTGATCAGGCTGAGATGGCAGAACAAGGAGAACACGTGGTAGATATAGAACAACCGGTTCAGGAGCAACAGGCTCAGGGTAATGGAGCTGGTAATGGAGTTGGTCAAGGGCTTCATCAGGGTAATGTTCATCAGGAACAGGTGCACCATCAACAAGCTTATGTCCACCAGGGACAAGCTCAAGCTCATCAACAGAGGCATCAGGCCAATATTCAGCAAAGACAACAAGTGCACCACCAACCCCAGCCTTTCCAACACCAACAAAGAAGATATGAGCAACCCTAAGTCTATGTTGGAGAGAATGACAGGGCCAATGCTCATCAGTATGGAGCTGGTATTCAGGCACCACCTGTGCAAAAAAACAACTTTGAAGTGAAAGCATCATTGCTGAATATGGTCCAGAACTCAAAGTTCCATGTGTTAGCAATGAAAGATCCCTTGGAACACTTGGGCCAGTTTGATAAGGTGTGTGATCTGACCAAGATTAATGGAGTTTCAGAAGACAGCTTTAAGCTAAGCCTATTCCCATTCAGTCTTGGTGATAAAGCTCATCAATGGGAGAAGAATCTTCCAAGAGGCTCCATTCAAACCTGGGAGCAATGCAAGCAAGCCTTCTTATCTAAGTTCTTCTCAACCTCAAGAACTGCAAAACTGAGGAACCAAATCTCTAGCTTCACTCAGCACAGCAATGAGAGTTTTGGTGAAGCATATGAAAGATTCAGGAGCTACACAAACCAATGCCCACACCATGGGTTCAGTGAGGCTTCTCTTCTCAGCACACTTTATAGAGGAGCTCTTCCCAAGATTAGAAACCAGCTGGATACTGCTTCCAATGGGAACTTTCTGGGTAAAGAAATTCATGCTGCTTTAGAGCTAGTGGAGAACTTAGCATTGAGCAATGATAATTATGGTGAAGACTATGACAGATAAAATAGGTCTGAAGGTTCAAGCTCAGAACAGAGGCTCACCAGAGAAGTTAAGGAGTTGAGAAGTGAATTAGACAAGTTGAAGTTGGTAACTCACAAGCCAATGCATTTTGTTGGAGAGTATGAGGAACCATCTCAAATCTTTGAGAACATAAGTGAAGAGGGTCTCACCCAAGAGGAGCTCAACTACATTGGGAATCAGAGGTTCCAGAGATATCAGTATGGTAATGCCAATCCAAACCTTTCTTACAGGAACACCAATGTAGCTAACCCACAAGACCAGGTCTATCCCAATTCTCAAGCTCCACAAAACTTTGTTCCCAAGAACAACTTTCAAGGATCTTTCAACCAAAGAATCAGTTTGGTCAGAATCAGGGTTTTATTCAGCAACACCAACCATTTCAAGGTCCTAGTTTCAGTACACAGCAGCAAAAGGCACCACCAGGGTTTGGTCCTCCACAGTTCCAACAGCAAGCGCCTGTTCAACAACAGTTTCAGCCACCAACGGTTCAACAGCAGCCACAGATGGGTACAGATATGGTTGGTATTCTGCAACAACTACTTCAGGGTCAACAGATCTTTGCAAGCCAGAATGCAGCCATGCAACAGGAAATCAAGGAACTGAAGCAAAACCAGGCCTCAAGCTCAAGGAACCAAGGTCACCTACCTGGAAAACCAGAACCCAACCCAAAGGAATATGCCAAGGCCATTACACTGAGGAGTGGAAAAGAGTTACCTGGTATTGAGAACAACAAAGTGATCATTGAGGACAATGATCAACCTGAGGGGGAGGCAGCCTTAAAGGATGATCAAGTTTCTGAGAAACCAAGGACAGAAAAGGGTAAAGAGGTAGCAAAGGAACCAGAACCAGAAAAAGTATATGTGCCACCACCTCCATACCAACCCAAGCTCCCATTTCCAGGGAGATTCAAGAAGCAACTAGTGGATAAGGCAAGAGCTGTATTTGAGAAGGCACTCAAGGAGACACCACTCACAATGCCTCTCATTGATGCATTCTTAATGATGCCAAAGATGGGGAAGTTCTTGAAGGATGCCATTCTGAACAAGACTAACGAGCTTCAAGGCATGGTGGTACTAAGTCATGAATGCAGTGCTATCATTCAGAAGAAGTCCATTCCAAGGAAGTTAACTGATCCAGGGAGTTTCACACTCCCTTGTGCCATTAGACCTCTTCTATTCTCTGGATGTCTTTGTGATCTAGGAGCATCAGTCAGCTTGATGCCATTCTCCATAGCAAAGAAGCTGGGCTTTAGAGTGTTCAAGCCTGCAAGGATCTCCCTTATCCTTGCAGATAGATCAGTTAGATTGCCTGTTGGTATGTTGGAAGATCTACCTGTCCAGATAGGTGGTTTTGAGGTTCCAACAGATTTTGTTGTGCTGGAAATGGATGAGGAACCAGTAGATCCTCTTATCTTGGGCAGGCCATTCTTAGCAACTGCAGGAGCTATTATTGATGTGAGAGGTGGGATAATAGAGCTTCAACTTGGGTCTGAAAAGCTCAAGTTTGATTTGAATGAGATGATGAAGAAACCCACTATTGAAGGTCAATGTTTCTATGTGGAGACAATGGATCAGTTGGCTGATGAGTTGCTTGAGGAGCTGAACACTGAGGATCCTCTTCAAGCTGCTCTAACTCAAGAACAAGGAGACAATGGGCTCTTAGCTGAAGCAAGTGAAGGGTATAAGCTGTATCTGGACAATGCAAGAGAGCTGGGTCCTGAAACAAGGTTTTTGGAGCTGGAACAAAATGGTTCTGAGGTTTTTGCAATCAAAGGATCAGACACCAGCCAAAGCAGCTTGGACCAGGATTGGAATGAGGCTGATGCACCCCCTGTTGAGCTCAAGCCTCTACCAACAGGGTTCAGGTATGCTTTCTTGGGCTTAAACTCCACATATCCTGTCATCATCAATGATAACCTATTAGAGGATCAAGAGAGTGCATTGCTTAATGAAATAAGAAAGTTCAGGAGAGCCATAGGGTATTCTTTGGCTGATGTTAGAGGGATCTCTCCTGACATTTGCACCCACAGGATCCACCTAGAGGACCAATCTATGTCCTCTATTGAGCATCAACGGCGACTTAACCCCAACCTTAGGGAAGTGGTTAAGAAGGAGATACTAAAACTTCTTGAGGCAGGGATAATTTACCCAATTTCTGACTCAAGATGGGTGTCTCCTGTTCATGTTGTGCCCAAGAAGGGTGGGATCATAGTGGTGAAAAACGATAAGGATGAACTCATAGCTCAAAGAACCATAACCGGCCATCGCATGTGCATTGACTATAGGAAATTGAATTCTGCTTCTAGAAAAGATCATTTCCCTTTACCATTCATTGATCAAATGCTTGAAAGGTTAGCTAATCATCCTTATTTTTGTTTTCTCGATGGGTACTCGGGGTTCTTCCAAATTCCCATAGACCCCCGGGATCAAGAGAAAACAACATTCAGATGCCCTTATGGCACATTTGCTTATAGGAGAATGCCTTTCGGTTTATGTAATGCACCGGCCACTTTTCAAAGATGTATGATGCACATTTTCTCTGACATTATTGAAGAAAAAGTTGAGGTGTTCATGGATGACTTTAGTGTCTATGGCTCCTCCTTCTCGGATTGTCTCTCTAATTTGTCACAGGTCTTGGAGAGATGTGAGCAGCATAACTTGGTGCTGAATTGGGAGAAGTGCCACTTCATGGTGCAAGAAGGAATAGTTCTTGGGCACAAGATATCTGAGAAGGGTATTGAGGTTGACAGAGCAAAGGTGGAAGTAATGGTGAATCTGCAAACCCCCACTTCAGTCAAAGGGATAAGGAGTTTCCTTGGGCATGCAGGGTTTTACAAAAGATTTATCAAAGACTTCTCAAGAATTGCCAGGCCCTTGACAAGACTGTTTTGTATAGAGGTGGATTTCATCTTTGATGCTGAATGTGAGGAGGCCTTCAAGTTGATCAAGGAGGCATTGGTTAGTGCACCAATAGTTCAGGCACCAGACTGGTCCCTTCCTTTTGAGGTCATGACAGATGCATCTGATTTTGCTGTTGGAGCAGTGCTTGGGCAAAAGAAAGACAAGAAGCTACATGTCATCTACTATGCCAGTAGAACACTTGACTCTGCACAAGAGAAGTATGCTACTACTGAGAAAGAGATGCTGGCAATAGTCTTTGCCTTTGATAAGTTCAGAAGCTACCTGGTGGGATCAAAAGTCATTGTATATACTGATCATGCAGACCTCAGGTATTTGATGACCAAGAAAGATGCCAAGCCAAGGCTGTTAAGATGGGTTTTATTGCTCCAAGAGTTTGATATGGAAGTGCTTGATAAAAAAGGCATTGAGAATGGGGCTGCAGACCATCTCTCAAGGCTGAGGATTGAAGAAAAGGTCCCCATAGATGATGCTTTGCCTGAAGAGTCTCTGATGGTGCTCCATTCCTACTTGGAGTTTGAGGAAGTAGAGAGCATTCAAGAAAGGAGGATGCCTTGGTTTGCAGACATAGTGAATTATCTTGCTTGTGGCGTGGAGCCTCCTGAATTAGATGCTTACAAGAGGAAAAGTTCTTCAGAGATGTCCAGATATACCATTGGGATGAGCCCTACCTCTATGTTCTGAACAAGGATCAGCTGTATAGAAGGTGTCTTGCTGAAGAGGAGATGCAACTTGTGTTGCAAGAATGTCATGGTTCTGCTTTTGGAGGTCACATGGGGGCATTCAAGACTGTGGCAAAGGTTCGTCAGAGTGGGTTTTGGTGGCCTACAATGTTCAAAGATGCTCAGTTGGTGGTTTCAGCATGTGATGCCTGTCAGAGGCATGGGAACATATCAAAGAGGAGTGAGATGCCTCAAAACCCCATTCTAGAAGTTGAGATCTTTGATTGCTGGGGGATTGACTTCATGGGACCCTTCATTTCAACCTATGGGAATCAGTATATACTTGTTGTTGTGGACTATGTGTCCAAATGGGTTGAGGCCATTGCTTCGCCTACCAATGATTCCAAGGTTGTAGTGAAGCTGTTCAAGAGCATTATCTTTCCAAGGTTTGGAGTTCCAAGGGTTGTTATCTCTGATGGAGGATCTCATTTTGTGAACAAGACTTTGGAGGGTTTGTTGAGAAAGCATGGAGTGAAACACAAGGTAGCTACTCCATATCATCCTCAAACTAGTGGCCAGGTTGAAGTATCCAATAGACAGATCAAAGCCATTCTTGAGAGGACTGTTAGCTCAAGCAGAAAGGATTGGAGCAAAAATCTAGATGATGCATTGTGGGCTTATAGGACTGCCTTTAAAACTCCAATTGGGACATCACCTTTCAGTCTGCTATATGGGAAGAGCTGCCACCTTCCTGTTGAGCTGAAATACAAGGCCATGTGGGCTGTGAAGTTGCTGAACTTTGATATCAAGACAGCTCAAGAGAAGAGGATCATGCAACTCCATGAACTTGAGGAGATTAGGCTTGAGGCTTTTGAGAGCTCAAAGATCTATAAGGAGAAGACCAAGGCTCTGCATGACCAAAAGATTTTGAAAAGGGAGTTCAAGAATGGTGATTTGGTGTTGCTGTTCAACTCTAGACTTAAGTTTTTTCCAGGAAAGCTTAAGTCTAGATGGTCTGGTCCCTTTAAAGTTCTTGAGATGAGGCCTTATGGTGCCATTGTCTTAGAAGGGAAGAATGGTCAAGAATTTGTGGTGAATGGACAGAGAATCAAGCATTACTTAGTTTCACAGAAGAAGGAGGAGGCTACATCAGTTCCCCTTCTTGATCCACCAGCCTGTTAATCAGGTTTCCAAAGTCAAACTTAGAGACTTTAAACAAAGTGCTCTTGGGAGACACCCCAAGATTATCCTTTGTAAATATGCTTTTGATCTTTTAATTTCTTTCTTTTTATGTTTTAGGATGTTTTGATGGGTTTGTTTAGTGTCTACATGTTATAGGTTTGAGTCTGAACCCTTGGAAAGTGAGTGCAAAACGAAAAAAAAAAGATGGAGGAATGGAGGCAAGCTTGTGCTCGGCCTTTGACATGGGCACCGGCCACGGTCAGGAACAAGGCGTGGCAAGCCTTTTTGTGTTGCCACGGAGAATGAATCACGGTCTCAAGACCAGGCCGTGGCAAAAGAAGCACATATTTGGTGATTGCCACGGCCTTGTGACATGGAACGTAGGCGACCGTGGCAAAAGAAAAAGAGGAATGACCATTGCTCGGGGTTTGCCACGGTTGGAATTGTAACGGGAAGGAACCAGACCGTGGCAAAGTACACAGAAATGCCCTTGGTTCGGTGGTTGACACGGGCCACAAGACACGGTTAAAGAACCTGGCCGTGGCAAAATAATGAGAGATGTCCAATGTTCGGGGTTTGCCACGAGGGGATTGCCACGGTGAGAAGGCAGGCCGTGGCAAAGAGAGACAAGATGGCCGTTGTTCAGTGTTTGACACGGGCTACAAGACATGGGCTAAAAGGTTGACCGTGGCAAAGAATAAGGAGATTTGACCGGAAAGGAAGATGTCACGGGTGAGATTACCACGGGGAAAACATTAGACCGTGGCAAGAGAAAGGAAAAGAGACATTGCTCGGGGTTTGCCACGGTCTGAAAGCATGGCCACACCAAGACTGCGGCAAAGAAAAGATTCAAACGCCTTCTTGCCACGACCACGTGACACGGTCAACCAGGTGCGACCAAATTTGAATTTCAGTTGACCGTACGGACGTTGACCGGTCAACACACGCGCCAAGCCAGCTGTTCTCCACCTCTCCTTCTTCTTCATCGCGAGTTTGCTCCTTTCTCTCCATTCTTGAACTTTAAACTTTCATATCTCTCTCGTTCCTGCATCAAATTGAGAAATTCCAACTGCATTGAACTCGTAATCCTGTCTAGTTTCTTGCTGCACATTCGTTTTTACTCGAAACTTGAAGATTCCAAGGTATTTAGTCTGTTAAAACTCACCTTTTCCATGCTTTAGTGTACTGTTCATGAGAAGAAAAACAAATGGAATCGATTTTAATGGGCTTCTTGATACCTTGGAATCATTTTGTGAGTATTGTGCAAGTAGAATGGATAGGAATTTCATGGATCTTGCTTGAGAATAACCTGTTCTTGGAATTTTTGAGAAATTTTTCTTGAAATTCATCAAGTGTATCGATTTTCTTTAGAATTGTGTTTCAAGCTGAACTCTTTGTGTGCATTGCTTCTTGCCATTGCTTTGAGTTTACTGAGTTTTAAATCAGCTTAAAATACATTCTTTTCAAGAGAAATCGATTTGTACCACACATGAGCTTGGTGAATTTTGGAAATTTTTTGTTGTTCTCTTGCTTTGGTGCTTACAGCTGTTTGAGAAAATGCAGATGGGAGGAACAAAAAGAACAGCAGCCATGGATAAAGCCAAAAAAGAGAAAGCTGGAGCTTCAGAGGATAAGATTATGCCTTTTGGGCAAAAGGTTTTCAAGAAACAGAAAAGGCAGAGAAAGCCAAAGGATCCAGCTGAGAAGAAAACAAAGAAGGTTGCTGCACCAAAGAAAACAAAGGCCTCTACTTCAAAAACTTCTGGTAAAGAGCTGGCATTGGTTGAGGTCGTTCACAGGGCAGGAAAAGAGGTGGCTGTGGCTGAGGATGAACAAGGAACAGAAAGCGATCCTGAAACAGCA
The DNA here is from genome assembly GCF_000478725.1 of Eutrema salsugineum. Classification (NCBI taxonomy): domain Eukaryota; kingdom Viridiplantae; phylum Streptophyta; class Magnoliopsida; order Brassicales; family Brassicaceae; genus Eutrema; species Eutrema salsugineum. Next base: position 6,211,466 of record NW_006256686.1, on the reverse strand, counting down.
TTGAAGCGGGTAAAGAAAGCAAAGACAAGTTCTGAGGACAGTGAACCAACCTTTGATGACTACTTTGCTATGTTCAGGGGTGTAAAAGTGCTGCAAACTAAGTTCCCTGATATGGAGTTGCTGAGGAAGATGGGAATTCTTGAAGAGGTTCAGCTCATTTTCAACAACATGGGGTTTGGTGGATTCTTTGAGATGAGAGATGTGGCTCATGATGGTGTTACACAAGAGTTTCTTGCATCCCTTCAAGTTTGTGGATATGGCCCAAGAGATGCAAGAATTAATGAGGGCAATGGTCTTGGGCACATAGAGTTCACAATAGATGGTGCACAACACCATGTAAGCTTCAAGGAACTAGATGAGATCTTTGCTTTTCCAAGACCTGCACAAGAACAGACAGTGAAGTTCACATACCCTGATCACATGATCACAGACTTGTGGGATACAATTGCTTTTGGGAGCTTCAGAGGAGGAAGATGCAAGAGTTCATGGATAAGAAACCCAGCAATCCGCTATGCTCACAAGGTGCTTTGCCAAATGTTCTTTACCAAGCACAATGATGGAGTGGTGCATCTAGCTGACATGGAGCTACTGGGTATGGGTCTTCATCCTCTCATCAGTCACTTGAAGAGCAAGAGAGAGTTTCACCTCCCACATTACATCCCATCTAGTGGTTCATTCTTGGCACGCCAAATGCTGATTTACAAGGACATTGCTTGGAGTGAGGGTAAAAGAAAGAAGCTCACTAAGTTGCACAATGGATGGCTTGTGATAAAGATTCTGAAAGCAAGAGGTTTTGTCTTTGATGATGTTGAGGTCAGGCCTGAGTTGATTGATGAAGCTACCCTCACCAAGGTTGGGTTTTTAAAAGAAAGCAATGGTGAAAACTTCTTGTACACCTTCAAGCTCTTGCAAGATGAAAAGATTCATGTTCTGTTGCCACACCCAGCCATCACCACTCTCACAGAAAGGCACAATGTCTCCTTTATTTTCTTAAAAGATCAGCTCTAGAACCCAGCCATTCACCCTCCAATTCCCAAATGCAAGAGAACCGCTAGTTCTAAGGGTAAAGAGCCAGTTGAAGAGGAGGACACAACTAGGACCGCTGGTTGTGAGAATGAGGAGCGAAGAGATTTTGAACGAAGGATGGGAGCAGGGGGGTATCACTTTGATCCTTACTTTTGGGGTGAGCCTGACTATCACACAAGGAAGCTGTATTCCAGAGTTAACACCCTTCAGAAATGGTGCAAATGGCAAGACAAAACGATCAACAAGATAGTTGATTGTGTTAGGCAGCTTAAGAAGAAGGTTAAGAAGCTCACAGCTCCAGCCACCTCACCCAAACGAGATACAAGAGAAGAGGTGGGAGAAAGGTCAGCTGCTAATGACCTTGTGCTATCACCAGGAAAAGAAGATTGGGTGAACCCGGCCACAGCGTTCCAACCAGACTCACCTGAGAGCAGTCCATCTAGATACTCAACTCCATCATGTTCCACCTCCAACCCATCCCACTACTTGGGATCAGACTTCAGCGATTGAGGTAAACACTCAAAACCTTGTAAATAGCATGTAGATTTTCTTTTTCTTTTGCATTTTACTTGTTTACTTTGTTTTAACTCCTTTCTCATGCTTTTATAACACAAGGGACTGTGTTATTTAAGTGTGGGGGAGGAGTTTCATCCTTTACTAATCATGTTTTCTCTTTTCTTATTTTTCACTTTGAGTCTTGAGTCACATTCTAGTTGCATATACATGTAGTCTCATCTAAGTGCATATAAAAACCAAAAAAATGAAAAAAATCTGAAAAATTTACACAAAAAATGATCATGTAGTTGCATTCTCATTTTTAGGATTGAGTCTAGATTGCATATGCATGTAGGTTGCATCTTGCAGGGAGTAATGATAGGTTTTCTAGAGAGTACATCACTTTGAGAACTTGAACTGAATATGCTTGTGAATCTTTTTCTGTGCTTGCAAAGTCTGAAATGATTTGAATCTGAGAGGCAAGTTTGAATTGAACTCAACTCTAATTAAATGAAAACCCTGAACTTGACTTGAAATTATCATTTGGTGCATTGTTTGAATAAGCTTGTGGATACCAATATACATATTTGAGCTAGAATCCTGTTTTTACCATCCTCTTCCTTAGCTCAAATAGCTGAATCTGCATAATAGATCAGTTTTCCTCACCCTGAACCCATCCTTCTTTCAAGCCAATTGTTTGTGTGTGATTGAGAGGCCACCTTGGACCAAACTTAGCAGAAAGTGTTAGGTTTAGGGCGACAAGGGCAAGTCTCATTGAGTGCTAAGTTCCATCATCAGGGAGCTGAGAGATTTGGCAAGAACTAAGTGTGGGGGAATACATGTTGGTGAGTGGAAAAAGGAGAGATGAGTGGAAATAAAAGGAGAATGGTGAGAACTAGGGGATAGAAAAAGAAATCAGTCTTGGAGTTTTGAGTCAAAGAAAGTGAGCTCTAGTGTTTTGAAAAGAAAGAGTCTAGCCTCTAAGTGAAAAGAAAAGAAGCCAAAGAGCACAAATGTTTTAAAAAGAAAGAAAAAAAGAGGTTAGAGGTTACAAAAGGAAGTAATAAAGAGCTATGGAAAGTTTGAACTCCAAGACTTATGTATGAAAAAGAAAAGAGAGTCCCCTAGTGAGAGAAGAATGAGTGTGAAAAGTAAGCAAGTGAGGAAACTTTGAGTAGAGTGTGGGGTGGGATGAGTCTTTGCCCTTGTATGCATAGGTTGCCTTTTACCTTTAGCATTCTGCCAAAGTTTGGTCATTCATAGAGAGATCTTTTTGCTGCATTGAACCCACTCAGGCATTGATGAGATCATTTTAGTCTCATAACCTCACCCTAGCCAAACTATGTTTGTTCAAACAATGCATCATTTGATCCACTTGGTAAAAAGCGTAATGAATGTTAAAGAGTTGAGAGAGAGAAGAACTTGTGGAGATTCCTTGTTGAGTTTGATATATATCTGAGTATAGGTTTGCATTGCATAATTGAGCATGAACTTGAATTCTCATTGTGATCACTTCTCTCAAAAAGGAAATGTGAACTCCCATGCATTCAACCTCTTTCTCTCATTTGTTCTTGTTTGCTTGAGGACAAGCAAAAGACAAGTGTGGGGGAGTTGATATGTTCATAATTTGCATCATTTAGGTTGCATAATTCATTCTAAATCATGTTTTATTCCATGCATTTTAGGTCCTTAGGGTTTGTTTTAGAACTTAGGATATGCATTAGGTCCCAATGAGTCTTTGCATGTTTTGAGTGTTTATCAGGTGTATTTGGAGCTGGAAAGATGAATCCAGGAGGTGGAATGGTGATCAAAGCTTGAAAAGTGACAAAATTGGGTCTTTGGAGGTTATCGGCCATTCTCGCTGACAAGGAAGGTTTTCTCGGCCATTTTCGCGTACCAGGGAGGATTTTATCGGCCACTTTCACGTACTGCGGGTAGTCTTTATCGGCCAAAACGCGTACCGGCTATTGAATCTCTCGGCCAAATTCTCCGGGTGTAGACACGTTTCCGAAATCGCTTGTCCGGGGAACCTTCCACTCCGATTCAGATGTCGGGTGCTTCATAGAAGTTGGAGAGGATTGGATCACGGTTTCATATCAAGTGGAATCATGGAATTCGGACGTGGGAGCAGAGAGTTAAGCTCGTCGGAAGAAACCCTTGTCTCGCTGATGTTTTGAACCAAGCCGATAAGCTCTGAAGAATGCGAAGGACGGTGCACTTCCAGGCCGATTCAGCTTCCGGGGCCTTCATGAGAATCAGAGACATTTGGGTCCCCTTTCCAGAACATTCAAGATCATCCAGTTAGGAGCTATGAGAAGGAACATACGGTCTCCGGAATGGACATATGTATAGACGGCCCTCTCTGATCGTGTAAATGCATTGCGAAGATGAGCCCTCCAGGAAGTCTTACACTTCCCAAGCACCGAAGCTTCCTTCACCAAAGGTGGAGATATATGAGTCCTCTATCCTCTGCAACCGGAATCACTCAATTCGGACAAGTATATCGTGAGTTACACTCTCCGGAATGCGAAGTGGTCCAGACAGTCCTGAATGACTAAGTTAAACATGCCGCGATGGAATGCCACGGTCCACGCTTGGCCGTGGCAACTTTTGCACACCCTCGGCGAATGACACGATCTTCATGCCACGGTCTACACTTGACCGTGGCAAACTCACACTTGGCTGGGAGGAACTTTGCAAGCATTCAGCATTTGACACGGCCTGAATGCCACGGTCTGGGACTTGACCGTGGCAACTTCTGCAAACCTTCGGCGATTGGCATATGCTTCATGACACGGTCTACATTTAACCGTGGCAAACAGAAGATGGCTGGGGGAAACTTTTACATGCATTCAGGTTTAGACACGGTTTGAATGCCACGGTCTAGAGCTTGACCGTGGCAATCAAATACTTGGCTGGGAAGGATTTTACATGAATGCGGTTTTTGACACGGTCTGAATGCCACGGTCTGGGGCTTGACCGTGGCAACTTTTGCACCTCTTCGGCGTTTGACACGGTGACTTGCCACGGGATTCAGACGAGGTTTGATCAGACCGTGGCATCAAAAGGGCGACCAAGAACACAAGAGAAAGCTTTGACACGGTTAGGTTGCCACGGTCACACCAAGAACACACCAGACTGTGGCAAACCCATCTTCACCCATCAAGGCCGGGTCAGTACCCAGTTTGTTCCGGGTTGACCCGGTTCGCCCAAGACTCCTATATATTGTTTTTAGACCTAATTTGGAGAGGACTTTTTATCCATTTTTAATTTCTTTTCCCCTTTTGTGAAAGACAACTTGTTACACCTTGATTTTAGAGTTTAATATCGATTTGGAATTTCTTTTCATCTTGTTCCATCATTTCTTATCATCAAATCACACTTCTAATCATGATTAACAACACATCTTGCAAAGGATCTAGTGTGTTGATCATGATTAGTGAGTAATCCCATATTAAGGTCTTAGATATGTAGATTAGGGTGCTTAAGTGGTATATTAGTGAGCTTAGGGGTTAGATCATGCATATTCCATTCTCTACAACTTGTTCTCTATGCTAGATCCATACAAATCATATGTGGTCTAGATTCTGGGCATTTCATGCACCAAAAGTGTTTGATGAAATGCCTGAACCAAAGTTGTTAGAGGTTTAAGTGTTATTCATCATGGGAATAATTGTTTATATGCTTAAATGACAGATTAAACTGATTCTTAATGCTTGTTAACTCATGTTTCACTGATGATGATTGGGTTAGAAACTGTTTTAGCATAGAAGTTAATACCTTCATGAGAGGATTAACTTAATTAAAGATGTTTATGTTGAATGGCTTGCTTGATCTTATGATTCATTAGCTCATTAGTTTATCACTGAAGGCACCCTAATCCACTATCATGTCTAAGACCTTTCTCATCCTCATTCATACATTCTCATCATTTGTCATTGTTTAGTTCTTGTTTAATCATTTCATTAGTCCTTAATCCTGTTTAAGTTTGTAGTTGTCTTTAGATAATCAAAACCACTCTTGTTTGCTTGAATTAAGACCCTGATTACATAGCTCAGTGTCTATCACCACATTCTTGAATCGATAAACCTCTTTGTGCTACTTTGACAAGGGGATTGATAGCCCTGAGACCTTCAAAAGTCTTGTCTATCAGTGACTGAAAACCGCGTTGATCCTCTTTCTCTCCGACGTTTTTGCACATATCTGCATATAGGACAATGAAAAACAAGAATGCATGTGGTTTGAAAGAGCTTAGGTTCGGTGGGGAACTAGCTAAAGATGAACTAGCCATTCAGGATCAACAAAGAGTGGTAAAAGGGTAAAGGAGTCCTGAATGTATGATTCGTTTCCCTGATCTAACGCTTTAATGAGAAAATTAAGTCAAAATTAAGTCCATATAAAATGAGCTAGTATATCCTGTCAGAAAGAATCTCCATGAATAGAAGTCCTCTGGTGGGATTTCGTAATGCAAGTACTTAGCTACCGCCTAGTCTAGGCCTAAATCACAAAAAGAGCAAAAAACGAGGAAATAGTGTAGAAGCACACTGGTCTAATTCATCATAGTAATGTTTTTTGTGTTCCTGGTTTGAAAACTTTTTGAAAAACATTTTTTTGAAAACGATTTTTTAAAAACTGTATGAAAAACTTTTTGAAAAATTTTATGTGTCCAAAACAAACTCAAAACAAATCAAATTTCATTAGTAACGGATGAACATCCTCCCCAGACTTATTTCACACTGTCCTCAGTGTGATAAATCTTGGAAAGAATGGTAAGGAAAATAGAAAAGTTGAAATGTTTAAGTGAACTTATCGTGCTGGAGAGTGCTGCTCATCTTTTTTATTTATTCTTCCTTATTGAAAACCTGAAATTAAATGAAACAGAAACAAAGCAATGAAAATAGAAAATAAAGGTCAAAGGGAAATAGATAAAATACCAAGTGGGTTGCCTCCCACTAAGCGCTTGTTTCAAGTCATTAGCTTGACATTGTTGCTCGATTAGACTTAACCGGGGTCGTGACACTCCTTGGTCTCATCATTGGCCGATGATGGATCAATCAGAAACATCACTTCTCTTTCGTCTTCGGTTTCTTCAGCCAGATATGGCTTTACACGCTGTCCATTCACTGTAAATGAGTTTCCGGTTTTGTCCCATAGGACTATGGCTCCGTATGGCTTGACTTCCTTTATCGTGAACAATCCTTACCATCTTGAACGTAATTTCCCTGGAAAAAGCTTAAGACGAGAATTGAAAAGAAGTACCTTATCGTTAGGAGCAAAAGTTCTATGAATACTATTCTTATCATGATATGCTTTAGTCTTCTCCTTGTAGATCTTCGAGTTTTCATAAGCGTTGTGTCGGATTTCTTCTAACTCGTGAAGTTGAAGTAGTCTTCTTTCTCCAGCCGTTTTCAGATTCATGTTCATCTCCTTTATAGCCCATTGCGCCTTATACTCGAGTTCTACTGGAAGGTGACATGCTTTTCCGTAAACTAGATTGAATGGTGTTGTTCCTAATGGTGTCTTGAATGCTGTTTGATATGCCCATAATGCATCGTCAAGCTTGGTAGACCAATCTTTGCGATGAACTGCAGTAGTTTTCTGCAAGATCGACTTGATTTCTCTATTTGAGATCTCTACTTGACCGCTGGTTTGGGGATGGTATGGAGAAGCAAATTTATGTGTAACTCCATTCTTTCTAAGAAGATTCTCGAAAACTCTGTTGATGAAATGTGATCCTCCGTCGCTTATTACAAATCTAGGAACTCCAAAACGCGGGAATATAACAGATTTAAACAGCTTCGACTTTCGCATCATTGGTGGGACTTGCGACTGCTTCTACCCACTTAGAGACGTAGTCTACTGCTACTAAGATGTATTGGTTTCCAAAAGAAGTAGGAAAGGGTCCCATAAAATCTATTCCCCAGACATCAAAAATTTCGACTTCGAGAATAAAATTTTGACGCGTCTCATTCCTTTTGCTTATGTTGCCCATCCTTTGGCATTTATCGCATTGCGATATATAAGCTTGAGTATCTTTGAACAAAGTAGGCCACCAAAAACCAGCTTGTAAGATCTTTGAAGCGGTTTTGAAGGTTGCGAAATGTCCTGCGTAAGACGAGCTATGGCATCCGAATAAAATTCCTTCCATCTCTTCTTCAGCCACGCATCTTCGGAATAACCCATCAGCACATCTCTTATAGAGATAAGGTTCATCCCAAAAATAATGTCTTATGTCTTTCCAAAAAATTTTCTTCCTATAACCAAAGAATTGCGGTGGTTCTACACTAGCTGCTAGGTAATTCGCTATGTGCCTAAACCATGGGGTGTTGAAAGCATCTGCTCGTCGCATTAGAAGACGTGGTGGTGCGGTATTAGCATTGGTGGGAGTTGTATCTATGGCATAGATGTTTTCTTAAGGCAAACTGTCATTTAAAGGCAATCTTTCTTCAACTCGAATTCGTGAAAGATGGTCTGCAACTCCATTGTCTGCTCCTTTCCGATCTCGAATTTCGATATCGAATTCTTGCAGTAGGAGGATCCATCTTATCAACCGAGGTTTAGCGTCTTTCTTAGACATTAAATACTTGATTGCAGCATGATCAGTATGAACTATGACCTTAGATCCTATGAGATAAGAACGGAATTTCTCAAATGCAAATACGGCAGCTAGAAGTTCTTTCTCAGTTGTAGCATAATTGCATTGAGCTTCATCTAGAGTTCTGCTTGCGTAGTAGAATACGTGCAGTTTCTTATCTTTTCGTTGGCCAAGCACTGCTCCGACTGCATAGTCACTTGCATCGCACATGATTTCGAATGGGAGTTCCCAATCAGGTGCTTGCACGACAAGAGCGGAGACAAGAGCTTGTTTGATCTTATGAAACGCGGCTAAGCACTCATCATCAAACTCAAAGTTCGTTTCCTTGCAAAGCAAACGCGTAAGAGGTCTAGCTATTTGAGAAAAATCTTCTATGAATCGCCTATAGAATCCTGCGTGTCCTAAGAAACTACGGATGCCTTTTACGTTTGTGTGGGGTTGTAGGCTAGTCATGACTTCGATTTTAGCTTTGTCAACTTCTATACCTTTTCCGGAAATCCTGTGCCCAAGCACTATTCCGTCTTGTACCATGAAGTGACATTTTTCCCAATTTAATACTAAGTGCTTATCTTCACATCTTTGCAGAACTTTACCAAGATTGGCTAAGCATTTTTCAAAAGAAGATCCATAAACAGAGAAATCATCCATGAATACTTCCATGAAATCCTCAATAAAATCTGTGAAGATCGACATCATGCACCGCTGGAAGGTAGCAGGTGCATTACACAATCCAAAAGGCATACGTCTGTAAGCAAACGTGCCATATGGACAAGTGAATGTCGTTTTTTCTTGATCCTCCGGTCGAATAGGAATTTGGAAAAATCCGGAGTATCCATCAAGGAAGCAATAGTAGGGATGATTAGCTAATCTTTCTAGCATTTGATCTATGAAGGGAAGTGGAAAATGATCTTTCCTAGTTGCTGCATTCAGTTTCCGGTAATCGATGCACATACGATGTCCAGTTACTGTTCTTGTAGCGATCATTTCATCTTTATCATTTTTAATGATAGTGACCCCTCCTTTCTTTGGGACAACATGAACTGGGCTAACCCAAGTACTATCTGAGATAGGAAAGATCATTCCAGCTTCTAAAAGCTTCATAATCTCCTTCTTGACAACATCCATGAGATTAGGGTTCAGTCTCCTTTGACTTTCGATTGAGTTTTTAGCATTATCCTCTAGATTTATCTTGTGCATACAAAGATCTGGATAGATTCCAGGTATGTCATCAAGTGAATATCCTAAGGCTTTTCTATGCTTTCTCAGCTCAGTCAACAGCATTGTGGTTTCTTCTTCTGTCAAACCAGAGTTTATTTTGACAAGATAAGTAGAATTTGGTCCAAGGAAAGCGTACTTAAGTCCGACGAGAAGAGGTTTAAGCTCGACTTTAGGGGCTTTAAGCTCACTCCAAGGATCATTAATTGCTGCAGCAGTGTCTTTAGGAGGTGTGGGAATGTTTGTTTAGTCCTTTAGATCTAGATAGTGTAGAGGTTTCCAATAAGTTTCGGATTTATCAAGCATACGTGCGCACTCACTCGAAATTTCTTCAAGGAAATTGCGTTCGTCTTTTGCGGGTGAAAGCGTGACACTTAAAGGGTCATCTAGAAGCAGATCTTCATAGACTTCCTCAATAATTCCGTCTAACTCATCAACCCAACAAATTTTGCCATCCAGAGTTGTTTATCGAAACTTTTGTTCATGTCAAACTGCATAACTAGACCGGCTAGATGAAGGTCAATTTTTCCTTCAGGAACATTGATTATGGCTCCGGCTGTAGATAGGAATGGTCTTCCAAGAATAAGTGGATACTTAGGTTCTTTTTCTAGTTCTAGAACTACGAAATCGGTTGGTATGGAACATTTTTCGATTTCTACAGGAACATCTACTAGGATACCTACTGGTTGTCTAACAGAACGATCAGCTAATACTAAAGAAATTTTAGTGGGCTTGAAAGTGTGGTGTCCTAAACATTTTGCTACTGAAAGAGGCATCATGTTTATGCTAGATCCTAAATCACAGAGAGCACGCTCAAAAGCTACATTAATGATGGTGCAAGAAAGTACAAAGCTTCCAGGATCGTTTTTCTTTTCAGGGATTTGGCTTTGCAGGATAGAACTATATTCATGGGTTATCATCATAACACCTTCTTCAAGAGTTAAAGAATTTGTTAGAATACCCTTCATGTATTTTCTTAAAGCAGGAATCATAGCACAAGCTTCTACAAAAGGTAATCTCACATTTAACTGATCGATTAGCTCTTTAAGCTTAGCTTTTTCTTTTTCTTTCTTAGGGGCTCTTAAGGCTCTAGGATATGGAGGTTTAGGTTTATAGACACGAGTTGGTGGAGGAGGAATTGGGTCTTCTCCAAGGATTTCCCGGGATGTATCTTCTCTTACTTCTTCTCCATCCTTTTCTCTTACCATTTCTTTTTCAACATCTTCATTCGTGATTCTTTATTTTTCTTTCTCCTTTTCCTTACCCTTTTCCTCAGCTTCGGGATCTTTTGGAAATTCAGGCTCTTTGTAAGCTAATCCACTCCTAAGTGTGATAGCTTTCACATGATCGGAGGGATCTGCTTCACTTGAGCTTCCGAAAGAATTTTCACTTAGCTCCTCTTCAGAATTTTCTAAGTTTTTAGAATTAGTTTTGACCATTATGCTAAGGAGGGTATCTAAATCCTTCTGCATCTCTTTTAGTTCAGATCTAAGATCACTAATCTCTTGAGACACAGATTTTTCAAGCTCTAAATTATTTTTGTTTAGGTTTTCAGCTTCAGAAGATGGAAAACTAGGGTATGAAACAGGATTAGATTGAATACCCAAGATTGGTTCGGAAGGTGGTGTCCAACCAAGTTCGGAAGACAATTTCCCGCGGTCAGGTGGCTCACGACCGCGGTGAAACACGTCTTGGCCGCGGTCAGAACCAGCACGACCGCGGTGAAAGCTTGCTTGGCCGCGGTCCGGATGAATGGACCCGCGGTGATCAGAAACGAATGGAAAATCTTGAATTTGATAGACTTCTGCAGTGTTCACAATCCCTTGACCATAAGAATCCATTGGGTTGTCCCAGCCGTCAAAGTTACATGTATTGTGTACCTTATTTGGTTGTTGCAATCCAAGATGACTCATTATGTGACAGAGACACTTTATAACTTCCGAAATTTCTTCTTTCTTCTCATGAGGTGCAATAACCAAAGGTTACTTGATTTTGGATGCTGTTTCCTAAATTTTTAATGAAAACATGAGCATCTTCTACAGATCTAGTTTTGAAATCTCCATTACTTGCTATATCAAAAGAGTGTCGTAACTCTGTAGTTATACCACGATAGAAGATACTTAGCAGGTATTCCTCGGCATATCCATGGTGTGGACAATCTCTTTGGTATTCCCTAAATCTTTCCCAAGTATCTAAAAGATTTTCATCTTCTTTTTGTTTAAAAGTTCTTATCTTATTTCTTAAGAGATTTGAACGATTTCTAGTGTAAAAACGATTTAGGAAAGCAGTTTTACACGCTGCCCACGTTTTTAGTGAAGCAGGTGGCAAAGATTTTAGCCATTTGCTGGCCTTATCTCTAAGAGAGAATGGGAAAAGACTACACTTGTGGTAATCCCCATTTGCTGTAATGGTTGCACATAATTCTTCGAACGTCTTGATATGGTCTATCGGGTTTTCAAATGAATAACCAGAGAATTGATTTTGTTGAACTAAATAGATATGGGGTACCTTAATTTCGGTTTTGCCATCCTCAGGTAAGGCTGGTTGAATAGCTCTTTGATCTCCCATGAACTTTTCGAGTGAATCGAAACTTCCAATCAGTTCATCATCATCTTTGTGTTTGACCGATCCGATTAGCTCATTGTCATCATAGATCGGTTCTTCAAGCTCGTCATCAGTCAGGTCATCATCGCTTGGATCACCATCCACACGATTTGGTGGATCACCAAGAGTTCCGGGAACATGTTCCCGGTCTCTCATCGCAGAGAAACCTGAAAAATTCAAAAGAAAAAGTAAAAATAAACAAGTGTTCTAATGGGTTTAAGCTGGCAACGGCGTCAAAAACTTGATGCGGGTTTGTAAACGGGGTTGGTTGTTTTCGTTTTATTAAGCTTCAGGTTTTAAATTTGTAACACCTAAATGTCTGCAAGTGCACAGATGTGCGCTGTAGTACTTAGGGTATCGATCCACAGAGACTTAGTTGTTTCGATACAAATTCACTGCAACACTTAAATCAGATTAGAACTAAAAAGGTTTTGGTTTTGGTTTTGGGTTTTTGGTTGTCACTAAATCTAAACTAGAAAGCTAAACAAGTAAAAGCAATTGCAAATGAAAGCAAATAAAAGCAAGTAAAATCGATTAAACAAAAGCGAATGTAAGCAAGTAATAAGCGAATGAAAAGAAAACTAAACTGAAGATTGTAAACAATTAAAGACAAACGTTGGGGCTCAAGGGGTATTCGCAGGGGTTCATAGTCTATGCTAGGTCGATTTTAAACAAGTGATAAAGGTAATCAACTACGTATGTTCTAGAACTCGAGGCACGGAAGTATGAATAGCCTACTTTCGCAGCACTAAACAACTATCTCTCGCAACCCTAATCAGTAGGTTTCCACTCTGATTCTGGAAGGGAGAAGATGGCTCTGATACCATGTTGGGATTTATGAGACAAAGCTCAACAAATGGTGGAAGCATTCACTTGGTGAATGAACCACTTAACCCACATTAAGAACTCGATCTCAAGAGAGAGAAGAGACCATCAACTTGTGATGAAATCCTCACAATAAACATAAGTAGAACCGAATCTATGAGGAAGAAAACGATTCTATAAAGGGAAGGCATCTAGTTTGAGACTAATCTAAGCAATGAACACAACACCTAGAGAGTTTGTGTTCTTGAGATGCAGCGGATTTAAGACTCAGTAATCTAGATGAGAGAAGCAAATAAAGAAGAGTTTAGTGAGTGTTTCACAAGTATTAGACTGCCAAAAGGCAGCCACTAATCCGAAATCTCTATAATCCTACATTGTGTTTATGAATTAAACACAAGGTAAAGAGAGAGAGAGAGAAACGAAAATAAGAACGAGAAATGAGAGATGAATACTTGTGTATTGAGTGTGTTCCCTTGTTTACATATTACAGCCCTTATATAGGGAATTAATCAAGTGTAAATACATGTAAACAGAGATAAAATGTCGCTGGAATAAAGAGGAAGACAAAGTCACATGTCTCCTTATTTTTGTGTTCACACACGTGAAAGTGACAGCTGATGGTCCCCTTTTGGTGTGTTCACACTCTTAAGAGTCACATGTGAACTAAGGAGAGAACAAAGCCTTTGATGAGACAGAGACAGCTCCCAACGTCTCTCTTGACCAAGTGTGAACAGCATCTTGAGCTGTATGGTCTCTTATCAGCTTCTAACGGTCTGATCTTGATCCGCAGCTCACAGCACAACTTGATCTGTACGGACGCTTCTCGGTGTTCAGCCTCTAAGCGTCCTATATGCTGATTCACTTATCCAACTCCTTCTTATCTCAACATGTGATCACTTATCTGACTCCTCCTCAGGTCAACATTGCCTCCTTTACACGTCTAAGTGTAATTTAACTCCATCATTGGTCTTCTTTAAACCGCACCAATGATCATCTTGAGTGGAGGTCTTCGGCCTTGTCTTCTTGACTTCGGCCTTGCCTCTTCTTCTCTTCTTTCCTCTCTAATAAGGACAAGACTCATCAACATTCACAACTCAACTACAGGTAGGTTCCACTCCTATAGAAAAATTGCTCGTTTCACCCTAGTTCAGACAATCAATGAAAGTTTTCGCAACATATCTTATCAGATCGGCTTCTAAGTGGCCAGCAGAGAATCACGCAGTAAGATTAAAAGCAAACGAAGAACATCTAGAAGATTATAAATCCTAAATCTATCGATTCATAAGCAAAGACACATGAAATTCCCTTTGAAAAATCCCTTTAAACCCAACTGGGTAACTACTCAAACATATTGTAACAAAGCATCATAAACGAAATTGAAAGTGCAGGAACTAAAGAGAATAAGGAAGAAGAACGAAGAACGGAGAAGCAGATGGAGGCGCGATGTCTTCCTCCAGCGCCGGCTCCTCTTTCAAGCGGCGGCCTCTCTAGGGTTTCTGAAGCACCCACACGAATTCTCTCTCTATTTTTATCTTATGTCGTCTCTCCACCTTTAGGAATGACCTAAAGGGGATATTTATAGCTTCTGGGGTGGTTGTGGACACTTAGGGCTTCAAAAAAAACGAAAGGAATTGATCTGGGCTTTAATTAAGTCCTCGGGAAAGTGAACGACCAAGTTCCGCGGTCGCGGTGTCTCTACCTGCGGAAAAATGGGTGTTGGCCGCGGTCCCGGCACCTGCTCTCTTCCGGAACTGCATTTTCTGTAATTCTTGCATCGGGAGTATCTGAAGATCTAACCGTTGGATTGTCTCCAAACCAAGTGCATTAGAAAGCAGGTTAGATCCTCTATGCTGTCTCAAATTTTGGGGGTGATCAGACGGTGAGAAGGTCTTCATCGCTTGCCATACTTCTGACGGTCTGCATTTATCCAAAATTGCTCATTTGTTCCAAATTACATATCTTTTGCCCAAGTTTCCTGTAAAGTATTTTGAAACTCTAAAACATTGAAAACACTTTAAAAACCTTTGAAAACAGAGTTAAAACACCTTCATAAGATACAATTATGATCCATAAAAGTGGTCAAAATACGGTGTTATCAGTTGCGAGTTAACCAAGTCGCAAGACCATCTCGCAGCATTCAGGGCTCCTCGGATCACTTGACATTCATAGGAGAGTAACGTCCAGGATACTGGTCCAAACGGTGTATTTCTTGTTTCAGTGGACAGAAGACTCATACATAATTAACGTTTATGAAGGGCTCGAGCTCAGGCGACGTTGGCAAAGGCTCCGTTCCGCCAGTTCTTTGACGTGCGTTGCTTTGGTCTTTTATCAGCTCCGAGACATGCACTGCGTCCAATCGCCGTAACTTCTAGCTCACAACTCCAAATAAAACGATCTCAGGTGTTCTGGAAACTAGACTCAACCCTCTTGATTCTTGATAAAGATTCAGGAAGGTGAATCGCATTGCAAGTCCTTCGTCCCACGCGATCAAAGTGAGGGTTTTGTCTGCGCCAAACCAACTGTCCGAGTTGTTGCACACAGGTGTGGGTTCCTCCACGATCCCAGCTCCAAGTTGCTCCCAATAGTCTCCAAATGACCTGAGAACACTCAAAAAATTCAGGACACTCTAGGACCTAATGCAAGTCCTAAACAAAGCTAGAACCTAAGACAAACTCTAACAAAACTAGCTAAATGTATGCATGAGACTCAATATTTGGACAAAAATGCAATCCTAAACATGAAAAATTATGAACATATCAACTACCCCACACTTGTCCTTTGCTTGTCCTCAAGCAAAAAGAGAAAATGAGAGAAAGAGGTTGTATGCATTGGGAGTTCATATTCCTTAATGAGAGAGTGTATCACTAAAATAATTCAAGGCTTACTGTCCTAGTTGCTAATTCTAAGATGCATTGCAAACAAGATTACTCACAAAAATTTAGCTATACTTATCAATGAATGAATGAAGCTTAAGTTTTTCACAAACAGCCATAGTTCCAACTTTTTGACATTCATTAAAGCTCATGTGAATCATGCTTATGCAAATCATGTGAACTCACTTGTCTTGGGACAGGGTCATGAGACAAAGATGATCTCATTTAATGTTTTGGCTTCCATTCAGCTCAAGGGATCACTCAAGAAGGAATAAACTTTAAGGGTAAAAGGCAACTGGTGCATACAAGAGCAGAATCCCATCTACCCAATGCCCCAAATCGGTCTTTCACCTTAACTATACTCCCATGAAGATTACATCCTAGCTACTCCTCTCTTAAGACATTCATTGCCTTATCAACCCTCTCCTCACTTCACTCTCATTCTTCTTCTCACCAGGGGCTTCATCTTTTCAACTTTAAACTCAGGTTTTGGTGTCTGATCTTTCCACATAGCTCTTTCTCATATAACATTTTCGAGCCTCTTTTCTTTTCCTTTCAAACACTTGAGCCTTTTTGGCTTCTTTTCGTTTCTTTTTACTTAGAGGCTAGACTTTTTTTTTCAAAACACAAGAGCTTTTCTTTCTTTACACAGCAGACCCCAAACCTCTTTCTTTTCTTTTCCAACCCCTGGTTTTCATCTCAACTTCCTCTTTTCCACTCAGTGTTTCTCAAGAACTCTTCCTAACCTACTCTAGACTCATGATGTTGAGCTAGATCTACATGAGACCTTACTCTTGTCGCCCTAAACCCAACACTTTCTGTCAAGTTTTTCAGAAAAAGGCCTCACATCTCTCACTATAGTGTTTCAGGCTTCAAGGAAGGTTTGGTTAAAGGCAGGGAACTGTCTCAAAGTGATAGAACATCTATTTGAGCTAGCAAAGAGTGGTAAAAGGGATAAGAGAGCTTAAATATTTTAAGGGTACCCATGAGTTCACAATGACACGCACAAGCAATGATAATTAGATTGTCAAATTAAGGTTCTCACTTAGAAAAGGCTGGACTAATCAAAGCTTGATTCAATCAGCAAGTTCAAAGCATGGATGAGTCTTGTTTTCTTTCTTGTTTACATGCAGCAAACAACTAGAAACTAGGGCAGTGAACCTAATTCTTGAAGTGATATTCTCTCAAGGAAAAACCTATCATTACTCCCTTGCTTTGATGCAGCCTACATGAATATGCAACTAGACTCAATCCTAAAAATGAGAATGCAACTACATGATCATTTTTTTGTGAAAAGTTTTCAGATTTTTCAATTTTTTTGGTTTTTTAAATGCACCTAGATGAAACTACATGAGTGCATGCAAGAATGTGACTCAAGACTCAAAGTATAAAATAAGAACAGAGAAAACATGATTAGTAAAAGATGAAACTCCTCCCCCACACTTAAATAACACAGTCCCTTGTGTTATAAAAGCATGAGAAAGGAGTTAAAGCAAAGCAAACAAGTAAAATGCAAAGAGAAAAAGAAAATCTACATGCATATGTACAAGGTGTGGAGTGTTACCTAAGAGCTGTGGAAGTCTGACCCCAATGAGTAAGAGGGGTTTGAAGTGTGACCGGATGGTGTCTCCCAAGAGTGATGGCTTACCTCATCAGAACCGTCGTCAAGATCCACCCATGGTGTGCCATATGTGACCAGGGTCATGCAGTTCATGGAACTTTCTCCAACTTCCTCTCTGTTCCTTGGTGAAACCGGTGTTGGAGATCCACCTTTGCAAGGCTTTTCAAGGTTCTTGATCCTCTTCTTTATCTCCTTGATGCACTTTGCCATCTTGTGGATGGTTTTGTCTTGGTACTTGCACCATTGTTGGAGAACACCAATCTTTTGTTGAGCTCTAAACCCTAAAGTGCCTGGCTCCTCCCAGTTGTAATCATCAAAGTGATATCTGTTTCCACCGAAACGTTTTTGAGGTGGAGGCACACCAGCATCTTGAGCACCACCAGCACTTGTGGTAGCTTCTTCAGCTGTTGCTTCCTTTTCCTTGGAGGCTTCTTCTCTGCAAGCTTTTTTGTACTTGAGGATTGGGGGATCAGTTTAGACATTGTACAGCTCTTCCTTCAGCAAGAAGAAGTGAATGTTCCTCTTTACTTAGACTGTGGTGATGGAGGGATTGTGTAGGAGAGTTTGGACTGGCTCATTAATGAGAGACTTGAAGTTGTAAACCAGCTTGGCACCAACTCTTCCTTGAAGGAAACCGATCTTACACAAATGGGCTTCATTAATCAGATCAAACCTTGCCTTGTTCTCCTTGAATCTGTACCCCTTGGCCTTCAAGATCTTTGTTACAACCCATCCATGGGTCAGCTTTGCATCCTGCTTTGTTGAACCCCAAATGCACTTTTTGTAGAACATCAAACACCTTAGAGGGTTCGTGGGACGCTATGCCGCCAAAGTAGTTTGACGTTGTGAGTGTAAGCATAATGGATTGTATTATGTAAGACTATTTTGACTCGACTCAATTATATGATTTTTGGTAACCGTTTGTAAGCATACTTTATTAAGTATTAATAAAAGAGAGTTTTTATGGAACTCCTCGATTTTCCTGATATTAGACCTTGTCTGGGTCGAAACAACTCAGGACCGGGAACGGGTTGAAAAGCCTTAGGCCTTGGTCGAGAGGCATTGTATCGGACGTGGTCTAGCCAAGACGGTATGGGACGTTTTGGCCGGATTGTTTCTGTTATCATTCTGTAGCACTTTGGGTTCTTTCTATTCATAGATCGAATCAGGGGTGTTACAGAAGTTGGTATCAGAGCATGGTTCATGATCATGCTCATGGGAACGAGTTTTCAAATGTTTTATCGAGTCAAAAAGGTGTCGCACTCACAACTTAGGAAACCGGTACGTCCGACGTTTAGATGGGTAGGTGGGGTTAGGATTTACCTTGTGTTCGATGCAGCGGAGAGTTGCAGGTCGAAAGGAGGTAAGACGGGGAGCCCACTATCCATGGGAATCGAATGGGCGTTGGTCATGGAGTTGATCACTTTGCGGAGTCAAAGGTGATTGACTGAGAGGGCACAATGAACGTAAGGTGAAACCTTAGAGTTCTAGGAATTACCGTAGCTTTCATGATCTTTATAAGATCCCGTGCCAGGTATGTATGGGTGCTAACTCTCTCTTGCGTTATTGAGTTATTGCAAGATTTGCATGATTGATTTGGTGAATTTGGTAGTTAGGTATTATAATAGGGTTATAATATCTAAACCAATTTTAAAACGTTTAATATTATAAGGAGTATAATATTAGATCGGAAATGATTGAATTTTATTACATATGTGGATATGTAGCTGTTGGGTGTGAAAGTCGTATGTGAAGTCAGTAGGACTAAGACCATACGCAATTTTGTGTGAAAGTCGAATGTCAAGTCGGTAGGACTGAGACCATACGCATTTGTGTGCGAGAAAGACGCACGTGAAGTCGGTAAGACTAAGATCGTGTGCAACTGTAAAATCGCGTGTGAAGCTTCGAGAGCTAAGATTGCACGTGGTAGGACGGGAAGTCAAGCAAACTTGTCTCGTGCCTATCTCGTAGATGAGTATTGGTTTATTTTAGACGTAAAATATTAATCAGAAGTATTTCGTGAATCTTATGTGTGAGATAAGATTAGGTTGAATGTTTAGAGGGGAAATAATAAGAGGAGTTATTATTTTCTATAGCATGCCGGGGGGCGTGAATGAATGAGAATCCGTAGGTTATGGATAAGGTTTCCGTAAGCCTTAGGATTGCGAAAGGTGTATGAATCCATAGGTTTCTTGGAAAGAGTTCCCTTAAACCTTAGGATTATAGAAGGTGGAGTGTTTTAGGAAGGTTATCCTAAAACCAGATACCTTAACCAAACCCAAGAAACCGATTAGAGCCGGTAAGTGGGTGTGATGTGAGGACATCACGAAAGTGTGGAGAATGGCAGATAGGGAATCTGGCCAAAAGACAGTGATGTCAAGCAAAGTTAAGAGAAGTGGTAGATCGGGTAAAATCAACAAGATTTGAGTAGAAATAGATTAAAGGGATCGATTGGAAGCAAGGAGTGTGCTAATTTAAGAAGTGGATCATTAAATCACCAGAAGGACGTGGTGACCGGCATGTTCCAAAGAAGATCAACTATGGTTGAGTACAGCAGTTGATTGGAAAGATAGATATGCGAGCACCAGAAGGAAATGGTGAGCCGCATACAATTTAGTAGGGTTGAACGTGAATCAAAAGGAACTGATCGAGGTAGAGTTAAGAATGGAGTTGTGAAATCACCAGAAGGACATGGTGACGGGCATGAGATCAATAAGATCAGCTAAAGTGGAGAAAATTACTTGATCACAAAGACGGGAGATCGGAAAGATCAACCAGGAGGAAGACAAGGAAGGAAGTCAAAGCCAAAAGGGCTTACTAAGGGAATGAGGACGTGGAACGGAGTTCAAGGAATCACATTTGGAGAATGATGATTCATATTCTCGCTAAGGAAGTGAGAAATTGAGGAATAGATGATGGTTATGATGACACAAGGTCACGATGGACCGTGACTAAAGCCATGAAAAGGAGTCCACAAGGAAACTGGACTAATAGCGATGAACTGCATGAAGTAATGTTTACCAAGGAGAAAGAGCCTCCGATGGAAACAAATCAAGGAAAAGAGACAGAAGCCGAAGGGCTTGGGGAAAAGATAAAGTCAAGAGATGATGCTGACAGAACGTCCTTGGGAAAAGGATGGTTCGATACTTCACCATAGCAGTAAGAAGGCGAAGAGAAGAGGAATGTGAAGTCACAATGGAACGTGACAACGATGAGAAAGAGTTCATGAGGAAAACGGGCTAGTGATGAGAAATGGAGACTAAGGAGTAGTCTTTACTGAGGAAGAAAGGCCTTAGATGAAGGAAGGATCAAGATGGAGATCGGCCGGATCAAGTCAGGTGGACTTGGGAGTTCTTTAACGGATCAAAGAATAAAGTAGTTTCAGTCAACGACAGAATGTTCGAAGAAACGACGAATTGGCGTATGGAACGACATGATGAACCAGAGTATGCTTTGGCATGAGATCGGTGGGCATACTAAGATCGGGAAGCATGCCAGGGTGCAAAGGTATATCTTGAGACGGAAAAGATATATCTAAGTAAAGGTGTGACGACCAGAAAGCAAGGGATCAGGAGGATCACCAAGCTTTGTGAAGGGTTGAGGGTACGACCACCTTGTGAAACAAGCAAGAAGACATGGTAATGTTAAGACAGGGGTGAGGGGTCATAGGACCGCTAAACCATATGGAGAGACTCAGACATCGAGGACGAATTCCTATAAGGAGGGGAGAATGTAACAACCTTGTTCTTAAGATAGCGCGGACGGGCGGCCGCGGCAAAAATGCTAAGTCGAGGACGGATCAGAGAAAATCCGGATTCTGCTGGGAGAGCATGTTTGCCGAGGAAAAGGAGATCTTTATTGAAGAACGCAGAGAATGGCCAAGAGAAACCGACTTTGGCTGATAGAGTCAGCCTTTTGCCAAAAAGACTTGGTGTTTTATCGAGAAAGTCTGGTTTAGCCGAGGAAATGTATTTTAGCCCGGGAACGATGGAAAATGCCAAGAGAATCAGTCTTTAGCCGAGAAAGTCAGATTCAGGCCGGGCGATGAAGATTTAGCCGAGGAAAAATGAAGTTCTGCCGAGAAAATTAATTTTTTACCAATGGATCAGATTTTGGCCGAAAAGCAGCGGTTTAGCCGAAAGAAGCTAAGTCCGAGCATAAAAGCTTCGCAGAACTGGAAAGTATGGATTTTGTTCGACGGAAATAGATTTTGGCCGAGGAACCGTGAGCGAGTATCAAGGCCAGTCAGACCGTCTTGGATCAGTAACCAAATTGCGGATTTTGGTGGAGGTTATCTCTGGATAAGAACAGATGTGGCTAGACTTGGTCCACACACTTGGTGCGGAAAGGAGTAAGCTTAGTGTTTATGCAATGGTGTGGCTGGTTCTGGACCACACATTTGGCGTGGAAGCAAGGTATCTTAGTGTCCAAGGCTGATGACTCGTGCGCAGCGTTTTTGACAAGTGCCCGACCAAATGTCAGCGCATGAGAACCACCCTGAAACCTATGAATACCCACCTTCAGCTCTTAGTTTCCACACTTAAAAATCAGAGAGAAATTCCAGAGTGAGAAAGTAGAGAGAGAAAGAGGGAAATGGTGAGTATTTCAGGTAGGAGTAGCTAGCGGGGAATGGTAGCGCGGTGCTGGCTCAGCGGACGGTCGGTAAGCCGTAGAGTAAACCTTTTCTATTTAGATCTTGTCCTAGTCTAGTTATTCATTAGGTCTATATGGTTATAGATTTAAGGGAATCTCGGAGTTAGGAGCAAGAGAGGTTAAGATCGGAGCGGAATCTGCGTAAAATGGTGAGTTCCGGTAGATAGGAATTGATGGTTTTGTGCAGGGAACCATGGATCGGTCTAGTTAGGACTGCGATCTACGGTTAAAAGTAGATTGCATGATTGTGTGCTAGGTATTATTCTGTTTGTGGGTGAGGTTGTGAGCGATCCCGTGTTGTCCGGTGACTCACGTGTGATCCTACTTCCGAAATACGAGAGTTAGTGGTATTGCCGGTTTGCAACCACCACGTCTCTGTTTTTGCGTGTTGTGTGTTTATGTGTGGCTTAGCGTTAGACTTAATTATGAGATCTGGGATAGAATCTCGTTTTTAAGTCGGGGAAAAACACTTAGCCTTTAAATGAATTTAGTAATGGTCGGCCGTGAGGGGACTATGGTCACCACGGGCCGTTGGCTTTGCTAAAAAACTGAAAAGGTCGTGAGTGGATTCAGGAAGGAATCCATATGGACCTATGTGTGTTTGCGTAAAACCACTGTAAAGATTCAGTAAGGAATCTGTGGTTTGTTTGTTTGTTGCGTGAACCACGGAAAAGGTTAGTGGAACCTTGTGGTGTGTTAGGACACAAGCCCATAGACTCGGAGGGATACTTGGATCGCTCCCATGGCCGAGTGCTGCATGACGATGCGGCCCGACTGGTCGAGTGAAGGACCGCGAAGTCGGAAGCAAATCCGGTTCATGTGCCTGAGTGGCTATGAATGTGCAGGAGGTTCGTCGGGCTAGAAGGTGTCATAGAGATCGTGCAGTAAGGCACGTAGGATGTAGGGATCCCGTACGGTCGTTTATGTGTGTTGAGTTGTGTTTAGCTTCCGCATGTGCATACGAAGATTGTTGCTTGATGTTGTGTGTGATTGTGTGATGATTGCATTGAACTGTTTGTGTGCATGTTGAGTGTTCATTGCTTTCATACAAATGTTGAGCTTTGGCTATTTTGGGGTTGAGTCGGGGTGACTAACCGTAGACGGATTCCGGACTCACTGGGCATTTAGTAGAAATGCTCATTATACAAATTTGGTCCTGCAGGTAACCTATAGACAGGAAACCTTAGAGGGTTTGTGGGACGCTAGGCCGCCGGAGTAGTTTCACGTTGTGAGTGTAAGCATAATAGATTGAATTATGTAAGACTATTTTGACTTGAGCTCAATTATATGATTTTTGGTAACCGTTTGTAAGCATATTTTATTAAGTATTAATAAAAGAGAGTTTTTATGGAACTCCTTGCTTTTCCTGATATTAGACCTTGACTGGGTCAAAACAACTCAAGACCGGGAACGGGTTGAAAAGCCTTAGGCCTTGGTCGAGAGGCAGGGTATCAGACGCGGTCTAGCCAAGACGGAATGGGACGTTTTGGCCGGATTGTCTCTGTTATCATTATTGAGCACTCTGGGTTCTTACTATTCATAGATCGAATCGGGGGTGTTACAGGTGGTGGCTGAAACTGGTGTTGAACCGGCGCCTGCTGTTGGAACTGTGGTTGACCAAACCCTGGTTGTGCCATTTGCTGTTGCTGTGAACTGAAACCAGTACCCTGAAATGGTTGCTGTTGCTGACCAAAACCTTGATTCTGAGCAAACTGATTCTTAGGTTGAAAATACCCTTGAAAGTTGTTCTTGGGAACAAAGTTCTGTGGAGCTTGAGAATTGGGATAGACCTGTTCTTCTGGGTTTGCTACATTGGGATTCCTGTAAGAGAGGTTCTGATTTGCATTGTCATACTGATATCTCTGGAACCTCTGTTTGCCAATGTAGTTAAGTTCCTCCTGGGCTAGACCTTCTTCACTTATGTTCTCAAAGATCTGAGAAGGTTCCTCATACTCACCAACAAAGTGCATTGGCTTTTGAGTGGTGAATTTCAACTTGTCCAATTCACTTCTCAACTGCTTAACTTCTCTAGTGAGCCTCTGTTCTGAGCTTGAACCTTCAGATCTATTTGATCTGTCATAGTCTTCACCATAAGTGTCATTGCTCATTGCTAAGTTCTCCACTAGCTCTAAGCAGCATGAATCTCTTTTCCCAGAAAGTTTCCATTGGAGGCAGTATCCAGCTGGTTTCTAATCTTGGGAAGAGCTCCTCTATAAAGTGTGCTGAGAAGAAAAGCCTCACTAAACCCATGGTGTGGGCATTGGTTTTTGTAGCTCCTGAATCCCCGGCAACGGCGCCAATTGATAGACAAAAAACTTTTTAGGTCTCAGGGCTATCAATCCCCTTGTCAAAGTAGCATAAACGAGGTTGTCAATCCAAGAATGTGGTGATAGACACTAAGCTATATGATCAGTTTCTCAATTCAAGTAAACAGGTGAGGTTTTGATTGATTAATGACAACTAAAAACTTAAACAAGATTAATGACTAAAGAAGTGATCAACCAAGTGATCAACCAAAGACAAGCAAATAACAAGATGATGATGAGAAAGGTCTTAGACATGATAGTGGATTAGGGGGCCTTCAGTGATAAACTAGTGAGCTAATGAACCATATAATCAAGCAAACCATTCAACTTAAACATCATTAATTAAGTTTATCCTCTCATGAAGGTATCAACTTCTATGCCAAAACAGTTTCTAACCTAATCATCATTAGTGAAACATGAATGAACAAGCATTAAGAATCAGTTTAATCTGTCATTTAAGCATATAAACAATCATTCCCATGATGAATAACACTTAAACCTCTAACAACCTTGGTTCAGGCATTTCATCAAACACTTTTGGTGCATGAAATGCCCAGAATCTAGACCACATATGATGTGTATGGATCTAGCATTAAGAACAGGTTGTAGAGAATGGAATATGCATGATCTAACCACTAAGCTTACTAATCTACCACTTAAGCACCCTAATCTACATATCTAAGACCTTAATATGGAGATTACTCACTAATCAGGATCAACACACTAGATCCTTTGCAATATGTGTTGTTAACCATGATTAGAAGTGTGTAGATGAAGAGATAGATGATAGATTCAGAAGAAAACAGCTTTAAACACATCTCTCAAACTCTCTTGATTAAACCCTCAAAAATCAATATTTCTCTTCTTAAGAGGAGTCTTTTCACAAAAGAGGCAAGAGACAAAAGGAATAAAGCTTAGGTTTTGGGAAAAAAACCCTAAAAACTATTTATATGTCTCTAAAACGAACCGGGTCAGCCCGGAACAAACCGGGTCCTGACCCGGCTTTAGTGGGTAAAGTGACGAATGTGCGAGTTGGTCAAGAGTCTCCCAGATCGCATCTGATAACACCGTATTTTGACCACTTTTATGGATCGTTTTAAAATACTTTTTCTATGTTTTTAATTGCTTTTAAGTACTTTTATTACGTTTTTCTAGTATTTGTAGTTCCAAGACTCTTTTCAGGTGACTTAGGGAAAAGCTTAACAAAATGGATAGAAAACCAGATTTCAGCTCAGAGTCAAACCGTCAGAAGTTCACCCCTGATTGAACGCCTTCTCACCGTCTGATCCAGCTCAAATTTGGAGACCTTAAAGATGAAAGTATCAGATTTCCAGTTCACTTTACAGCTTGGCAATCCAACGGTTCAATCAAAAGATACGCGAAGAGCAAGATGTCCCGTATACCAGCCGACAAGCACTTCCACCCGCGGCCAAACACTCATTCCCCACGATCAGAAGCATCCCGACCGCGGCAAAACACTCATTCCACACGGTCAGAGCACTCCTGACCGCGGCCATCAACCTCTGAGCCCAAAAAGCCCATTTCTGAAGCCCACATTTGAAGAAACCCTAAGTGACGTCCATAGAGGTCTTGAGCACTATAAATACATGTCTTAGGAACCCTATATCGTATAACCTCATATCATCTATCATTACTTCATACTTTTATTGTTTTTTGCTTTAGGTTTTAAGGAGAGAGAGATTTGTTCTCTTGAACACTTGTTCTTTCTTTTTCAATTTCGGTTTCTATTCTACTTCTAAATACTATGCTTTTGATTTCGTTTATCATGTCTGAGTAGTTCTATTGTTGGGATTAAGGGATTTTCGATGGGGATTTATATGTTCGATGAGGATTCCATGAGTTTTTGAGCCGAATCTTAGAACTTTTTCTTCTGAATTCGTTTTTACTGCATGAGAGTAGCGTCATGAACTAAAATCTGATTCAGATGCTTGGTGACAGGAAAGTGTTCATCCGGTGTCAGATCTAGTTTGGGAGAGCAAAACAAACATATGAGTGGAAACCTACCTATGGGCGATTTGTGAATTAGGACGAGTCTTAAACATAATGCATCTCTTCTCTTCCAGGGCCAGAGTGGAAACCTACTGGTCAGGGTTGAGAGAGATAGTTGTCTATGATCATGACAGTGGCGTATTCATACGTCCGTGACTCCAGTTCGAAAAGTTTAAGCTAAGATCTTATCAATTTTACTCTCTAGCAATGTTTTGAATCGTTCGTACCCCTGAGAAAACTTCCCTGAACCCCAACGCCTTCTTCCTTATTGATTTTCACCGATTTTCTTTCAAGCTCTAGTTCAATATTGTCTTTCCTTTTTAGTTCATTTTCATTTAAGCAATTAGATATCCGTTTTTACATTTTTAGTCATTTTCATTAAGTTTAGTTATTACGTCATTGAATTCCCGTATTCTCCTTTAATATTTCGTTTTTACATTTTAAACACACTACCAAACCCCCACAAAACCGTTTTGGTTCTAGACTTCCTTACTTTATACTTATTTCAAAGGCTTTTTGCAGGAAAAGATCCTCCTTCCCTGTGGATTCGATCCCTAAGTACTACAATTGATCAGCTGTGCACTTGCGGATATTGATTTCAATTAGGGTAAAACTTGACAACACTCGACACACCACACATCAAGTCAACCACACATCACATGCCCAAGTCGCATAGGTGAAGAAACTGTCTTGTGAGGCTTAAATCCCTTAGTCTCAGCCGCACGCCCAAGTAGATGTGTTTTGCGAGTCTTTGTGCGGTTTAATCCTCTTCCTCTCCAAGTGGCATGACCAAGACGAAATCTGGGGAAGGTGTGTGTGCGACTTGGTCATCCCTTGGTCCCAAGCCGCATGCCCAAGTCGCATGACCAGAGGAAGAAAATTGGACGAGGTACAACCCTTGTAAACTCAGCCGCATTACCTTCTCGGTGTGATTTTCGAATCCGTCTGCGGCCTGGTCTCCATTACTCCTTAACTTGCACGACCATGTAGCAGGGGCCTTCAGGGATGTGTGCGGCTTGGTCTCCATTACTCCCAGGTCGCAGGCTCAAGTCGGTGTAGATTGCGAGTCCTCGTGCGGTTTAGTTCCAAGCGCGGCCAACTCGCATGCCTAAGTCGCACGGTTGTGGACCTTATCCAGTGATAGCTTACTTGCACTTCTCAACTTGCAGCTTAACCTCCAGGCATTCATCTTCAGTCGTTGCGAGTTAACCAATTCGCAAGACCATCTCGCAGCATTCAGGGCTCCTTTGACCACTTCACATTCATAGGAGAGTAACTTCCAGAATACTGGTCCAAACGGTGTACTTCCAGTTTCAGTGGACAGAAGACTCATACATCTTCAACTTTTATCAAGGGCTCGAGCTCAGGCGACGTCGGCAAAGGCTCCGTTCTGCCAGTTCTTTGACGTGCGTTGCTTTGGTCTTTTATCAGCTCCGAGACATGCACTGCGTCCGATTGCCGTAACTTTCAGCTCACAACTCCAAATAAGACGATTTCAGGTGTTCTGGAACTCGACCCTCTTGATTCTTGATGAAGACTCTGGAAGGTGAATCGCATTGCAAGTCCTTCGTCCCATGCGATCAAAGTGAGGGTTTTGTCTGCGCCAAACCATTTGTCCGAGTTGTTGCACACAGGTGAGGGTTCCTCCACGATCCCAGCTCCAAGTTGCTCCGAAAAGTCTCCAAATGACCTGAGAACACTTCAAAAATGTAGGACACTCTAGGACCTAATGCAAATCCTAAATAAAGCTAGAACCTAAGACAAACTCTAACAAAACTAGCTAAATGTATGCATGAGACTCAATATTTGGACAAAAATGCAATCCTAAACATGAAAAATTATGAATATATCAATGGACGTCCCCGTTATAGGAGAAAAAACTACCTACGGAGGTTAAGTAAGCCAAGATGGATCCCGGGCTGAAATACATTATGTTATTCTGGCATGAGAGCGAGAGTTAATGGTAGAGATTAAGCTATTAGATGATTAGGGTGACGAGAGTTGGCTAATTTTATAAGTGTCTATCCTAGTTTCAGAATTATAGAAAATTCTTACTTAGATTTCCTGTGTTATAGATCATGAACCCTAGAGATGAACCCTAAGCCAGAGCTGTTTTTCATATAATTTTAATTCTTTGCTTAGTTATTTAGATTCAGTGACAACCAAAACACCCTTATAATTTGAATAGTTCTACAATTTATTTTAGCATCAGTTAGGAGTCCTCAACACACAAATCCATGTGGATTCGATCCCTAAGTACTACTGTGTTTGCTGTGCACTTGCAGCTTTGTTTAGGGTAAAACATGTAGTTTCCCATTGCACCCACATCAAGTTTTCGGCGTCATTGATAACACCGTATTTTGACCACTTTTATGGATCATAATTGTATCTTATGCAGGTGTTTTAACTCTGTTTTCAATGTTTTTTTAAAATGTTTTCAATGTTTTAGAGTTTCAAAAGACTTTACAGGAAACTTGGGCAAAAGATATGCAATTTGGAACAAATGAGCAATTTTGGATAAATGCAGACCGTCAGAAGTATGAGAAGCGATGAAGACCTTCTCACCGTCCGATCACCCCCAAAATTTGAGACAACATAGAGGATCCAACCAGCTTTCTAATGCACTTGGTTTGGAGACAATCCAACGGTTAGATCTTCAGATACTCCCGATGCAAGAATGACAGAAAATGCAGTTCCGGAAGAGAGCAAGTGCCGGGACCGCGGCAAACACCCATTTTCCCGCGGGTAGAGCCACCGCGACCGCGGAACTTGGTCGTTCACTTTCCCGACGACTTAATTAAAGCCCAGATCAATTCCCTTCGTTATTATTGAAGCCCTAAGTGTCCAGAACCACCCCAGAAGCTATAAATACCCCCTTTAGGTCATTCCTAAAAGTGAGTAGACGACATAAGATAGAAAGAGAGAGAGTTCGTGTGAGAAGCCCTAGAAGCCGCCACTTGAAGGAGGAGCCGCCGCCGAGGAGAGCATCATCGCACCTCCATCATCGCTTCCGTTCTTTGTTTCTCTTCCTTCTTTTCTTTAGTTTCCTGCACCTTCAATTTCGTTTATGATGATTGTTTACAATATGTTTGAGTAGTTACCCAGTTGGGTTTAAAGGGATTATTCAAAGGGAATTTCATGTGTCTTTGCTTATGAATCGATAGATTTAGGATTTATAATCTTCTAGATGTTCTTCGTTTGCCTTTAATCTTACTGCGTGATTCTTTGCTGGCCACTTAGAAGCCGATCTGATATGATATGTTGCGAAAGCTTTCATTGATTGTCTGAACTAGGGTGAAACGAGCAATTCTTCTATAGGAGTGGAAACCTACCTGTAGTTGAGTTGTGAATATTGATGAGTCTTGTTCTGCTATTGCATCTTCTCCCTTCCAGAATCAGAGTGGAAACCTACTGATTAGGGTTGCGAGAGATAGTTGTTTAGTTCTGCGAAAGTAAGCTATTCATACTTCCGTGCCTCGAGTTCTAGAACATACGTAGTTGATTACCTTTATCACTTGTTTAAAATCGACATAGCTTAGTCCATGAAACCCCTGTGAAACCCCTTGAGCCCCAACGTTTGTCTTTCATTGCTTACAACCTTTGCTTCTTATTCGATTTTTCCTGCTTTCAATTTGTCTTTGATTTATTCGCTTATTACCTGCTTTCAATCGCCTAGTTTAATCGCTTTTTAGTTGCTTTACTTGCTTTCGTTTTTGTCAATTGCTTTTTAGTTTTTAATTGCTTTCTAGTTTAGATTTAGTGACAACCAAAACCAAAAACCAAAACCCAAAACCTTTTTAGTTCTAATCTGATTTAAGCGTTGCAGTGAATTCGTACTGAAACAACTAAGTCTCTGTGGATCGATACCCTAAGTACTACAGCGCACATCTGTGCACTTGCAGACATTTAGGGGTTATAAATTTAGAACCTGAAGCTTAGTAAAACGAAAACAACAAACCCCGCTTTTGCTCGCATCAGTCATTGCCGGGTATTTGTGTGCTGTTGATTTGATTTCTCAATCTAATTTCAATTCTAGTCCACAAGATTTTCGAGTTATACTGGAGTTTTTCTAACTTCTTTTTTTTTTCTCTTTGCTTTCTTTGCTCTCACGTGCATGAAAACTAGGAGAAATCCTCCCAACATTGTACCACCCCTAGACGAGATCGACAAACACGAAAGAGAACTTTAGAGACTCAGACAAAGAATGCTCAAGATGGCCGATCCATTCACTCATCAGGAAAATCTTTTAAACTGTGATCAAGATGGTCAAGATGGAGATGATGATGATTGTGATTCTATTCACGATAATGAACAAGAGGCTGATCATGAAGCTGATGACCAGACACTGCTCGATGAAAAGGGAAATTAACTCCCTTGACGTGCTGCTCCAATCCCAAAGATCAAAGGAATAATTAAAACATTGTTCCACCTAATGGAAGAGAAGCAAACGACCTATAAAACTTGTAAATCCTGCAAGAAGACAGCCCCACATTAGAATCAGTGCCGATTTTGATGCATCTCATCCACACTTTCAAAATAGATCAGCTATTTAAGTACATATGCCAGCAAAGGGTGATTTCAAGATAAAACCTCAAATTGTGTCCTTGGTGAAGAAAAATCAATTTCATGGGAACTCTACTAAGCATCATATCGATCACATGAGTCTTTTTGAAGAAATCTGTGGCATGGTGAGAACCACTCCAAGTTCTGCAGATTATGTGAAGTGTAAGCATTTTCCTTTCTCTTAAAGTGATAAAGCATTTAGATGGTTGATTTCTATGCCATCTGGCTCTATTACTTCATGGGATGAATGCAAGTCAGCTTTCCTGAACCACTTTTACACCAAGTCAAGATTGAACCAGCTGAGAAACAAGATCCAAAGTTTTAAACAAGGCCCCATAGAGTCATTCTACGAGGCGTGGGAACGATTCAAGGAGTATTCGAGAGATTGCCCTGATCATGGTTTCTCTGGAGCAAACCTGCTAAGCACCTTCTACAGAGGATTTCAACAGAAGTATTCACTTTCTTTTGACACTACCAGTATTGGATATTTGAGTTTAAAGACTGTGACACATCTGATACCAATTGTGAGACCCCGCTCCCTTCTTCCTAACCGGGAACCAGACGGACCGGCTATCAAATCCATGACACCCAGAGTCCGCCTTTCATCTGGATTGGCTATCAACTCTGAACGCCCCCAACAGCCCCTACTAGTGAGCCCAACGCCGTATAATCGGGGGCCCAACGTCCTCTCTCTAGGCCTGTTGGCCCACCAACCACTCCTACTAGTGAGCCCAACACCCTCTTTCTAGGCTCGTTGGCCTACCACTGTCCGACGGTTGGCCTCTTTCTATGTCCATGGGCCCACCCCTGTCCGACGGTCAGAAGTCGCTTGGTCCGAGAGGCTTGTAAGAATTGTCTATTGTCCCTGCAACCACCACGTGATCTTTCCTCGTGCTTTGTCCTCACTCGCACGGTACCACAGACTACTTCCCGATAGGTTACCCATCCTAAGATTGCTCCAGCATATGCACGCTTAACCATGGAGTTCTCTCAAGACACTTAACCGGAAAAGATAAGTGCACTTTGATGACATAGGTAGCCAAATCAATTCTTATAAGCCTTTTCACATATACCGGAAATCGGGATGTCACAATTCTCCCCAACTTCCAAGGAATTAATCCTCGAATTCTCAACCACGTCCCAAGACGCCACCCGGGTCAGAGCTGGTTGGCTAACCTGACGCTCTGATACCAATTATGAGACCCTGATCCCTTCATCCCGACCAGGAACAAAACGGACCAGCTATCAAATCCATGAGACCCTGAATCTGCCTTTTATCTGGATTGGCTATCAACTCTGAACGCCCCCAACTGCTCCTTCCAGTCGGTCTCATCTGCGAACACATGTGCTCGATGGTTCTACTTCATGTCCAACTCATACACCCAAGTCGCATAGCTTTTTGGACTTAGCCAAATTTGATTATGGAGGTCTCTACTTTGATCAGAGTCTCCTTACACGCATCTCTAAAGTTGCAGCTTGCTTCCAGAGTTTGAACATTTATGGGTGGGAGTTTATGATGTGGTGTGTGTCGAGGGTTGTCAAGTTTTACCCTAAATGAAATTAATAGCCGCAAGTGCACAGCTGATCGATTGTAGTACTTAGGGATCGAATCCACAGGGAAGGAGGATCTTTCCTGCAAAAGTCTTTGAAACAAATATACAGTAAGGAAGTCTAGAACGAAACGGTTTTGTGGGGGTTTTGGTGGTGTGTTTAAAATGTAAAAACGAATCCTAAAAAGAAACTACGGGAATTAAAATGACCTAATAACTAAACTTAAAGAAAACGAGTAAAAATGAGTAAAACGGCTAACCTAATTGCTTAAATAAAAATCGATTGAAAGGGAATGAAAATAGTAAACTAAAGCTTGAAATTAAATGGTGTGAATCTTTAAGAAAAGAGGCGTTGGGGTTCAGGGAAGTTTACTCAGGGGTACGAACGATTCAAAACATTGCTAGAGAGTAAATTTGATAAGATCATAGCCTAAACTTTTCGAACTGGAGTCACGGACGTATGAATACGCCACTGTTGTGATCATAAACAACTATCTCTCTCAACCCTGACCAGTAGGTTTCCACTCTGGCCTTGGAAAAGAAGAGATGCATTATGTTTAAGACTCGTAGCATTCACAAATCTCCCATAGGTAGGTTCCCACTCCTATGTTTGTTTTGCTCTCCCAAACTAGATCTGACACCGGATGAACACTTTCGTGTCACCAAGGATCTGAATCCCTTAATCCCAAAACTACTGAGACATGATGAACAAAATCAAAAACATAGTACTAAAAATTAGAATAGAAACCGAAATTGAAAAAGAAAGAACAAGGGTTCAAGAGACAAATATCTTTCTCCCTAAAACCTAAAAACAAAGCTTAAAGTAAAATTTCTGTAAAGTATTTTGTCTCTCTTCTTCTCTTCTTAAAAACGACCTAAATGACATGTATTTATAGTCTCGAATACTCTCTGGTGTCTAGGGTTCCAGAATTGAGGCTGGGAAAATGATACGAGCTTCAGAAATAGGCCTTTAAAGTCGGAGTTAGCTGGCCGCGGTCGCGGCGGTTGTGACCGCTAGAAATGCTCTGTTGGCCGCGGGTGGATACGCTTGCCGACTGGTTTACGGGATATCTTGCTCTTCGCGTATCTTTTGATTGAACTGTTGGATTGCCAAGCTGTAAAGTGTGCTGGAAAGCTGATACTTCCATCTTTAAGATCTCCAAATTTGAGCTGGATCAGACGGTGAGAAGGCCTTCAATCAGGGGTGAACTTCTGGCGGTTTGACTCTGAGCTGAAATCTTGTTTTCTATCCATTTTGTTAAGCTTTTCCCTAAGTTACCTGAAAAGAGTCTTGGAACTACAAATACTAGAAAAACGTAATAAAAGTACTTAAAAGCAATTAAAAACATAGAAAAAGTATTTCAAAACGATCCATAAAAGTGGTCAAATTACGGTGTTATCAACTCCCCCAGACTTAAACCTTTGTTTGTCCTCAAACAAAGCAAAAGCCTAAACTGGTTAAGTGAAAACAAAAATATGGAATGTACAAATCTCAGAGACATGAACTCCTAAAATAGGACCAAAGATCGTGCATCAATCCACAACTTAGTCTAGAAAATTCTCACCAATGCACAAAAGATACTAGTCCACTTTTTCCGTCATGCAAAACTTGAACAATCTAAATCTTGATTCCAGTCAACTAGCTCTCTACATTCATTAAGTTCAATAGTGAGTTCTCATTAAAGACATCATCCAGGATGGACGGCGTTTGGCATTAAAGGGCTGTTTAAGTGGTGGAGTTAAAGTGTTTCGGGTTACCTGAAAATCTGGAGGATGCAAGATAATATGCAAAACCGCAAGAGAGATAAGGACGTGTTGAGGACCGCAATTTTCGGTCATTTCTTCTTGCCAAATGTTGTTGCATAATCCTTCCTTCTTCGTTGTAAACAGCTATTCCCCCAGACTTAGATTCTTTCCTGGGAATCAGAAGATGATCTCCAAAACTCCATAAAATTCGAACTCCAGTTGCCTTAGGACTTAAAATTCGACCTCTCTAGATTCTCTAAGGCTTTTATTTCCTTTCTTTTCTTATTTTTGGTTTTTTTTTATTTTTTTAAAAAGGAAATTCCTTTTAAAGAGAGAGAGACTAGAGGACGAGATTGTACCAAAATTTGAGATTTTTCTAAGGCAAAACGAGCTTCCTCTTGTGTTGAATCATTCCGGGAACTCTTTCCGGCAAATTGCAGGTCTCTGTCTTTGGTGACTGAAAACTGCGTCGTTCCTCTTTCTCTCCAACGTTTTTGCACTTATATGCATATAAGACAGTAGAAAACAAGAGTGCATGTGGTTGGAAAGAGGATTGGTTAAGGTGGGGAACTAGCTAAAGATGATCTAGCCATTCAGGATCAACTGAGAGTGGTAAAAGGATAAAGGAGTCCTGAATGTATGATTCGTTTCCCTGGTAGAATGCTTCAATGAGAAAGTTAAGTCCAAATTAAGTCCCAATAAAATAGAGCTAGTGTATTCCTTCATCTAAATCGAAATCATTTAAATTCCTTAGGGGTACTTCGTTTCAAATGTGCTTAGCAACCGCCTAGTCTAGTCCTAAATCATGAATGAACAGTCCAAAAGCACACAGTCAACTATCATTGATTCATGTTCACCATTCCCTTTAAAAACATATTTTGTTTTGAAATCTGATTTTGAAAAACTTTATGGAAAATGCAAAAAGTGTAGATAATGCAAGACTCATGAAAGAAAAGTGGTTAGAAAAAGATGAAATCCTCCCCCAGACTTAAATCACATTGTCCTCAGTGTGAAACAAGTCGAGATTGGATAAGAAAAAATGCATAGATTATCGAATTGGTAAGGCCAAAGAGAACTTACCTGGATCCGGGATCCTGTTGGAGATGAACCGGATTCATTCGAAGAGGTTTGGGAAGGTGATAGGTGGTGATGAAGGTGGTGGGAAGTGATGAATGAGGTGGAGTGGGGATTAGTGAGGTGGAATGAGGTGAAGTGGGTGGTTTGGGGTCGGGTTTGATCTCAACGACCATTTTCCGCTGTCGGGAGCCACGCAACCGCAGCAAACTAGTGCTCGGCCGCGGTAAGAAAGACGCGACCGCGGTCGAAGGGGTGTTTCCTGCGGTCAGAACATCTGCGACCACGGGGGGCTTATCTCGCAGCCTCTTCCTGCTTCTCCTTGGTTCCTGCTGGGCCGAGCAGTCAGGGACCATCCTTCTTTTTAGTTTTTTTCTGTTTCTTGATTTTTTTGGCTTTTTTGTTTTATAAGAAACACCTGAAACTAAGAAAAAGAAAAAGATCAATAGAAAAAGAAAGAAAATCCTAAAGAAAACAATACCTAAATGGGTTGCCTCCGATTAAGCGCTTCTGTTTTAAGTCGTTTAGCTCGACTTTTGGTGTTGGATGTGGCTTAGTCCAATGAAGAAGACCTTGTCCTGAGACAAGTCTTTTTTGACATCTCCTTGCTTTGCCTAGCAGGTTCTTCGTCACTCCAAAGTTCTTCTTCAAACTTTTCTGTTGCAGAACGTTTTCCTGCTTTGCTGTTGTATGGGACAGCTTCTGTGAAGACATCTTTGACGATATTAGCAAATAAAATCTTCCTGTTTGGCCAGTCCATTATAGCTCCCGAAGTTGCTAGAAAAGACCATCCGAGAATCACTGGGTATGTTGCATCTCTCGTCTCGACAATGTAGAAGTCGACAGGCACTATGCAATCTCCTATTATCAAAGGAATTTCATGTGCTATTCCTTGAGGTGTTGCATTGAATCATCAGCTAGACTAATATTTGCTCAAGTCTTGCGCAGGTGTTTAATACCAAGTCTCAAAGCAATTGCCTTGGACATCATGTTAAGACAAGCTCCAGAATCACAAAGCACGTTTTTAAATATTTCTCCTTTAATAAAACAAGAGATAAGAAACTGACCTACACCTTCGATTTTGTGAAGTGTTGGAACAGGTTTACCTGTTCTTGCATGGTTGAACAAGTCTTCTATCTCAGGAATTGATTCCTTGCTCTCACAGAAGTAGTGGCCTATCATGAAGGTCTTGCAAGCTCTGGCAAAGGTGATTCATTCAGGCAAATTTCGGACTACATCATTGAATTCGTCGAGCTTTTCTTTGCTGATTTTGTTGGTGTAGTGGCTGCAGTCTTCCGGTCTTTGAAGGTGGATTGAATAGATTGCAGCATCAGGTGAGGTTCCGGGAAAAGTCAGACGTCTGGCCCTCCCAAAATAGGTTCGGATATCCTCCTTTGTCTCCTTGTTGTACCTAAAGAAAACTTGCAAACAACCAAGATGCCATATATCATCGAAACCTGTGTAAAGAGGGATCGATTTCACAAACTTGTTGAATTCAATGAGCCTTTCTCTGGAGATTGGTGCTCCTAATTCCACCATTTTGTCTGGATTGTCTCCTTCTATGAACAGTCGATAGTCTTCATCTTCGAGGTACTGTCCTTCATATTCATCCTCATATGCTAAAACTATGTTGCAGGGAAGTACTTCATTTTCTTCTTGAGATATTTTGGAGCTGATAACATACACCGTTTGCTCATTAAGAGGGGGTTTGACCATCCCAGCAGATGTATTAAATGAACATTGACCTGTAAGAATAGAAAGGGGCTGAAAAGTATCTGACCGACCATTTTCCGCGGGTGGAGGCTGCACGACCGCGGGTGGGGGGTGTTTTGCCGTGGGTAGGAGGCTCACGACCGCGGCTGGAGGGTTGTTGGAACTCTCGCGACCGCGGGAGAGAGACTCCGAGTTGTTTCTTCTGTTTCATCTTCTCCTTTGCCATCTAAACTTATTTTTGGATCTTCTAACTCCGTTTCCTCTTCTTTTAGGTTAAGATCTTTGATGGGAAACGTCAAACCATTCGTTTCACGTCCTTGCATAAGATTTTCGACCTTCTCTTTGACTTCATCAAGAGCATAGACTACTTTGTCCACGGTTGAGTCGATTTCCTCTGCTTTGTCTTGAACCTTGTGTACTCCATCTCAAATCTCTTCCACGTAGGAGTAGGTTTGGTTGTTATGGTAGTTAATAGTTTCTTCTGCTTCATCAAGCTTGACCTCTAAGGTGTGGATGTTTCCACTAACCTTGTGAATGCTATCTTCGTTCTCTCCAACTCGTCCTTCAACTGCTTCCATTCTCTCCTTGATAGTTTCAGCATCCTTGTTTGCTTGAGTTTCGATGGTTTTAACTTGAGCAGAAAGATCTTCAAGCTTCTTGTTAAAGTGAGTTGACATGTTGTCAATTTTCTCGTGAAGGGCGGCTCTTGATGTTGCTTGAGCGGCGATTTAGTGCATGACCACCATCTCTAGTCGACTCAATCGGTGAATGAGTTGGACGTTTTCATCTTGGTGAGGCAGACGACGAGCAGGATGTCTAGGGTTACCCATTGGAGGTACGTAGGGCTCGTTCTGGAACGTTCTATAGTCTTCGGTTCGAATTTCTTCGTAGAGATCGCGTAAGTACTGCTTCTCTCTGCGTCTGGTGGCTTGAGGAGTGTTAAAAAAACCATCCTCATAGTGTGTATTTCGATTTATAGGATCCATATCTTCTGAAATGGAAACAAAATAACCGGAAAATGGAAATATGCAAAAAAGGGTTCTAGAGTCGATTTACCAACCTTTCTTAGGGTTTTGCGGAAACGAAAACACGTGCTTTCCCCGGCAACGGCGCCAAAAACTTGATGTGGTGTCTGTCGAGGGCTGTCAAGTTTTACCCTAAATGAAATCAATAGCCGCAAGTGCACATCTGATCGATTGTAGTACTAAGGGATCGAATCCACAGGGAAGGAGGATATTTCCTGCAAAACCTTCCAAAGAAATATAAAGGAAGTCTAGAACCAAACAGTTTTGTGGTGGTTTTGGTAGTGTGTTTAAAATGTAAAAACGAATTTTAAAGAGAAACTACGGGAATTAAAATGACCTAATAACTAAACTTAACGAAAATGAGTAAAAATGAGAAAAACGGCTAACCTAATTGCTTAAATGAAAATCAATTGAAAGGGAATGAAAATAGTAAACTAAAGCTTGAAATAAAACGGTGTGAATCTATAAGAATAGAGGCGTTGGGGTTCAGGGAAGCTCTCAAGAACAAATCAGAGCTTAATGCTAAACACTCCACAATTTGGCAACGGCGCCAATTGATAGACAAGACTTTTTGGGTCTCAGGGCTATCAATCCCCTTGTCAAAGTAGCACAAAAGAGGTTTTCAATCCAAGAATGTGGTGATAGACACTAAGCTATGTGATCAGTTTCTCAATTCAAGTAAATAGGTGATGTTTTGATTGAATAATGACAACTAAAAAAACTTAAAACAAGATTAATGACTAAAGAAGTGATCAAACAAGAACTAAGCAATGACAGGATGTGATGATATGAATTGATGGAAGCATGAGATTCTAGACATGATAGTTGGCTAGGGTGCTTTAATGCTAAATCAGGAATGCTAATGACAATGATGAGACATGATTCAAGTGATTTAGAACTCTAATCTATATTAATCCTCTCATGAAGGCATTAACCTCTACACTAATCCATTTTCAAACCAAATCATCATTTGTGAAATATAGATCAATGAGCATTAAGAAACAGTTCTAAAAGATCAATCAAGCAAATAACAAAACATTATCATGCAACAAATACTTAAACCTCTAATACAGCTCTTTCAGGAATTTCATCAAACACTTGTGGTGCATGAAATTCCCAGAATCTAGATCACAAGTGATTGGCAGGGATCTAGCTTAGAGAACAGCTGTTTAGAGAAATGAATCAATGAATCTAGCCCTAAGCACTCCTAATCTAACACCTCATCACCCTAACCTACACATCTAGAACCTCATTAAGCTAAATTACTCAGTAATCATACTAATCTGTCTTAAACCTTTGCAAGTTGAGAAGATTGGCATGATTAATGATGAGAAATGGAGATGGAGAAGATAGATGGTGATGGGTTTGCAGCTTTAAACACAGAAATCTCTCAATCTCTCTGATTAAAGCTCACAAAGGGGTGGAAAATGAAGATGGAGATGATGGATAATGATAGATTTCAGCTTTAAACCCTAATTACTCTCTTGATTAAACCCAGAAATTGAAGAGCTCTCTTACAAAGTTTAGCTTTTTCACAAAAGAGGCAAAGAAAACAAAGAGAATAAAAGCTTGTCTCTTGGATAATGACTAAAACATATTTATAGGTAGGGTTTCTTGCTGGGCCAACCTAGGACAAACTAGGTTTTGGCCCAAAAAAGGTCCACAAAAACGTCATGAAGCGAGAATTTATCGAGGTGATTCTGGTCGGTGTGGGTGGTAGATATTTCTTCGGCGATTTGAGGCTAATTACACTGAGACACTACACCGGCCGAATTCACCTCGGTGCGGCGTCAAGGATAGCTTCAGGGGATCAATACCGAGCAGAATTCAGTCGGTGCATGACGTCGATATTTCTTCGGCAAATTGGCTTCCAAAAGCCAGCCAAAAACGTCAAGGTTCCAAGGTAATACCGACCAGATTTTGGCCGGTATTCCTTCTCGGTATGAATGTGGACCGCTTGCACCAAATCCTTCATAACTCCTTTCTCACTGGTCCGAACTCCAATATTCCACTTCCACGATCTAGATGACGTCCGTAGATCCAAGTTTTGTGAAGGGCTCAACCCCGTATGACATTGGAAAAACCCCCGTCTCGTCGGTTCTTTGAGGCGCATCGCGTAAGACCTGATCGTGCTGCGAGACATGGGTTCCTTCCGATGGCAATATCTCTCAGTTCACGGCACCAAATCGTCTGATTCTAAGTGTTCCGGAAACTAGACTCAATCGTATTGATTCGTGATGAAGACACCGGAGGTTGAATCGCATTGCAAGTCCTTCGTCCCACGAGATCAAAGTGAGGGTTTTGTCTGCACCAAACCATCTGTCCGAGTTGCTGTACACAGGTGAGGGTTCCTCCATGATCCCAGCTCCAAGTTGCTCCCAAAAGTCTCCAAATGACCTGAGAAAACTCCAAAAATACAGGACACTCTAGGAGCTAATGAAAATCCTAAATAAAGCTAGACCCAAAGACATACTCTAACAACACTAGCTAAATGTATGCATGAGACTCAATATTTGGACAAAAATGCAATCCTAAACATGAAAAAATATGAGTATATCAACTACCCTTCTCTCAAGGCATTCATTGCCTTCTCAACCCACTTCTCACTTCACTCTCATTCTTTTCCAAACTAGGGGATTCATCTTTTCATTCTCAAACTCAGGCTTTAGGTCTAAAACTTTCACTTAGCTCTTTCTCACATAGCATTGCCTAGCCTCTTTTCTTTTCTCTTTAAACACTTGAGCCTTTTTGGCTTCTTTTCTTTTCTTTTCAATTAGAGGCTAGACTTTCTTTTCAAAACACAAGAGCTTTCTTTCTTTAAACAACAGACCCCAAACCAATTTATTTCTTTTCCATCCCCTGGTTCTCATCTCAAACTCTCTCTTTTCCACTCAGTGTTTCCCAAGATCCCTTACAAGCCTATTCTAGACTCATGATGCAGAGCTAGATCTACATGAAACTCTACTCTTGTCGCCTTAAACCCAACACTTTATATCAATTTTATTAAGAACAAGATCTCACATCTCTCACTAGAGTGTTTCAGGCTTTAAGGAAGGTTTGGTTTGAGGTAGGGAACTGTCTCAAGATGAGAGAACAGCTATTTGAGCTAGTAAAGAGTAGCAAAAAGAGAGAAGAGAGCTCAAATGTTTTGTGGTACCCATGAGTTCACATTGATATGCACAAACATGATAATTAGATTGTCAAATCACAACTTGATCCAACTTAACACAGAAGCGTTGAGACACTAGTTCCAAGCATGGTTCATCCTTGATTTCATACCAGTTTTGCAAGCAATAGAGAATTAATAACTAGGGCCATCAATTCAAGTTCCTAAGATGATTCTCTCTCTCAAAAAAAAAAAAAAACTATCATTACTACCATGCATGTGGTGGAACCTATTTGATTATGCAACTAGACTCAATCCAAAAATGTGAATGCAACTAAAATGAACATTTTTTGTGAAAATTTTTCAGATTTCTTTTTTTGGTTTTTTCTATGCACTAGATGCAGACTCAAGATGCAAATCAAAAAAAGAACAAGAGAAAACATGATTAGTAAACACAAAACCCCTCCCCCACACTTAAATAACACAGTCCCATGTGGTATAAAAGCATCAGAAAGAGGAAAAATCAAATTCAAAATGCTAGACTTGGTCCACACACTTGGCGTGGAAAGGAGTAAGCTTAGTGTTTATGCAATGGTGTGGCTGGTTCTGAACCACACATTTGGCGTGGAAGCAAGGCATCTTAGTGTCCAAGGCTGATGACTCATGCGCAGCGTTTTTGACAAGTGCTCGGCCAAATGTCAGCGCATGAGAACCACCCTGAAACCTATAAATACCCACCTTCAGCTCTTAGTTTTCCACACTTAGAAATCAGAGAGAAATTCTAGAGTGAGAAAGTAGAGAAAGAAAGAGGGAAATGGTGAGTATTTCGGGTAGGAGTAGCTAGCGGGGAATGGTAGCGCGGTGCTGGCTCAGCGGACGGTCGGTAAGCCGTAGAATAAACCTTTTCTGTTTAGATCTTGTCCTAGTCTAGTTATTCATTAGGTCTATATGGTTATAGATCTAAGGGAATCTCGGAGTTAGGAGCAAGAGAGGTTAAGATCGGAGCGGAATCTGCGTAAAAGGGTGAGTTCCGGTAGAGAGGAATTAATGGTTTTGTGCAGGGAACCATGGATCGGTCCTGGTAGGACTGCGATCCACGGTTAAAAGTAGATTGCGTGATTGTGTGCTAGGTATTATTCTGTTTGTGGGTGAGGTTGTGAGCGATCCCGTGTTGTTCGGTGACTCACGTGTGGTCCTACTTCCGAAATACGAGAGTTAGTGGTATTGCCGGTTTGCAACCACCACGTCTCTGTTTTTGCGTGTTGTGTGTTTATGTGTGGCTTAGTGTTAGACTTAATTATGAGATCTGGGATAGAATCTCGTGTTTAAGTCGGGGAAAAACACTTAGCCTTTGAATGAATTTAGTAATGGTCGGCCATGAGGGGACTATTGTCACCACGGGCCGTCGGCTTTGCTAAAAAACTGGAAAGGTCGTGAGTGGATTCAGGAAGGAATCCATATGGACCTATGTATGTTTGCGTAAAACCACTGTAAAGATTCAGTAAGGAATCTGTGGTTTGTTTGTTTGTTGCGTGAACCACGGAAAAGGTTAGTGGAACCTTGTGGTGTGTTAGGACACAAGCCCAGAGACTCGGAGGGATACTTGGGTTGCTCCCATGGCCGAGTGCTGCATGACGATGCGGCCCGACTGGTCGAGTGAAGGACCGCGAAGTCGGAAGCGAATCCGGTTCATGTGCCTGAGTGGCTATGAATGTGTGGGAGGTTCATCGGGCTAGAAGGTGTCATAGAAATCGTGCAGTAAGGCACATGCGATGTAGGGATCTCGTACGGTCGTTTATGTGTGTTGAGTTGTGTTTAGCTTCCGCATGTGCATACGATGATTGTTGCTTGATGTTGTGTGTGATTGCGTGATGATTGCATTGAACTGTTTGTGTGCATGTTGAGTGTTCATTGCTTTCATACAAATGTTGAGCTTCGGCTATTTTGGGGTTGGGTCGGGATGACTAACCGTAGACGGGTTCCGGACTCACTGGGCATTTAGTAGAAATGCTCATTATACAAATTTTGTCCTGCAGGTAACCTATAGACAGGAAACCTTAGAGGGTTCGTGGGACGCTAGGCCGCCGGATTAGTTTGACGTTGTGAGTGTAAGCATAATAGATTGTATTATGTAAGACTATTTTGACTCGAGCTCTATTATATGATTTTTGGTAACCGTTTGTAAGCATACTTTATTAAGTAATAATAAAAGAGAGTTTTTATGGAACTCCTCGCTTTTCCTGATATTAGACCTTGTCTAGGTCGAAACAACTCAAGACCGTAACGGGTTGAAAAGCCTTAGGCCTTGGTCGAGAGGCATGGTATCGGATGCGGTCTAGCCAAGACGGTATTGGACGTTTTGGCTGGATTGTCTCTGTTATCATTCTGTAGCACTCTGGGTGCTTTCTATTTATAGATCGAATCGGGGGTTTGTGTAGCACTCTGGTTTGTGTAGCTCCTGAATCCCCGGCAACGGCGCCAATTGATAGACAAAAACTTTTTAGGTCTCAGGGCTATCAATCCCCTTGTCAAAGTAGCATAAAAGAGGTTGTCAATCCAAGAATGTGGTGATAGACACTAAGCTATATGA
Source organism: Eutrema salsugineum (assembly GCF_000478725.1). Lineage (NCBI taxonomy): Eukaryota > Viridiplantae > Streptophyta > Magnoliopsida > Brassicales > Brassicaceae > Eutrema > Eutrema salsugineum. The sequence goes on along the minus strand of NW_006256686.1, from coordinate 6,167,876 downwards.
TCAGTTTCTCAATTCAAGTAAACAGGTGAGGTTTTGATTGATTAATGACAACTAAAAACTTAAACAAGATTAATGACTAAAGAAGTGATCAACCAAAGACAAGCAAATAACAAGATGATGATGAGAAAGGTCTTAGACATGATAGTGGATTAGGGTGCCTTCAGTGATAAACTAGTGAGCTAATGAACCATATGATCAAGCAAACCATTCAACTTAAACATCATTAATTAAGTTAATCCTCTCATGAAGGTATCAACTTCTATGCCAAAACAGTTTCTAACCTAATCATCATTAGTGAAACATGAATCAACAAGCATTAAGAATCAGTTTAATCTGTCATTTAAGCATATAAACAATCATTCCCATGATGAATAACACTTAAACCTCTAACAACCTTGGTTCAGGCATTTCATCAAACACTTTTGGTGCATGAAATGCCCAGAATCTAGACCACATATGATGTGTATGGATCTAGCATTAAGAACAGGTTGTAGAGAATGGAATATGCATGATCTAACCCCTAAGCTTACTAATCTACCACTTAAGCACCCTAATCTACATATCTAAGACCTTAATATGGAGATTACTCACTAATCAGGATCACCACACTAGATCCTTTGAAAGATGTGTTGTTAATCATGATTAGAAGTGTGTAGATGAAGAGATAGATGATAGATTCAGAAGAAAACAGCTTTAAACACAAAGATCTCTCAAACTCTCTTGATTAAACCCTCAAAAATCAATATTTCTCTTCTTAAGAGGAGTCTTTTCACAAAAGAGGCAAGAGACAAAATGAATAAAGCTTAGGGTTTGGGAAAAAAATCCTAAAAACTATTTATATGTCTCTAAAACGAACCGGGTCAGCCCGGAACAAACCGGGTCCTGACCCGGCTTTAGTGGCTAAAGTGACGAATGTGCGAGTTGGTCAAGAGTCTCCCAGGTCGCATGCCCAAGTCGCATAGGTGAAGAAACTGTCTTGTGAGGCTTAAATCTCTTAGTCTCAGCCGCACGCCCAAGTAGATGTGTTTTCGAGTCTTTGTGCGGTTTAATCCTCTTCCTCTCCAAGTCGCATGACCAAGACGAAATCTGGGCAAGGTGTGTGTGCGACTTGGTCATCCCTTGGTCCCAAGTTGCATGCCCAAGTCGCATGACCAGAGGAAGAAACTTGAACGAGGTAAAACACTTGTAAACTCAGCCGCATTACCTTCTCGGTGTGATTTGCGAATCCGTCTGCGGCCTGGTCTCCATTACTCCTTAACTCGCACGACCATGTAGCAGGGACCTTCAGGGATGTGTTCGGCTTGGTCTCCATTACTCCCAGGTCGCAGGCTCAAGTCGGTGTAGATTGCGAGTCCTCGTGCGGTTTAGTTCCAAGCGCGGCCAACTCGCATGCCTAAGTCGCATGGTTGTGGACTTAGCATTTTTCTTGCTCGGAAGCCTCAGACCTTATCCAGTGATAGCTTACTCGCACTTCTCAACTCGCAGCTTAACCTCCAGGCATTCATCTTCAGTCGTTGCGAGTTAACCAAGTCGCAAGACCATCTCGCAGCATTCAGGGCTCCATTGACCACTTCACATTCATAGGAAAGTAACTTCCAAGATACTGGTCCAAACGGTGTCGTTCCAGTTTCAGTGGACAGAAGACTCATACATCTTCAACTTTTATGAAGGGCTCGAGCTCAGGCGACGTCGGAAAAGGCTCCGTTCTGCCAGTTCTTTGACGCGCGTTGCTTTGGTCTTTTATCAGCTCCGAGACATGCACTGCGTCCGATCGCCGTAACTTTCAGCTCACAACTCCAAATAAGACGATTTCAGGTGTTCTGGAACTCGACCTTCTTGATTCTTGATGAAGACTCTGGAAGGCGAATCGCATTGCAAGTCCTTCTTCCCACGCGATCAAAGTGAGGGTTTTGTCTGCGCCAAACCATTTGTCCGAGTTGTTGCACACAGGTGAGGGTTCCTCCACGATCCTAGCTCCAAGTTGCTCCCAAAAGTCTCCAAATGACCTGAGAACACTCCAGGACCTAATGCAAATCCTAAACAAAGCTAGAACCTAAGACAAACTCTAACAAAACTAGCTAAATGTATGCATGAAAAATTATGAATATATCAATGGACGTCCCCGTTATAGGAGAAAAAAGCTACCTACGGAGGTTAAGTAAGCCAAGATGGATCCCGGTCTGAAATACATTATGTTATTCTGGCATGAGAGCGAGAGTTAATGGTAGAGATTAAGTTATTAGATGATTAGGGTGATGAGAAGTTGGCTAATTTTATAAGTGTCTATCCTAGTTTCAGAATTATAGAAAATTCTTACTTAGATTCCCTGTGTTATAGATCATGAACCCTAGAGATGAACCCTAAGCCAGAGCTGTTTTTCATATAATTTTAATTCTTTGCTTAGTTATTTAGATTCAGTGACAACCAAAACACCCTTATAATTTGATTAGTTCTACAATTTATTTTAGCATCAGTTAGGAGTCCTCAACACACAAATCCATGTGGATTCGATCCCTAAGTACTACTGTGTTTGCTGTGCACTTGCAGCTTTGTTTAGGGTAAAACATGTAGTTTCCCACTGCACCCACATCAAGTTTTCGGCGTTATTGCCGGGTATTTGTGTGCTGTTGATTTGATTTCTCAATCTAATTTCAATTCTAGAGCACAAGATTTTCGAGTTATACTGGAGTTTTTCTAACTTCTTTTTTTTTATCTTTGCTTTCTTTGCTCTCACGTGCATGAAAACTAGGAGAAATCCTCCCAACATTGTACCACCCCTAGACGAGATCGACAAACACGAAAGAGAACTTTGGAGACTCAGACGAAGAATGCTCAAGATGGCCGATCCATTCACTCATCAGGAAAATCCTTTAAACCGTGATCAAGATGGTCAAGATGGAGATGATGATGATTGTGATTCTATTCACGATAATGAACAAGAGGCTGATCAGGAAGCTGATGACCAGACACTGCTCGATGAAAAGGGAAATCAACTCCCTTGACATGCTGCTCCGATCCCAAAGAGCAAAGGATAATTAAAACATTGTTCCACCTAATGGAAGAGAAGCAAATGACCTATACAACTTGTAAATCCTGCAAGAAGACAGCCCCCACATTAGAATCATTGCCGATTTTGATTGATATGCTCAAAGTTTAATCCCTAAGCTACTCTGCAAGAGCACAGATGTGCAGTTGTAGTATCTAGGGGTCGAACCACAGAGACAAGAAATCACTCAATAAACCTTATGTAGATAGAGTTACGCTAAGTCGAAATATGCAGAACAAATAACAATGCAACAGAAATAAATAAAGCAGCGATGAAGACAGTTGTAAATTCGATGTGGTAAAGGATAGGTCTAGGGTGATTTTCAGGAGATCAATGAATGCAAATCAACTTAACAAGTCAGGATTCAGTTATTAAGCACGGTTCTTGAACTCGAAACACAAAACTATAATTAACCAACTTCCGTTGTGAGAATTATCTAAGTTAAAATCCTAGAATTCCAAATTCCTTTGTAAATCCTACAGATTTAAACCAGCCTTAATGCACAAGTTCGATATGTTCACAAAGCTCCTAAACCAAATTCCTTTGCGAATAGTTACTTTGCTCAACTCAGATTCTTTCCAGTTATTCAATTACACTTCCGTGTCAATTAAGCAACCTAAGATCTAAGTTCTAGGTGATCAGTCTAGAATTAGCTTTAAGAACAACCTAAGGTGAAGAACAAATAGATATGAACCCTAACTAGCAAGTTAATCAAACATTCAAAGAAAACCCTAATTAAACCCTAAACCTAACAGGTGATCTACTCAGACATGGTTATTGAAATAACAAACATGATGAATAGAAAACAATAGAATAAATCGAAATAGATAAAGGGGTTCGAAATCTTCTCTCTAAACGAACAGAGTACAGACTTGTCTCCCCAAGCTCAGAAATCGCAAAAGCCGAAAACTCAGAGTATCTCTCTCTCTAAAATCTAAGGTCTACGTAAAAAGGGAATAAAAATCCTATATATATCTCTAAAACACGTTTTGGGCTTCCTTGAAAACGTTTGGGCCCAACTCCTTCTTCAAATAGGAAACAAAATCGCCTTTTCCTTATTTCTCTGACAAGTGTCGCGCGTCACTCTTCATGGTGTCGAGCGTCACCAAAGCACAAAATCCATACTTGACGAATTTGATCCTGATTAAGCTCCAAAGTGCTCCAAAGTCTCCAGTTAAGCTCCAAACGTACCTATGACCTGAAAAGACTCCAAAAGACTCGAAAGACACTAAAAAGACTCTATAAATAGAACTTATACCATGGTTAAAAACCATAAAAACCATGATATATCAACTCCCCCAGACTTAGCATTTGCTTGCCCTCAAGCAAACATAACACCAAACAAGAGAAAGAAGTTTGAAAACACAGAGACTCAACCTTTCATTGGAACATCGCTTTTGACTGATCACCCTGCAACTCAACTACTGCTTCATCATTCCAAATCAAACCACCATGTACTTCTCCGCAGACATTCACAGCTTGATAGTAGGAATTTTTCAATCCTTGATCAATTCCTCAACTACTCATGTCATTGTAGCACTTGAGGTATCAATCCAAATGGAGAGATTCTAGACACTAGAACTATGAGGATCAATTCTTAATCCAAGTCTAATAAGCAGATGAGTTGGTAACCAAAATTATCTAAAAGCATATAACAAAACAAGCAAGAACAAACAGTAATTAAGAATTAAAAAAGCAAGAGAAACTAAACAAACACTCAAATTCAAATAAAAAGAAAGCTAAACCTCTAGATGTGATCATTGATTAGGGTGCTTTAAATGTGAATTCATGATGCTAAGCAAACAATGCAACACTTGCAAATCTTTAGTCTAGACTTCCAATTCAGATTAATTCATTCTCATGACAGAAATCCCTTTGTTAATTACCAATTCAAGACTAATTCCCATTAGTGAATAAGCAGTTAACAAGCATAAGGTTCCAAGTCTAACATGACCAGACAGCCTCTTTGTGCATCAAAATAAGAGCTAAGAAAGACTGAATCTTATACAGAAAGATAAAGCAAGCATCACATGATCTCAAATTCCAATTAACTTAGAACTCTAATCTAGATTAATCCTCTCATGAAGGCACTAACCTCTACACTAATCCATTTTCAAACCAAATCATCATTTGTGAAATATGAATCAATGAGCATTAAGAAACAGTTCTAATATGCCATTCATGCATTTAACAATCATTCCCATGACATTAATGCATAAACCCTTAGTTAGCTTTCATTCAGGCATTTCATCAAACACTTTTGGTGCATGAAAAACCCAGATTCTAGACCCAAGTGATGTGCAAGGATCTAGCATTAGGATCAGCTAACTAAGGAAAGGAGAAGAGAATCTAAGCTTAAACAATCATTAATCTACATCTAAGCACCCTAATCTACACACCTAGAAGCTTAAAAGATGACTACTCACTAATCATGAAGAACACATCTAATCTTTTGCAAGAGATGATGTTAATCATGATTAGAAGCAGAAATGAGATGATGAGATGATGAGAAACAGACTTAGATTGATTAAATCCTTGAGATCTCTCTTAATCAAAAACGTTTTTACACTAAAAAGGAAAGAAAACTAGAGAGAAACTAAGAGAGAAGATGATGTCCAGGGTTTTTCTCCCAAAAAACTACATACCTAGTGCTAATGGACCGGGTCAGCCCAGGACAAATTGGGTACTGACCCGGCTCAGTTGGGTCAAGTGGAAATCCTGCGGGTCAGTCCAGTATGTCCCAGGTCGCACACCTAAGTCGCAGTAGATGAAGACTTGTCTTGTGAAGCCTAAATCGCCTTGTCTTAGCCGCACGCCTAAGTAGGAGTGTTTTGCGAGTGTTGCTGCGGCTTGGTCTCCTTCCTCTCCAACTCGCAGGGCTAAGGCGGTTTCTGGGGAATGTACAAACTGTGCGGGTTGGTCTCTGTTGCACCTAGGTCGCAGGCTCAAGTCGGAGTGATTTGCGAGTGATCGTACGGCATAGTTCCAGGCGCGGCTAACTCGCATGCCTAAGTCGCACGATTGTGGACTTAGCATTTCTCTTGCTCTTGAGCTTCAGACCTCTTCCAGTGATAGTTTACCCGCACATATCAACTCGCAGCATCAGCATTCAGGCGTTCATCTTCAGGCCTGCGGGTTAACCAAGTCGCAAGATCATCTCGCAGCATCCAGAGCAGCTTAGACCACTTCGCATTCCGGAGAGTGTAACTCCTATGAGACTTGTCCAAATTGAATGATTTCGGTTGCAGAAGACAGAGGACTCATTTATCTCCAACTTTGGTGAAGGAAGCTTCGGTTCTTGGGAAGTGTAAAGGCTTCCTGGAGGGCACATCCTTGCAGTGCATGTACACGACCAGAGAGAGGCGTCTAGACATGTGTCCATTCCGGGAGACCGTATCTTTCTGCTCATAGATC